>NC_051319.1:64381332-64688524 GCF_015220235.1 Choloepus didactylus | reverse complement strand
TATGGCACAAGGGCGGTTAACCTTTTAGGGGTAGAAGCAGAAGCCTCTTGGGCCTTTGACTTTAAAATAACCATTCCAGCTTTATCTAACTTAATTGTCAATTATTTAAAAATTTGAATGACCAGTGAACTTAAAAAAAAATTAAAAGAAAGAAAAAGATAACCAAACTACTTTAAAGCCTGTATTTGTAAGAGACATTCAGATATTAATCTAACTTATAATAACTGGATGCCCTCACACATATTTAAGATTATGATAATTTTATTATACTTGGAAGTGACTTTTATATTAATTAATATTTTATAGTTCTCTAGTACCTGACATATTAATTGAATCTGGAGAGCTAGAAAATATTTTAATTTTTGAATTTTTCATGTAGCCTTTAAGACAAAATGTGTTTATTCTTGAATCACTTTTTCATTTTGTTGAACAGTTTTTCAGTGTTGAGGTTTGCAAAATTCAAATCATGAAAAAATTTGAAAAGTTAAAATTATTAGACTATGACATGCAACTTGTGCAATAATTGCTTGAACTTTCTGTTGCACGTACACACACACAAATCAGTTGTAATGTAACAGAGTAAAAAAACTCACCAAGTGATTTTTGTTTGTTTGTCATTTTGGTAGATGATATTTTCAATTGAAAACATTTAGTTGGTTTCCTTATATATAACTCCCTCCACCATTTCAGCTTGAATTAATGAGTTCTTGCCTTGTTAACAACTGCAGTGAGAAAACAGAATACGATGCCTCCTGATAATTGTCCAGGCTGTTTATTTGAATTAGTCATGTTGAAAAGGTAAATTTGAGTATGACATTTTCTTTCATGCTAAGTGCATTTTGAAACTAAATACTTCAACTCATTTATATTTGTGTATCCTGTCTTGAAGGAATATTGTAAACTATCATGATCTCTCTCCTAGACTAGTGTAGTTACTTCTTCACTGGGTAGCACTGTCTCCATTCCTTGCCTCTGTAGCTTGTTATATCCATAGTGAGTGAAGCTTTTAAAATAAGTAAGATTATGTCCTCCCCTGCTCAAAACCCATCATACTACTCATCACGCTTAGAATAAAACCCAGAGGCCTTATATGATCATCTACAGTTTCATCTGTGACCTCATCTTCTGTGAGCCTTGTGTTTACTCAGTCTTTTCCAACCATACTGACCTCCTTTTTGTTCCTCAAGCATCCTAAGCCACCTCCCTCCTTAGCATCTATGGAATAATCTCTTTCCAGAGCTACTTTTGGGTCTCTGCTCAGAATAATCTCAGGAAGCCTTCTCTGACCACCATATCCAAAACAGTGCTTTTTCCTTCTGGCCCCAGGCCCTAACTGTACTCTCGGTTTTATTTTCGTCATAGCATTTAACTATCATTATATTAAAATCCACTTGTTTATTTGTTTATAGCCTGTCTTCCCTCATGATATAGTTTTTACACATCTTTGTTTTGCCAGTGTATACTAGGTATACAATAAATATTTGTTGAAACATAAAAGATTATAATTTTAGAGTTTTTTTTTTTTTTTGCATTTTGCATTTTGCATTTTTGTGTTTGAGATGTATAGAGAATATTGAGAAGGACATATTCAGCAGGTATTTTGGTATATAGGTTGGAAACTTTGGAGGGAGGTTTGACATTACACTATAAATATGGGAGTTCTTAGTACATGTGATAGTGATTAGATAAGATTGCCCAAGGAAGTCATGTAGCTTGAGAGGAGAAGACATCCTAATCCAGAACTCTGGGGAGCACAGATGTTTGGCTTGCCAGAGGAAGAGCATATGTTTTGACTACTTCCTCACCATACTGGTTACCTGTCACTTTCTAAAGGGCTTTTTGAGTATGGCGCTCAGAATTTGACACATCTTTATTAGTGATTTGGATAAAGATGAAAGGCATGCTTAGCAGATTTTCAGATGAACCAAAACTAGGTTATAGAGATAACATAATCAGGATACAAATTGATTTTGTTGTTGGTATGCTGGGCCTACATTATCAAAATGAAGTTTAACAAGGGTAAATGTCAAATTCTGCAGTCAGATTAAAACAGTCAATTGGACAAGTACACAAGGGACATAGTAATTCCAGGTTTAAAAACAAAAAAACCACTAGGGATTTTCTTTGATATCAACAAACAGTATGACTAGGATACACAAATAGCAAACACAATTTTAGACTAAATTAATAGATATGTGGTACCCTATTCTTTCTCACTATATGTTCTTTGGTCCCTTAACTAGTGAGATCACATCTGGGTACCATATTTTTGAAAGGACTTAGTCTAGAATCTAGCTAGACTTTATATTAAATCCAAGATATTAGAAGATTTGGGAATCATTGTATGTGAATAGTAGTTGAAAGAACTTGTCGTGGAGGAGACTAAAAGAGGAGATGTAATGGCTGTCACCAGGCTCCAGTATGTGAAGATAGATTTTTTTTTTAAACCCTGTTTCAGGGTAGAACTAGGATTAAAGGGTGAACTTCTAAAGAGCATCAAAACAAGGCCTTATTGGATGGTAGGAAAGAGGTCTGGGACCTGGAGATTATTTAGTGAGAAGGGTGGAAAAATTGGCTGAGAGAGTCCTAGTAAAAGTGTGATAAATCCCAATTGAAAAATAGGAAACCAAGAGGGTGCTGGTATAGGCTGAGTGGCTAGCTCTCTTGTCCTGAATAGAGCAGCGCAGAACTCTAGGTGTGAGGAGATGGGATACCAAGCTAGGGCCTCAAGCAGGGACTCTGGCTTAAGACGAGATCAATGACTCAGTTACTAGAACTGTAGTAAAGGGTCAAATCTGAGCCAATAAGAGGACTGAGTTGTGATTGACTTGTTGATCTAGCAACAGGATTAGTTCCAGAGAGAGTTAAGTGACTAAGCTAAGGGATTCAGAGAGATACTAGAACATTGAACAAGGCAGATTGTAAAGAGATAGGTTTTGACTAAACACAGATTTTACTAGAAGTCTGACTGCCCCTTAGGAGAATGGGCTTCCTCAGGAAACTAAATATCACTCGAGATTTCCAAGCAGAAGTTGAATGGACTTCCTTCCTTAGAGTATAGTAGAAAGAATTTCTCTTTGAATAGGTAGATGTAACTCATGACTTTGTTATTCTCAACACCTCTCTTTCAGTGAAATATATTTATTTTTTTGAATTTGTATGTGCTTTGAGTTTTGGGGGAAGAGAAGGTAACTTTTTTTCATTATATTTTAGGTAGCTGAATATACTATATTAGAAGGAAGACTTCAAAAAACCTTGATTGACTTGGAGAAGCGAGAACAGCAGCTTGCGAGTGTAGAATCTGAGGTATTTCGTACAAATTTATTTTACAAAGATTCCGTATGTTAAGTTCATGCCATTTTATTTCTCTTTCCTCTATACAAATAAAATATATTTCATGGAAACTGTCTTTCAAACAATATGAAGAAAACTATTAAACTGGGCAAAGGATTTTTTTTATATTAAGAATGAAAGGAATAGGTAGAAAGTGTTTGTTATTTGAAATAGTTAACTCTCTTTCAACCAATTTTGGCTGTTTATAATCATGGAGGTTTTTGGTTAACTTTCCCTTTTGTGGGAGGATGGATGGCTGCACTCCCTAGACAAAGAGAAAATGGAGCACAGGCTCAATGGCCCAAAATCTTCATTTTGTTTTTAGGGAGAAGGGAATTTTCCACCTTCTTGCCCATAAAAGATTAGATCCCAAGGAGGGATGAGAATGTATATTAGTACTAAGCCTAGTTAACATTTTTTGTTAGGTCTTAAATAAATTTTACCCTAATGGCTTTTAAAAAATTCTATAAATTTAAATTCCTCTAAAAGAAGAAAAGAAACTTGGGCATATATACTTACATAATAGAATAGTCTTTATTCAAATGGGATTTTAAGTGGTTAGGGAGGACCTTTTCAATTGAATTTATACAAGTTGTATATGGATTTTGATATATACTTTGTATGTTGGTATTAAGTGATTGAACATTCATAATTTCAGTATACGTAAACATTAACTGAAAATGATCTGAAAATAAATTTGTAATGTTTGGCTGTATCTAAGGATAATAGAATATTGAACAGTACATTGCAGCTAGTAATAAACCAGCCTCTTAACAATACACTTGTTTTAAGCTTCAAAGAGAAAAAAGGGAACTGCAGTCAGAACGTGAACGGAACCTGCAGGAACTTCAGGATGCTATCCGTAGGGCCAAAGAAGATTGTGTTCACCAAGTAGAACTAGAAAGGTTAAAGATCAAGCAGCTTGAAGAGGATAAACACCGACTTCAGCAGCAGGTTGGTTAAAATACCTGTCATCTTCTTACACTTAGAGTTTATTTGCATCCTAGAAATAATAGAAATAAATAGTTGATTACAAAGTGATAAAATTCATGATGACTTGGACTATTAATCATAATTATTGCACTGACATTCAAATATACTTTAAAGTTGGATCTTCTTTTTTTAAGTCAAAAGCTAAGGACTACATAGAATACCAGAACTCAAAAATCACTGTAGCTTATGAGCCACTTAGCTAAGGAAAAAGAGCCCAGCATGCCTTAATAGCTCATTGCTTTACAAACCAATACAATAATGGTTTATGATAATGTTCCTGAGTGGTGAAGAAAGTACTAAATATAATAAGTTTATTACCTTTTGTTTAAAATTGGAAAGTGAGTGAGGTATTTTAGAAAGGTTTCTATTCAACTTTAAAAAATAGAAGTTTGGATGTTAAAAGTTGTAAACTTTGGTTATATGGAAAATGTTCATATGGAACACCTCATTACCTAAATATGCAAGATAAATCCCAATCAGAATTGTTTGTATTTGTTGGCCTAAAAGAGAAATTCATTTTTTGCTGCAAATTTAGTTAAGTCTTAATGTCTTAGGAAAGTGAAAATTTATTTATCTCATGATGGATGGTGATATGTTGATATGTGTATATGATTTTGGAAAGTTATCTTTAATAGTGCTCATTTGTATTTGATTTCAAAATTCCCATATTAAAAATCTTTATAACCTCATTTTTTGTATTAATAATTTGAAACTGTTCTAAAGGAAATTATAGAGTGTTTAGTTAAAGCAGTCCACCTCCCACTGCCCTTTTTTTTTTTAATTTAGGAATTATCTAGGGAATAAAAAGGTCTGTATTCTAATTCATGCCTCTTCTACTAACCAGCTTACTAGCTCTTTGGCACTGCCTGAATTATTTAGCTCTTTGACCCTCAATTTTCTTACTATAAATATGAAGGGGTTTGACCAAATCTATAAAATTATCGTAAGTTGAAATAGTATTTGAATTTATAAAATTCATAATAGTGTCAAATTATAAGAGCAATAGTAAATATTACATTAAAATTAAGCTTATTTTCATTTTCCTGGATAAATCTGATACACCTATAATGCTTAAGCTTTTCTTCGATGTGACTGCTTAAGAAGAGTGTAAAGAAAGTATCTGTATTCCTAAATTTGCTAAAATTTAACAAAAATTTCCTCATGATACCAGTTTTACAAGAAATTTCATACACTTAAAGTTGTATGTTGTTAAGCAGTTGGTTTACTAAAATTTTAGTATTACTAGGGATCTCTATTTTCCTTATATTTATGAATTTTAACTTTCTATGAGCATTCTTCAGAATAAGAAAAAATGACCGAGTCAGGTTGAATTCTGTAACATTAAACTTGTATATCATTGTTTTTAAATGACTATACTTCTTTTAATACAGCTTAATGATGCTGAAAATAAGTATAAGATTTTAGAAAAAGAGTTCCAGTATTTCAAGGATCAGCAAAACAACAAACCAGAAATCCATCTGCAGTCTGAAATAAATCTTCTCACTTTGGAAAAGGTACCCATGTCAATTTATGGCAGTTTAACTGTTCCCAATGAGCAATTTATAAAAATCAATAAGTAATACTTGTATATAGAATGTAATAATGTTTCACTGTAGTATTGTAATATAAAGGAAGAACACATCAGAAATAAGGCACAAGATGTTGGATTTCTTGGCTTTATATCATTTATTACTAATTAGAGTCCATGACTGCAAACAAGAGAAACTGATTCTAGGAGTGAAGGAATTTATAAAACTGTCTGAAATGCTGAAAACAAGTTTCAGAAAATGGGCAGAAAACAGAAGACGCTAGACACAGCCAATATCCTGTCACAAAATGGTCTACTTAGGATGTTACTGGTGGTGCCATCACTGTTGGACACTAGCTGCTGTGCCACTGGATTCTGAATCCCCTGATTCTAGTGTTAAACTTTTGAACTCTCAGTTTTGCTAGAGCTTTTGTGACTACTTTCTCTGCATTATTACTACATTCTAGAGTCATCACTACATTCTAGAATCAATGTTCCAAGCAGGAGCATTCATTTAAATTGCAGATTTAAAATAACATTTATCACTTGTAAATGACAGTTTTTTAGACATTATTAAAAAGATATAGCATCCCAGGAAAATTACCTTTAGAAGTTTAAAGATTGTTTAAATATAAATTATTCTTTAGAATAATTTTAGGTAAATTATGTTAGAAGTTCCTTGCCTTTCCCCACTCTGCTTTGTATTAAAGGCTTTTTTCCTCTTTCTCTACTAGGTAGATTTAGCCACTGGGGGGCACTAACTGAAGATTGGTTGGTGAGAGTTTGGAAAAGCTGAGACAGTTTTTTCTTTCTCTCTCTCTTTGCTTCCTTTAGTGTCTCTGGCAGCAGTTGGATTTTTTTATGGCTCCATCTCCTACCAGACAGTCATTCTCTCCATCTTCTGTCAGGCAGTCCTCACCGTGGTTCTAGTTCACTAGACAATTCCAGTTTCTGGGTTCCTGGTAACACTACCTCTTTTTGTTATCTTCCTACTCCATGGGAGTTATGGGTTCCATACTGCTCCGAATTGCTCGGTTACCTCACCATATAGTTTTTGGCATCTCAGTTTTCCATTTATCTGTGGTCAAAACCTTAGTTCCAGAATGGACATCCCAGAATATCCAAAACCAAATTCAGTCATTTTCTATTAAGTATGTTTCTCGTCTAGGGTTTTCGAACACAATAAGTATTTCTGCATCCTGTCAATTGCCCAAGCTATATTTGGCTCCTCTGTTTACCACCATGTCCATTAATTACAAAGTCTTGTTGATTCCGCTTCTTACGTATTTGGACAATTTTTTCATTTCTTCATTCTTGGCCATTTTCTTTACCAGTGAGCTTGAATCCAGCTGGACATTCCTCATCCACCTTTTATAAAACCAAATATTAAAGGCATTTCTGTGTTTATAAATACGAATTCTGTAGTAGCTACCTTAAATATTGGAAACCCTCTTTAGACAAAATCTCACTGATTCTCACAAGATTTGTTAAATAAGTGTCAAAGAGTATTTGCATTTTACCTTGGGGAAATTCAGGGACCGGATATCAAAATTGTAACAGAAGGATTCATCTTCCCCGAATATAGACTAGTTGATTAATATCTAGCATTGAAATAAATTTTAAATTATTTTAATGCGATTTTTTTGAGATACATTCACACACCATATAATCCATCCAAAGTATACAGTTAAATGGCTCCCAGTATCATCATCACATAGTTGTATAATCATCACCTCAATCAATTTTAGGATGTTAAATGATTTTTAAAATTCCTTCTTCCAACTGCATGTCTACCAAAAGGAAAAAACTGTTAAACATATTAATAGCATAAATAGTACCTTGCACTTGTTGAGAGAGAGAGAAATGTATAATCAAACTACCTCTGTGTTAGGCCTGATGAATTTATCCAGCACATTAAGTGCCTTGGCCATTAGGGCTTTTCAGCTCTTCTGAAAATTCTTTGTAAATATTTTTTGGAGCCAGAAGAGGGCAGAATCTTATTTCTTACGGCATAAAATAGATAAAGGCACGAAAAGGAAGATAAAGTGGAAAAGTTTATGATTTATTGTACAATTTCTGGTTATGTCTTACTGAGAACTTGTTTCTTTTCTGACTACCCATTCTCTGCAATATAACACAAATGTATTTCCATTTTCATTGACATGGTCCAAAAATAAGTTAACAGTAAGATACAGTTTTGCCAAATTCAATTCTTGATTCTCTTTTTTTATGTATGAAGTGAGTAACAGTTTGCCTTTTAGTTAGCAAATGTCTTTTAGATGGCTTGAAAATAATTGGGAGTTTAAAAAAATACGGAAAGCATTATAATTTAGTAGGGCAGATGTTGAAAAGATAAAATATTGAAAATTTGTAGAAATTTTTAATCAAGCTAAAATTTATGTATTTAAGAATATTTTTTGAATATCTACTGTGTGTTTATCTCTGTCTAAAGGCAATGCAAAAGATGAAGGAAAAGAGTGAAAGAAAAAGTACATTATCTTTTTGGGACCTCACTTTTAAAGAGCTTGCAATGTATGTGGGGAGATGACTCAGAGCAATAAGTTATTATGTATTCTCAAGTACCAAGGAATGTGATCAAAACTTTGCAATTCAGAAAAGAGAAACCATTTGGTGGTATTCAGAATATACTAGAGGTAGATTTTTTAGAGGTAGAATTTGAGCTGACCCTAAGATTTAGGTAAGCAGAGAAGAGAAAGAAATTGACAACCTCAAGCAATAACTTGGTCAAAGGACAGGGCATAGGGGACACAAACGTGGTTAAAGTAGAGGGTTTCCTATCAAGGAATACAAAGAGAATAGGTTGAGCAGCCAGAATGGAAATTATAGTTTGGAGTGATTTGAAACCTAGGCAGTGGGTTTTAGACTTAATACTGTAGGCAAATAGTAGCTACTGTAGATTTTTGAGGAGAGTAAATTCATCTAATAGTGGTCTGTAGAATTTGAGGCTGGGAGACAAGAGAACCTCTTATAGTCAAGATGAGATGAGAAGAGCCTGAGCTAAAGAAGCGGAGGTAGGAATATAAAGGAACAAAACTGAAAAATATTTTAAGGAAGAAAACTAGTCCTTTGTAACAGATTGGACCTGAGTAATAAAGGATTAGAGACAAAGACAATGCCGTACTTCAAGTAGAGAACTAGAATCATGGGTATATCAAAAATAGAAACAGGAAAATTGAGAACCAAGTGAACACTAGTCTGTTTTCAGTCTTCCCTGACCTTGTAACTGACTCTGAGTTTTAAGCCAAGTTTTTCCTTCAGGAGTCTATAAGTTGGCCTATGGTATGGGCCAAGAAAACCTAAATAAAAATATAAGTCAAAGGCTTCCAAAACTCTCAAATATACCTAAAATAAAGGTTCTTAACTTAAAGTCTTGAATACCCTAAAATTATATCAAATTTTTGGTTGTGAACAAGTTTCTGGGAATTGGATCCATATATTTCTTTAGAATCACAGAGGCATCTGTACCCTTAAAAGACATAAAAATTAGGAACCATTGATTTGGTGATAGGAATGAATTAGAAGAACAAAGATCGTTTCTAAGATTTACTGTCTATAGTTTCTTCATTTGTTAAGAAGAAAGAAATTTTATATATGTATATGATTATACATGCGTGTTAAATTAGTGTGAATAGCCATACATATGTGAATTATTTTAATAATCATGGTAAAACTGATATAAACTACACAGGCAGCTTTTTCAGATGGCCTTGGTCCATTGGATATAAGTAGTCCCTCTAGTTTCTTTTCCTTGTCCTAACCTTCATCCTTGGGCCCATCCAGGGTACTAGACCTTCATTAAGACCCATGGACATAATCACTTTTATAATTGGGTACTATTCTTTATCCCACAATTATAAAAGATTTTTGCCATTCCTCTATTCCTATTGTTAAATTGCCAAGTAATATAATATAAATCTTTGGGACATAAGTAGAAGAGATCATCTTCAGTCATCTCAGCAGTACTATTTAAGTATGCTTGAATCTAGTTGTGAAATGTCAACAAAGTTAAATTCATGCACTAGGGATTTGTAAAGCAGAAAAAAACTTTGACTCCATGTCTTCATATATTACTGCAGAGACTGTTCTGGTCTTTTGTAAAGGGAATTTGGCAATCTGCTTTTCCTTTCATTTTAGTTTCATATGAGTTTTCTGAAGTTTTAATTATTGGATAGTGCCTTTGTTTTTATTTTCCTACAAAACTTTAGAAGTTGTGTATTGGGGAAAAATTAGACTTGGTATAAAAATAATTAGACCAGTTCAGAGTAACAGTATTTTACTATAATTCTTGCTGATTATTACATTATCACTTAAATAGTAAAACTGTCTGTTGGCAACTTGAATTTGTTTGGTACTTGGTTTGAAATGTTGAGAGAATACATTCCAAAAACATAGCCAAGTTGGCTTCAGTTCATGCACAACAGATTGCCTGCTGCAAGTATAAATAACCAGTTTTTTTAATTGAATCACTTTTGTGTTTTTCTTTATATATTTGAGGAAAAATAGAAAATAAAAGTTAGATATGTGTTAAGGAGGATTATTTTTCTTACTCTTGGGTTTATTTTAACATTCTTAAAATATTTTTTGACTTTGTATTCTTTCTTAATAAACTGCTTTCTGATAAAATATTTCACTGTTTTCAGTATTCTACGGTTTTGCCAAAATATGGTTATAAAAGTATCTCTACTAGCTCTCTTCATTATAAGACAAAATTCCACATACTGATAGGCCTCCTAAAGGAATAATTTGGTTTCTAAGATTCAGAGTGCTAGCTAAATTTGAATGCTGACAGTTAGAACTGCTTTTTATAGAAAAATGATTGTATTTTTCACCCTATGGTAGATCTTTATACAATATATGTGTTTTAAATACATTTATAGTAACTGTCTGAAGGTTAAGACTAATTCAGTTTTTTTTAGTACAGGCTGTTAGGCAATAAAAATAAGACTATATTTTAAACAAGAAAATGTTCATGTGCCATAATATTTAGAGTACATTATATAACAGTTTTAGATGATGTCGTATGTTACACTACATAAACTCTTTTCTTAAACCAGACTCTCTGTATATATTATCTTTCAGTGATTGTACACAGTGGTTTAGTGTTTCACTTGATATGATTTTAATCACTGTTAGGTTGAACTTGAAAGAAAGTTGGAATCTGCAACTAAGTCTAAACTGCATTACAAGCAGCAATGGGGACGAGCTTTGAAAGAACTTGCCAGACTTAAACAGGTATGTAGTTTATAGCTGATGATGGATTATTCTTTTTATGTCTTTTTCCCCCTGATACTTTACAAGCTTGCATATTTGGCAATATCTGTGCGTTTGCATTTGAATCTTCAGGGCTATTTTTGAGATTAGTGAGTTTTTTCCTCAATGTATTATATGTAAGATTCTCCATTTTCTTAAAACTGAAACAATTTTTAGGTCCATTTTAAAAAATTGCCAACTATCCTCTTCCCTAGAAGAAATTGGGAATAATTTTTTTACTTTCACCTATAATACTACAACTCTTTTCTTCTCCTTAATGTTAATTTCTTTCCATTGGGATTGCCTTTTGAGGGGGAAATTTAAGGATAACTTTAAAAAAAGAATAACATGTCCTTAACCTTAAGAACATATTTTAAATGTGTTCTTAAGAAGATACAGTAAAGGGATCAAAGGGAATTTCTATATACTTTTATAAAAGTTTGAAAACTTTGGTATTTTTCTGAATTATTCTTATATTACATTTTTTTGTTTCCTGCTACTAGACAATCGATACTACTTACTTCATGAGAAATTAATCTCAATTGTGGGGGTAATTTCTTCAGTGATTAAGATCTAATAAAATATGAGCAAGATTTTTATTGAGTCTAATTTACTTGACCTAAAACTTTTCAGGATCATAATTCTAAAGTTTGCTTTCAGTTTTATTCTGAATGAAATTTGGCGTATAGCATCTTTCAGGTTTGTATTTTTCTTAATGTGTCTCCATAACCATCAAATGCCATTAAACATGTTGTATTGTACTAAATGTTAATTACCTTCATATTCACTACACGAGAATTAAAAAGTAGTAGACAGTTTGCCCCTAACATGGCTTACAGATGAATTGAAATTGTAAGCATTATAAATGAAGACAGGTAGTTACATATCAATAATATAAAATAACTTTATATAAAATGAGTATATTATATAAAGGAGTGAATAATAAGGTACAGTATTGAAGGCTTCCTGTATTTCAAGGCGCTGGTCTAGGTATACAGATATAAGTAAGATAGAGTTTTCCGCAGGGAGCATACAATTTAGTAATAGGGAGAAGACAACCATAAATATAATATTTGCTGCCTAATAGTAAGTACCCTGAAAAGAATGTATAAAGTGCTCAGGAAGGGGTGATAGTACATCTATTTGATGGGACTTAGAAAAGGTGTAGTAGAGGAAGTGTTTGAGATGGGCCTCTGGAGATAGTTCAGTAGGATTTTAGTAGATATAGTAGAGTATTGGGGGAAACATAAATATAATGACTAGAACGATCATAGCAAAGAGGCATGAAGTGGGAAAACATAGGCTATGTTGTAGAACAAAAGAGGGCCCATTTTAGAGGCTGTTTTAGGTAATAAGGACCTGAGCTAAGTCATAGCAGTGGGAATACAACAAGAAGATTCTTGTAAATGACATGGTGTTGGTGGATCCTAAAGCAAAATACACCTGACTAGAATACAAAATAGAAAGTCAAAGATCATGTCACATCCTCAAGCTTTAGTGACCAGAAAGTTTCAAGTATTGGAAATATGGTTAAGACAAAAAGCTTAATTTTGATTGAGGGGTTGGGAAGTGGGAATGAGATAGGTCTGCAAATTTAGATATTTTAATTTTAGAGTAGTTAGAAATATGGATCTAATGTTGGGAGGATGACTGGTCTTAAAAACAGAGATGAAAAGGTTATTTTGCAGAGGTGCTATTTGAAGCTATGGCAGATAGAAATTGAATTCATGTGTTTAAGAAGAAAGAAAGAAATTTAATCAAGGAAACAGCAGCTAGAGAGAAAAAGTGATGATAATTATAATAATGCTGATAGGCCAATTAGCATTTATTGGGAGCTTACTATGGGCCAGGTGCTATACTAAGCCCTGTATGTCTTTTCTTTTAATCTAAACAAAAATCCCTATCTAGTAGGTAATATTGTTATTCCTACTTTATAGATGAAGAAATTGAGACTTAGAGAAGTTAAGTCAGTTGCACATGATCATACAAGTACTAAATGGTAGAGCTAGATTTGGAGCCATTTGACCAGAGCCCAAGCTCAGGCTCTTTCCTTTTCATAATGTTATGGTTTAATTCCATAGAAGCCAAAGAATGAAAGGATTTCAAGGAGAAAGTGAGCCATGGAAGACTTTGATCTATAAAAGAGGATTTCTGGCAGAATACTGAGGCAGAAGTCATCATTACTTGGCATAACCTGGCAAAGAAAATAGCCTCATTGATTGGTAGAAAGGCTAGCTCTGATAATGAGAACTAATGTAAAAGTTACAAGGCTAAGATATTTAGGTTACATCAGTACAATAGGGAGGAGTCCCTGTGGAATTGGGGGCAAGGAAATAGTATGATGAGAATAGCTGTTAAAAACAAGAAGACAGATTCTGTCAGGAGCAGTATACGTTAATTAAGAACAGAGCCTTGGAATTGAGAGACCTGCGTTGAATCAGACTCTACCTTTCACTACCTCCGCAACTTTGGTAATTTGATCTCTGATTAGTCTGTTCGTTGTACAATTAAAAATTTATCCTGTTCTAAGAATTAAATGAGAGTTCTATAAAATATTTAGTGCAGTGTTTTGTATATAGTGTCTGCCCAGTAAATTGTAACTATTAGAAAGGAGGATGAGCCAAAAAGCTATTATGGTAGGGTTTTGGGTTTCAGTCAGTGAGGACTGAATTGGATGGTAGTTTTGGATATTGATGAAAAGAACAAATATTGAAAGGCTTTATGACTGACTAGCTCTTCAGAGAAATGATAGGCACTAACGATGATTAAAACATGTTTAAGTCTGGAGAACAGGAGGATGTTGTCATCCAGGATAGCAGTAGAGAAGTGGGATAGGATATAGTTTGAATAACAGAGGTTTGTTTTTGGATTGTAGTTTAGTAGATGTTCTGTAGAAAACTGTACAGAAGAGAAAACAATGTAAGGGCTAAATGTGCAGATATTCAAGAATGTCATTAGGTGGATTTCCTAAAGTTTGGGCATAAAGGGATGTAAGTGCATTGAGTCTGGAGAAACATTGATGGTTAATTCATTCGTTCATTCAACAAGTGCTTATTAAGAGCCTGTTATGCACCTTGCACGGTATTAGATGCTGTGAATATAGCAGTTTTCTACCATAGGGAACTTAAAGTTCAGCCAGAAGGACTAATATTTTAAGAATATAGCAGAGTCATGGAAAATGCAAGCAGAGTCAGCAAAAATGATAGAAAATAAGTATTAGAAAAACAAGAGGACAACTGGGATCATGTATTTGTTACTCAAAGTTAAGGAAGAAACATTTTAAAGAAAATTTTCAAATAACACTGCTAGATTTGAAATCATTTCAAGTTTAAAAAATAAAGAGTAGATGGGGCAAAGATAGCACCTGCCATTGAAGAAATTGAGTAGTGAAGGAGGAGAGAATAATGCAATCATAATTAATTATAAGACATTATTAAAATCATTTGAAAAGAAAGAATACTATTTGCTGTTGATTAGCCTATTTCTTTTGGAGAAATGAGTAATAATTATATAATTATTGAAACATAGTTTCATCATAATTTGCATGAACTTTAAATTGATTTTTTTTTTTTTTAGTCATGTTCACATTTGAATATTGGCAGGTTACATTGTTTTTGTTTTGTTTTTTTTCACTTTTTGAGATGGTTTTTAAAATATGTGAAAGTAAATAAGTAAAGTTTTTAATAGACTTCCCCAAATTCGTGACTCTGTTAGTTTTACACTGAGATATTGAGATAGTTTCCTTTGAAAGGAGTTTCAGTATGAAAGGCTCCCATCCCAGTACCCTTCCTTCCTAAAACATACATCCTCATATGCTTTTGCTATCTTTTGGGTCTTTCCATTTAATCCCTTATTTTCTCTTTACCCTTTCTTCCTACATATTTCCTACCTTCTTGCCCAGAAATCATAGGCCAAGTAATTTTAGCTACTTGTTTCTAATGACAGAGAGGATACCACAAAAGTTCAGATGCCTTCTTATTCTCAAGTTGCTGTAAGAGTATTAAAAGAAGGAAAGAAAAATAGTGTTAAATTAGCAGTTCAACTAATTAGAAAATAAAAGTAATAATCTCATTCTTTGAGTGCAGTCATCTTCATTGCTTTTTCACTATAGTCCAGTTTTGTTCCTCATCCCGCACTTTCTGCTTTAGAAATTATTCTGTAAACAAATTTTGAGGTCATTAGTAATCACTGATGATCTGCAGACCACTTTCAAGATGCAACACTTGAAGAAAAAATGTAATGGACCTTGGTATGACCATAGTGAATTGTCCTCTGCCACTAACTGCTTTTGGAAGATTAAAATTATACCTTCATCAAATTGGCACATTTCATATGTGTGAAAATTAAAGTTTTTTCCTAAAACTTTTTATTAAAATCACATTTATTGTGTTTGAATGTAAAATTGGTATCCTCTTTCTGCTTTTGTTCAGAGGATTGTTTGTTCAGCTTCTTGTTTAAATTGGATTAGTACCATGTTAATTTTACACTGCCTCTGGTGAATAGCCACGGGGCTATAATCCAATAATTTGTCACAGCAAAATCCTCTGGAGGGCCATACAAAACATTTGTGTAATACGGATTAGACCGCGAAAGCCATATCTTAGATTGTTAATAAACGTTAATGACAAAACCCAGCTGGTAAAACTTGGAAAGAAGATCTAATACTTGGTACCCATTGCCAAAAGAATGTTTAAACAGAGATTTCCATTACTCAGAGGTGACCTAGTATAGTCAGTTGGTGAATTAAAAAGTATAATCTTCTAATTATTTAGAAAAAAACTTTTTTCTGATTAGCAACCTTTTATAAAAGTCCATATTTCCAAGTTGTAAGCTTTTTTATTCTTTTGTAACTGGGTAGGCAACAGCTGTGACAATGTTAGAATAAGTAAAGCATAAAATGGATCCTGGTTTAGAAAACAAGAGAATGTCACCCAGGCATTCTGAGTTTGGTATCTTGAAACAAAGTGTGACACTGGCTTTAAAAATTGGACATTTTGGACATTTAAGAGACTAAAAAGTTAAGTTTTCTTTTTCCCTTCTTTGTGATGATAAATAATATAGAAATATTTTGTAAAACCAAAACAGATACTTGTATTAATGTGGTCTACAAATACTCAAGATTGTCTGGTTTACTCCTTGTGTTCTAAATGATAACATATTTACTTAAAGCATTTCTTGACACCTTAGAATATAGTTCATAGGAAGAATAAAAGCCACTACTTTCTAAAAATAAATCATTGTTATGAGATATAAATTGTGAAAGTTTTAACATTTTAACTATGTCAAATATATTAAAACTAGATATGTTTATCCCCAGGACAGGAAACAGAACTTTGATTTTGCTTAGAATGTGGATCCCTTACCATATTTGTGCACAGTAGATCTGTTTAAAACCAAGTTGATATATTAGTTAAAACAACCCAGACTTCATTGGCTGACTTTGGCACTATCTTGTCCAGCCTCCTGCTTATCCACTCAGAGTAATTAATTTGATTAATTTATAAGTATTTAGCCAAGGATGGGATGTAAATCTTTGTTTAAGAAAACAGTTGGAGGTCCAAATCTTGGTTAAAAACTGTGTCTTGAAACCATCCAGGCCCTCCTACTGACTTGTCAGTTCTGGGTTATTTTCGGAAAACTTTACTTGAGTTCCTTAGCTTAGTTGTAAGTTTTTTCCCACAGACTTACATGGTATGTGTGAGTGGGAGAGTAAGTAGTGGCCACTTTTTAGCTGCTGTTTAGTCTAGTGTGTGTATGTTTACATCTCTTCTCTGGATTTATAGGCAGCCAAGGCAAAATAAAGATTATACTCACTTGATTGAGGAGTCTTTAACCCAGAGCACCTGGCAGCAGTGAGAATTTCTTTCACTAACCTCTAATTTTGTGTGTACATATGTGATTATTATTAATGCAGTATCCTTGATTAAAAATTCAAGGCATATAAGGGCTTCTGTACATTTTAGGAAAAAAATGTTACAAGTTTTATTTTAAAAGTTACAATTTTACAAAGTAACCTAAATTTAAAAATTGACTTGTTAGTTTGATTTTTTTTTTTCCTGTTTGCAACCATACTTGCTCAATTAAAAGAAAAACAAATTCTGTAGCACCATGTAACACAGAAAATAAAAATCACTCTCTCATTTCCTGCTCAACCAGTGATGACAATTTGGTATATTTTTGTCCAAATATCCTTTCCTTTCTTTCTATTCTTTTCTTTATGCTTTAAAATGAAATATATCACACATTATGTCTTATCTTCCCCCACTTTTAGTTTAAGAAACAGCATTATGAGTGCTTTGGAAACCCTCTGTGCCTCTTTTCTCATCCCACTCCCAAGGTACCCACTATCCTGAATTTAGTATTTTAGTATTCCTTTGCTTTTCTTTATAATTTTATAACGTCTATTAACAACATGGCTTAGTTTTATATATTTTTTAAACTTTATATACATGTAATTTTCTGTTAATCATTCTGTGACTACTTTGATACAAAATTATGTTTTCGAGATTTAGCAATGTTGATGCAAGTAGCTATAGTTCATTTTTATTACTTTTTGAAACTTAAACAGATGAATATACCACAATGTTTATCCAGTCTTCTTTCAGAGGACCAAAGTTTTTTTTTCCAGTTTTTCCTATAATACTGTTTGGACACTTTTGTACATCCAAGAAACATACAAGAGTTTCTCTAAAGTTTAAATCTAAAAGTGGAATTTTTGGTAATAGGGTGTGCTTATTTCTTCAAGTTCACTAAATATTGCCAAATTATTGTCCAAAGTTGTTTATACAAATTTTCAGGTTCCACTACTAGTATATAATTGTTCTTATTCTTCACATCTTGGGCAACACTTGGCTATTATTAAGTGTCTTAATTTTTGCCAAATTGGCAGGTTTGAAATGCTATTGCTTTGTGGCTTAAATTTTCATTTCCCTGATTACTAATCAGTTTGAGCTTCTTTTCAGATGTTTGTTGGCCATTTGTGTTTCTTCATCTGTGAAATGCCTGTTAATGTCTTTTGCTCATTTTTCTGTTGGGTTAGTGTTACTATTCTTACTGATTTTTAGGAATTTTGTATTGTAGGATACTAAAATCTTCTCCAGTTTTTGTGACTAGTGTTTTCATTTTATGGTGTCTTTTAAATAGTTAGAAGTTCTTAAATTTCATGAAAGCTTACTTTTCAGTCTTTCATTTCAAGTTTGAACTTTCAGTGTCTTGGTAAAGAAGTCTTTCCCTAATCAGTCATTAAGATATTCGGTATTTTTTCCAAAATTCTTCAAGTTTGATTTTCACATTTACATTCTTAATGCATCTGGAGTTGATTTGGGGGTATAATCTAAGGTAGGGTTCCAATCTTCTGTGTATGGATAACATATTATTCCACATCTTTTAAATAATAGCTGATCCGACCTTCACTGATCTGTCTTGTTACCTCTGTCATCCGGCTTTCTTATAACCTTGTTTTTGTTTCAAGGGTTTCTATTCATTTTTCTGTTTGTTTATATCTGCTCCAGTATCTCAATGTCTTCATTTCTAAAGCTTTATAAAAAGTAGTGATATCAGGTAGAGTAAGTTTCCCCACTTTGTTCATTTCATTAACATTGTCTTTGCTACTCTTAGCTTTTTCGTCTTATCAGTTGCCCACAGAAACCTTGTTGGAATTTTGACTAGAATGGTATCTAATCAATTTGGGGACATTTGATATATTTATTAAGTACTCTCATCCATGAACATGGCATAGCACTCCAAATATTTAGGTCTTTTGTTAGTTTCAATGAAAATTTGTGATCTTTATGGTCCTGTACATATTTTGTTAGGTTTATTCTTGATATTTAGTGTTTTATGTTATTAATATCTTATAAAACCCTAACATTTCTGCTTAAGACTGACATATAGAAGTAGAATTGTTTTTTATATATTGATCTCATATTGAACTACCTGAATATACTCTCATTAATATATCTGTAAATTCTTTTGGTGTTTTCTATGTGAGTAGTGATATTACTTGTGGATAATGAGAATTTTGGTTTTTTTTATTCTAATCCTTACACTTCTAATTTCCTTTTCTTGATTTACTACATTGTCTGATTTCCATTACATGTTGAATGAAAGTAGTGATAATGGACATTCTTAGTGAGTTCCTGAATTCATGAGCAGTACTTTAAATAGTTTATAATTTCTTCATTTTTGTTTTATTTTTATGTTTGTTTGTTTTGTTTTGTTTTGTTTTCAGACAAGTTACCTTCTATTCTGAGTTTGCTGAGATTTTTTTAATCATGAATGGGTGCTAAATTTTCTCAAAAGTTTATAGGGTTTTCTCCTTTAATCTGTAATGTGAATTACATTCATACATTTTCTAACATTGAATTAACCTGAGTTCCTGAGATAAACTTTAAAAAGTCATAATTTTTAATCTTTTTCTAAATTACAAGATTCATTTTGCTAATATTTTGTTAGAATCTTTAAGTCTATGTTTACCAGTGAGACTGGCCCCACTGTTGTTTTCTCTTACACTGGTTCTCTGATCTTGATAGCAAGGTTATTATAGTCTCATAAAATGAGCATTCCCTTTTTTCTGTTATCTTTTTCCTGTTTGTTCAAAATGAGCCTTATCTGTTCCTTCACTATTGTAATAGTCTCCTATAAAACCTTCTCAGCCTTGTATTTTCTCTAATTCTGTAATTATAAAATTCACATCTCTTCCTTTGATTCAATTCCCTATATTATAATTTTTAAGAATTTGTCAGTTTCATTGTTTTCATATTTCATAAGTTGCTTAACTGTTTTCTTAGCTATTAGATCTTTAGATATGCCCTTTTCCATTCTAAATTGTTTGTTCATTCATTCACCTTTTTTTGGCAAAGGCATAGTCTTTATTTTATTGACCTTTGTAAAAAGCCCTCTTTTGGCTTTATTATTCTTCTATTATAATTTTTCTTTTTAAACTACCTGAGTCTTCACAGTTTAAATTTTTTTTTTTTTTTTGGTTTCTATATATATCTTTCTTTGGAGAAATCTCAAGTTTATAGAAAAATCATGCAGAAGATATAGTTCCCATATACCACCCCCACCCCACAAACAATTTTCCCTATTATTAACAGTTTGCAATTGTGGTGCCTTTGTTACAATTAAAGAAGGAATATTAATATACTTTTTTTAACACCTTACATTAGTGTGGCACATTTGTTACAATTCATGAAAGAACATTTTAATAATTGCATATTAACTATAGTCCATCATTTACAATAGGGTTCACTGTGTTGTAAAATCCTGGGTTTTTTTTTGTTTATTTGTTTGTTTTGTAATTTTTATGCTAGTACATATATACAACCTAAAATTTCTCCTTTAAGCCACATTCAAATATATAACTCAGTGGTGTTCATTACATTTCACAATTTTGTGTTACCATCACCACCATCCATTATCAAAACTTTCCCTCACCCGAAACAGAAATTCTGTACCAATTAGCATTAATTCCCCATTCCCTACCCCCACCCTAGCTGCTGGCAACTTGTATTTACTGTTTTACTCTATGAATTTGCTCATTCTAATTATTTCATATCAGTGAGCTTGTACACTGTTCATCCTTTTGTGTCTGGCTTATTTCACTCAACATGATGTCTTCAAGGTTCATCCATGTTATCACATGTATCAGAACTTAATTCCTTTTTTACAGCTGAATATCCATTATATGAATACATTGTGTATATATATATATATATATATATATATATACATAAACAAACTACATTTTGTTGATCCATTCATCTGTTGATGGACAGTCAAATTGCTTCCATCTTTCAGCAATTGTGAATAATGCCATTAGGAATACTAGTGTACAAATATGTTAGAATCTCTGCTTTCAAGTCTTTTGGGGCATATGCCTAGAACTGACATTGCCAGTTCATGTAGGAATTCTGTTTAACATTTTGGGAATGCCAAAATGTTTTCCACAATAGCTGCACCATTTCACATTTCTATCAACAAGGAATGAGTGTTCCTCTTTCTCAGCATCCTCTCCCACACTTGTTAATTTATCTCATTGTGATTTTGATTTGCATTTTCCTAATGGCTAATGATGTTGAGCATCTTTTCATGTATCTTTTGGCTATTTGTATATCTTCTTTGGAGAGATGTATATTCAAGTCTTTTGCCTGTTTTTTAATTGGGTTGTTTATCTTGTTAGGTTGAAGTATTTTTTTATATTTATATTCTGGATATTAAACCTTTATCAGATGTATAGTTTCCAAATATTTTCATGATGAAGACATTTGCACAAAAGTTTTCATTTTGATGAAGTCCTATTTATCTGTTGTTTCTTTGGTCATACTTCGGGTGTAAAGTCTAAGAAACCACTACCTAAGACAAGGTCCTGAAGATACTTCCATATCCATATGTTTTCTTCTAGTAGTTTTATACTTTTCGTCTTATATTTAGGTTTTGATCCATTTTGAGTTGATTTCTGCATGTGGCGTGGGGTGTAGAGATCCAATTTTCATTCTTTTATATATTGGTATCCAGTTTTAACCAGCAACATTTATTGAAGAGGCAATTCTTTAATGAGTGGACCTGGCACCCTTGTCAAAAATCAGTTGGCCATAGATGTGAGGGTTTATTTCTGAACTTTCCATTTGATTCCAAAGGTCTACATATCTGTCCTTGTGTCAATATTATGCTATTTTGATTACTATAACTTTCTCTTTAGTTTTAAGATCAGGTAGTGCGAGTCCTCTAACTTTGCTCTTTTTTTTCAAGATGGTTTTGTCTATTCAAGACCAATTGCCCTTCCGTGGCCCATTTCCCTTCCATGTAAATTTGATGATTGGATTTTCCATTTCTGCAAAGAAGGCTGTTGGTAATTTTGATTGGGATTGTGTTGAATCTGTAAATCACTTTGGGTAGAATTGACATCTTAACAACATTTAGTCTTCTAATCCATGAACATGGAATGTCCTTCCATTTATTTAGGTCTTCTTTGATTTCTATTAGCAATGTTTTTTTTAGTTGTGTGTGTGCAAGTAATTTACATCCTTGGTTAAATTTATTTCTACATATTTGATTCTTTTAGTGGCTATTGTAAATGGAATATTTCTCTTGATTTCCTTTTCAGATTGTTCATTACTAGTCTGTAGAGACACCACTGATTTTTGCATGCTGAGCTTGTCCCCTGCCACTTCACTGAATTTGTTTATTAGCTCTCGGAGCTCTGTTGTTGGTTTTTAGGGAAGTTTTGTGTGTAGAATCTTGTCATCTACAAATAGGGAAGGGTTTATTTATTCCTTTCCAATTTGGGTGTCTTTTATTTATTTTTCTTGCCTAACTGCTCAGGTTAGCACATCCAGTAATAATGCTGAAGACATTAGGCATTCTTATCTTGTTCCTGACCTGTGCAGGAAAGCTTTCAGACTTTCACCATTTAGTAATGTGAGCTGTGGGTTTTTCATATATGCCCTTTATTATGTAGAAGAATTTTCCTTCTATTCCTAGTTTTCTGAAATGGGGTATTAGATTTTGTAAATACCTTTTCTGCATCAATTGAGAGGATCATTTTTTTGTTGTTGTGTTAAAAAGATGTATGATACTTGAATTCCTTGTGTGTCAATCTCTTAATGTGCTATTGGATTCAGTTTGCTAGTGTTCTGTTAAGGATTTTTGCATCTGTATTCATAAAAGATATTGGTTTGTAATTTTCTTTTATTATAATGTCTTTAAATGGCTTTGATATCTGAGTGATGCTAGCCTCTTAGAATGAGTCATCTCCTCTTAAATATTTTGAAAGTGTTTGAGCAGGGCTGGTGTTAATTCTTCTTGGAATGTTTGGTAAAATTCACCTGTGAAGTTATCTGGTCCTGGACTTTTATTTGTTGGGATTTTTTGATTACTCTTTACTTTTTATTAGTCTGTTGAGATCTTCTATTTCTTCTTTACTCAGTGTAGCAGTTTGTGTGTTTCTAGGAATTTGTCCATTTCATCTAGGATATCTAATTTGTTAGCATATGGTTGTTTATGGTTTCCTCTTATAATCATTTTTGTTTCTGTGAGGTCAGTGGTAATGCCTCCTCTTTCATTTGTCATTTTAGTTGTTTTATCCCCTGTGTTTTTTCTTTTTAGTCTAGCTAAAGTTTTGTTGATTTTTATTGATCTTTTCAAAGAACAAACTTTTGGTTTTGTTGATTCTCTTTATTGTTTCTTTTTACTTCTCTATTTCATGTATCTCTGCTCTAATATTTGCTGTTTTCTTCCTTCTGCTTGCTTTGGGTTTAGTTGCTCTTCTTTTTCCAGATCCTCTAGTTGTGAGGTTAGGTCTCTGATTTGAGATCTTTTTTAATGTAAATATTTAGAGCTATAAATTTTCCTCTCAGCACTGCCATTGTTGCATCACAGAAGTTTTGCTGTGTTGTGTGTTTATATCCACCTAAAGGGAGATAATTCCTAATTTCTCTTGTGATTCTTCTTTGTTTAAGAGTTTGTGTTTAATTTCCACCTATTTGTATGTTTCCAGTTCTCCCTCTGTTACTGATTTCTTCCATTGTTGTCAGAGAAGATACTTTGTATGATTTCAATAGTTATAAATATATTGAGACTTGTGTTGTGACCTAACTAAGGGTCTCTCCTTGGAGAATGATCCATGTGCACTAGAGGAGAATGTGCATTCTGCTGCTGCTGGGTGAAGTATTCTGTTTATGTCTGTTAGGTCTAGTTGTTCATAGTCTTGTCAAGTCTTTAATCTTCTATTGATCTGTTGTATAGATGTTCTAACATTATTGAAAGTGGTATTGAAATCTGCTGTATTTATAACCATCTATTTCTGCCTTCAAATCTGTTAATATTTGCGTCATATATTTTGGGGTCTGCCATTAGGTGCATATGTGTTTATAATTGAACACTTATCAGGATGTAGGGGCCTGTTTTGTCTCTTATAACACTTTTTGGGATAAAGTCTATTTTATCTGATGTTAATATAGCAATACTCAGCTCTCTAATAGTTACTATTTGCATTATATTTTTTTCCATCCTTTCACTTTCAGCCTACTTGTGTGTTTGAATTTAAGGTGAGTCGCTTGTAAACAGCATATAGTTGGGTCATGCTTTTTTTTTAAATCTAGTCTGCCTTTTGGAGAGTTTAACCCATTTACTTTTTTTTTTTTTTTTGGTGTCTATAATGAGTTTTATTAAACCATATTCAAATGGGTTCACTACAACCACATGAATCTTTCTGATAAAGCAGTTTTCATACATCAGAATTCTAGATAAAATTGCTTAAAATTCTGTCCCCAAACTAGATGCTGCTAAAACTGAATGGTCAGGTTACGTCAGTGTTTCTCAACTGGGAGTGCTTTTGCCCCCAAGGGCATTTGTCAATGTTTGGAGATATTTGGGTTGTCACAGCTTGGGGGGCGTCTCTGGCATCTGGTGGGCAGAGGTCTAGGGCTGCTGTGAAACATTCTAGACTACACAGGACAGCCTCCTGCATCAAAGATTTATATGCTCTAAATGAGACACCCTGTATTAGTTAACGAGAGGTATAAAAAGTAAGTTTCAATCGTAGGATGTGAAATGTGCTGTAACCCACTTACTTTTAAGGTAACTGATGATAATGGAGGACCTTTTTCTACCATTTTGCTGTTTGATCTTTGTTAGTTTTATGCCTTTTGTGTCCTTCAATTCCTCCATTAATGCCTACTTTCGTATTTTTTCTTTTTGTATTGTACCATTTTGAGCCCCTTCTCATTTCTTTCTGAATGTATTTTTCATGTATTTTCTTTGTGGATACCTTGAAGCTTAAATTTAACCTGCTAAATCTATAACAGTCATGTTCAATTTGATACCAACTTAACTTTGATATGATACACAAACACTGTTAATTGATTATAGGAAAACAATAGCATTATCTTGTTGGATTTTAAATTATGTTAAAATTCATGACAAATAGCACAGTACATATAAGAGGACAAAAGGAGTTAAAACTTGTAAAGGCATCATCTGCTAAGTTGTGACGGTCCTAATTCATGTTATATTCTTTTAAGTGAAAAATACATGTTATTTTAAAAGAAGAGTAAAAAATGCGTAAGTAGTTAATGGTGGGTGGCAACTGCTGGCTGGGATGCAGATAATGGCTACCTGCCCAGGGAAGGTCTCCATTGTCTCCCCTTTCTGCTCCCTGTTAGTGCTCATGCTCGTCAGCTTGCCCATGGTGTCACTCAATCACATGCAAACCAGCTGACCCCAGAGGTCAACCTGATTAGCAACAAGTACATCCAGCAGACCAAGCCCCGCATCCTGGAGCATACCATCAACCTATACCCTCTTACCAATTATACTTTTGGCACAAAAGAGCAACTCTTTAAGAAGATCAGTTCTGTAGTAAGCCAGATTTCAGAACACAAATAGTTTGATAAAATTGGAATGAGGAAGCCTGTAGAAGGAATTCTGATTATACTTGAGCACCAGCTCTCCCACGTGTTACTGCTACAACTGAGTACAACTTTCTTCAGATTACCTGGTGGTGAACTTAATCCAGAAGAAGATAAAGTGGAAGGACTAAAATACTCAATGACAGAAATACTGGGTTGTCAAAAGACAGGATCATTAATGACTCTATTGGTAATTGATGTAGACCAAATTTTGAACTGCCTCAGTATTCATATATTTGTGCACATATTACAAAGCCTAAAGAACATAAGAAGTTGTTTTTGGTTCAACTTCAAGAGAAAACCTTGTTTGCAGTCCCTAAAAATTACAAGCTGGTAGTATCACAGTTCTTTAAATTGTTTGATGATACACCTGGACATGAGCCCATCATTTCTGGTCTGCCTCGGTTTTTGAGCAGGTTCAATTTTATATACAACTGAATTTATGCGCAGTAGAGAAGTAGGAGAAGCCATGTCTATGAGCAGAGCTATATAGTGTAGAAAAGATTTTTATTTTCTCTTCTCAATCCCTAAATTGTCCCTACTTTCTTTTGTTGGAATAGTAGTAAAATTAATAGGATAAACTAGATAGTGGAGTGGTGTAAACAAATGAGATATTGTTTTTGTACAACCTTAATGTAGATGTCTTTCTATTTGAATTTTATTTTACTTCACATTAAGTTTTAAAATTCTTTTAAAAATGCATGGGTAATAAACTGGTAAGAGAACTTGATTGACATAAAATATTTGGTAAATCCAAAAGAAGATAAATACCAAAAGAACAAAAAAAGGAGCATAAAATAGAATAAGTAGAAAATAAATATAAGATGGAAGGATTTAAACCTATATATATATCCCCAATTGCTTTAAATATAAATGGACTAAATACTCCCATTTAAGACAAAGATTGAATTAGGAAAAAAGTCTTTTGGGAACTGATAAAGCAAACAAGCGAAAAAAGCCCCATAAAATTAGTGAAAATATAGAAGATTTAGACAACACAATCATTGCTATATATAGAACACTTCATGAAGAAAGTCCAGAATACACATTAATTTTTAGTGGACATGGAACATTTACCAAAATTTCTCATATGCTGGATCAAACAACAGTTATCAAGAAATTTCAGAAGATTGTAATTCAGAGTATGTTCTCTGACTTCAGGGAGATTAAACTAGAAAGAAATCAATGAGATGATAAATATCCCCAAATGTTGAAAATTAAGTATTACACTTCCAATAACCCATAGCTAAACAGGAGTCCAAAGCAAAAATAAGAACATATTATGAACTGAATAGTGAAAATAAAACCTATCAAAACTTGTGCGTTTTAGCAAAAATTGTGCCAAATTAGAAAAGAAAAAATAGAAAATCTGAATAGCCCTTTCAAAAAATGAGTACACGGTCAAGTTAAAGTAGAAGGAAGTAAAAAAAACAGGATGAGTAAAAATTAACGAACTAGGGGCATAATGTACAATAAAATCAACAAAGCCAAAAGTCGTTTCTTTGAGGAGAAACCTCCTCCTTGTGCAAAGAAAATAGGCACAGGATACCAATATCAGGAATGAAGAGGGGGGCATGACTACAGATTCCACAGAAACTTAAATCTCTAAGAGGATATATTGAATAACCTGACACCAGCAAATTTAAGAAAAGAGCTTCCAAAACTGACACAAAAAGAAACAGAAAATATAAGCAGTCTAATACCTATTAGAGAAATTGAAACGGTAATGAAAAACCTTCACATAAGAGAAACTAAGATGGCAGCTAGGTGAGACAGGGCAAAAACAACACCTCCATGAAAAACACTTGATAAAAACCAGAAAGTGACCCAGAATACCAGTTACAGCAATGTGCCAGCTAGACAAGGTCTCTTAGTTCCACAGGGGCCGTATGCTTGGTGAAACCAGGAGTCTGCCTTCTGAAACAAATGAGTAAGCTGGCTGGAAGACCCGCAGCCACGCGGTGGTCTGGGGAAGCCACGGTTTGGCATTTGGAGACCGACGGGCTCTTTTTAAAACAAAAAAAAAAGGGGGTGCGGAAACCCAGGAGCAGCTGCAGCTGCGATAGTGGGAACCAAGCAGCAAAACACAGCAAGGGGTGCTGGGCCAGCCTCTCAGTGTCTGGCCTGGAAGATAACCGCTGCAGATACCCTTGGGGCCGGGGGAACGGAGGGGAGAGCCGGAAGCAGAAAAAACCCCGCGGCTCACAGCTGGCTCCCCGGAGGGCTGGATAAACTCCTGCCCGGGGCCGTGCCCACAGCCCAGAGCCCTGCCAGTTGTCCTGGAGCTGGGAAGGAGGAACTGTGCGAGGAGGGAGGTGTGGAGATGTCCCGTTCAGCCATCTTTGCATCAGGCTGAAAGCGCCCCGGCACAGCGCGGCGGCCCAGGGCTTCCCTTGAGGGATGGTGCGTGCTGGTGACGTAGCACAGCATTCCCTCAGCAGAGGTCCTGGAGGATCGGGACAGGGGCACCCGCTCGGAGAACCTAGGGACACTACGCCAAGTCCGGTGATTTGTGGCACAGCGAGAGAGAGAGTCTGGGGCTGAAATGAAATGAAGGCTTAGACTCTTGTGGCGGCCTTGAATCTCCGGGAACCTGGGGAATTTGAATTTTAAAGCTGTCCTTCCTCCCTGGCCACCCATACACACACCCCACATTCAGGGCGGATGACTCCAGCAACACACCCAAACTGAGTTCTCCAACTGAACCCCACAAGAATCATTTCCCCACACACTGCGGGGACAAGGTGGAGAACTGACTTGAGGGGTATAGGTGACTCACAGACGCCATCTGCTGGGTAGTTAGAGAAAGTGTATGCCACCAAACTGTGTTTCTGAAAAATTAGATAGGTATTTTTTTTTTACAACTTGAAAGAACCCTATCAGGCAAAGCAAATGCCAAGAGGCCAAGAACAACAGACAATCTTAATGCATGTGATAAAACCAGGCAATATGGAGAATCCAACTCCAAACACACAAATCAAGATATCGGAAGAGACACAGTACCTCACACAGTTAATCAAAGAACTACAATCGAGGAACGAAAACATGGCAAAGGATTTAAAGGACATCAAGAAGACCATAGCCCAGGATATAAGCGACATAAAGAAGACCCTAGAAGAGCATAAAGAAGACATTGCAAGAGTAAATTTAAAAATAGAACATCTTATGGAAATAAAAGAAACTGTTGGCCAAATTAAAAAGACTCTGGATATTCACAATACAAGACTAGAGGAAGCTGAACAACATCTCAGTGTCCTAGAAGTCCACAGAACAGAAAATGAAAGAACAAAAGAAAGAATGGAGAAAAAAATTGAAAAAATCTAAATGGATCTCAGGGATATGACAGATAAAATAAAACATCCACACTTAAGACTCATTGGTGTCCCAGAAGGGGAAGAGAAGGGTAAAGGTCTAGAAAGAGTATTCAAAGAAATTGTTGGGGAAAACTTCTCAAACCTTCTACACAATATAAATACACAAAGCATAAATGCCCAGCGAACTCCAAATAGAATAAATCCAAATGAACCCACTCCAAGACATATTCTGATCAGACTCTCAAATGCTGAAGAGAAGGAGCAAGTTCTGAAAGCAGCAAGAGAAAAACAGTTCATCACATACAAAGGAAACAACATAAGACTAAGTTGTGACTACTCAGCGACCACCATGGAGGCGAGAAGGCAGTGGTATGACATATTTAAAACTCTGAGAGAGAACAATTTCCAAACAAGAATACTTTATCCAGCAAAACTCTCCTTCAATTTTGAGGGAGAGCTTAAATTTTTCACAGACAAAAAAATGCGAGAGAGTTTGCCAATAAAAGACCTGCCCTACTTCAGATACTAAAGGGAGCCCTACCAACAGAGACACAAAGAAGGAAGAAAGAGATATAGAGAATTTTAACAGACATATATAATACCTTACATCCCAAATCACCAGGACACTCATTTTTCTCCAGTGATCACGGTTCTTTCTCCAGAAGGGACCATAAGCTGGGACATAAAACAAGCCTCAAGAAATTAAAAAAAAAAAAAAATTGAATATACTCAAAGCACATTCTCCAACCACAATGGAATACAAATAGAAGTCAATAATTTTTGAACTGTAACTCCACTATTTACTTCCTACATGATATAAAATACACAAGCTCTAATGACAAATCAGTGGTTTTGAACTCAATGTAAAATACGTAATTTTAGACAACTATATAAAGGTGGGGGAATGGAGGAGTATAGGAACATAGTTTATGTGTCCTATTGAAATGAATATCAATCAAAGAAAAACAAGATTGATATGGATTTAAGAGGTTAATTTTAAGCCCCACAGTAAACACAAAGAAATTATCGGAGAATATAACCATAAAGATGAAAAGTAGCATTTGGGTTAAGAGAAATGGGGGAAGGGGCAATGGGAGTTAAGAAATGAGTGTAGGGTTGCTGTTTGAGGTGAAGGGAAATTTCTAGTAATGGATGGTGGGAAAGAGCATTACAGCATTCTAAATGTGATTAATCCCACTAATGGAAGGCTAGGGAGGGGGTGGAATGGGAAGATTTAGGCTGTATATATGTTGCCACAATTGAGAAAAAAAAAAAAAAAGACAGTCTAAATAGATGACAATTAAATGCCAAGGATGAACTTGGATGGGATTGGAGGATACAGGACAGGTGGCTCAAAGGGACACAGTTGAGACATAAGGAAAAGGAAATATGGACTGTAAGCTTCGTATCATTGTTGAATCTCTTGTAATTCTTAGCTGCGCTTAATGGGATTGCACAAAAGAATGTTCTTGTTCATGGGAAGTGTATACGTGAATTATAGTGTATGTTCAAGGATGTGTGCAGCTAGCTCTCATATGTTCAGAAGACAGAGCAATAGATGATGGATGATAGATAGTGTTCTAGTTTGCTAATGCTGCGGAATGCAAAACACCAGAGATGGATTGGCTTTTATAAAAAGGGGGTTTATTTAGCTACACAGTTACAGTCTTAAGGCCATAAAGTGTCTAAGGTAACACATCAGTACTCGGGTACCTCCACTGGAGGATGGCCAATGGCGTCCAGAAAACCTCTGTTAGCTGAGAAGGCATGTGGCTGGCATCTTCTCCAAAGTTCTGGTTTCAAAATGGCTTTCTCCCAGGACCTTCCTCTCTAGCAAGCTTGCTCCTCTTCAAAACGTCACTCACAGCTGCACTGAGTTCCTTCTCTTTGAGTCAGCTCATTTATATGGCTCCACTGATCAAGGCCCACCCTGAATGGGTGGGGCCATGCTTCCATGGGAATATCTCATCAGAGTCATCACCCACAGCTGGGTGGGGCACATTCCAAGCAAATCTAATCAGCACCAAAACATCTGCCCCACAAGACTACATCAAAGATAATGGCATTTGGGGGACACAGTACATTCAAACTGGCACAGATAGGGAGGGAAAGAAATAGCAATGTGACAGCATGTTAAAGTTGGTGGATTAAGCTATCGGGGGAGGGGTGTCAGGGTATGATGGAATTCTGTGTATGCGGTTAGTATTGTTTTTGAAACTGTTCCTATAACTTTGAATTTATTTCAAAATAAAAAGATTAAAAAAAAAAAAAACTTCACATAAAGAAGTGTCCAGGTCCAATTGTCTTCACCTTTGAATTTTTCTAAAGATGTTAGGAACAAATAACACCAATCTACAAAAATTATTTCAAAATATGGAAGAAAAACACTCCCCACCTTTTTTTTTCCTATGAAACCAGCATAACCTAGCTTCTAAAATCTGACAAGAACTTCATAAGAAGGAAATTAGTTTACCAATCCATCTCATAAACATAGATGAATATAGATAGAAAAACTGCAAGTGTCACAACCAACTTTATTAAACAAATATGACATTAGTTATTTACCACCTTAAAAGAATAGAGGATAATAATCATATTAATTGATGAAAAAAAATGCCACTACCCATCCATAATAATTAGAAAACTAAAAATAGAGGGGAAATTTTTTAATCTAATAAAGGGTATCTACATAAAACCTACAAAAAAATTTCTTAAAATAATGGAAGTTTCTCCATTGCCATCAGGAATAAGAGAAAGAAGCCCTCTATCACTACTTCTTATTAACATTGTACTAGAGATCTTAGTGTAATAGGACAAGAAAAATAAAAGGTATATAAATTGGAAAGGAAAAAATAAAAATAAAACTACTGTTATTTGCAGATCACACTGTTATGTACTTAGAAAACCAAAAAGTATTTATAGCTGAAATATTAGAATTATAATTGAGTTTAGCAAGTTTGCTGGAAACCATCATTCTGTAGATGTCAATCTTATTTCTGTATGTTAGAGGCAATTAAAAAATGAAAAATTTCAACCTCTATTTACAATAGCATCGAAAAACATCAAATACCTAAGAGCACTATCAAAGAAAGTTGTATATAGAAAATTTAAAATATTGAGTGAAATTAAAGAAGACCTAAATAATTGGAGAGGTAAACCATGTTCACGGATTGACGAATTAACATGGCAAAGATACAGGTTTTGGTCATACTGATTTGTAGATTCTGTACAATTGTAATAAAATCCCAGCCAAGCTTTTTCCCCCTTAGAAATTGAGATTTATATGAAAACACAAGATCCAAACATATCTAATTTTGAAGAACAGCCAAAGGTGGAATACTTTACTATCAGATATCAAGACTTTTGGGACTTAAAGTAATTAAGACAGTGTAGTATTGGTGCAAAGATAGAGACATTGATCAGTCCAGAAAAAAAAACAAACAAACATACGTACATACTGTTCTAGTTTGCTAATGCTGTCAGAATGCAAACACCAGAAATGGATCGGCTTTTATAAAGGGGGTTTATTTGGTTACAAAGTTACAGTCTTAAGGCCATAAAATGTGCAAGGTAAGTCATCAACAGTCGGGTACCTTCACTAGAGGATGGCCAGTGGTGTCCAGAAAACTTCTGTTAGCTGGGAAGGCACATGGCTGGCATCTGCTCCAAAGTTCTGGTTTCAAAATGGCTTTCTCCCAGGACGTTCCTCTCTAGGCTTCAGTTTCTCTCCAAAATGTCACTCTCAGTTGCTTTTCAAAATGTCACTCACAGCTGCACTGAGTTCCTTCTGTTTGTCAGCTCATTTATATGACTCCACTGATCAAGGCCCACCCTGAATGGGTGGGGCCACACCTCCATGGAAATTATTTCATCAGAGTTATCACCCACAGTTGGGTGGGGTGCATCTCCATTGAAACACTCAAAGAATTACAATCTAATCAACCGTGATAGGTCTGCCCACACAAGATTACATCAAAGATAATGGCATTTGGGGGGACATCATACATTCAAACTGGCACACATACATTTATGGATAGAGGTGACATAGGATACAGGTGATACTGCTGAGCAAAGAGGGAAAATGGTGCCTCCCCACCTCCACTCCCATCAATGCTGCTGTGTCACTTGGAGCTCTATATGGGAAAAAAAATAATCTTGATCTGCCACCGTACACAAAGCCAGTTGCAGACGAATTATTGATCTAGATTAAGCTTTGAAATTGTAGCATAAAAGAAGATCTTCAGGACTGTAAGGCAGACAAGAAAATTCTTAAATAGGACCCAAAGAGCACTAACCAAAAAAAAATAGATGGATAAATTTAAACTGTATTAAAAGGACATCTGTTCACCAGGAAACAACATTAAAGGAATGAAAAGGCAAACCAAAGATTAATGGAAATTGTTTGCAGTTTAAATAACTGTCAGATAGCAAACTTACCCAGTCTGCTATGTACCTATAATAAAAAAATGACAGTCAAATAAAGAGAGGGCCACCAAAGGCTTGAATAGGAGCTTTACAAAAAAGGATATCCAAATACCATTAAAAATATTAAAATGTGTTCAACCCCTTTAGTCATTGCAGAAATACAAAGTAAAATCAGAGATACCAATACATCACCCTTCAGAATTGCTAAAATAAAAAAGATTGACATTACCAAGTGCTAGCAAGAATATGGAGCACTGGAATGCTCACACACCTTGGTGCAGTATAAATTGGTACACCATTTTGAAAACTCTTTGGCGGTATTTAGTTATGCTGAAATTCTCATACCCTATGACACAGCAGTTTGAATCCTAGGTATATACCCAATAGAAACGAATATAAATGTATGCCAAAAGATGTACACTCTTGTTCACATTAGCACTATAACACAAAATTGGAAACAACATGAATGTCCCTTAACAGTAGAATGAGTAAATTGGATATTCATTCAATGGAATGCTATCTATTAATGTGAATTTTCAACAACATATACCAAACAGAATGAATCTCACAGTGTTAAGTGAAAGAAGTCAGACACAAAACATATAACTTCTACAATTCCATTTATGCAGAGTTTGGGAGCAATTAAAACTTATTTGTGTTAGAAATTAGTACAGTAGTTACTTTGGCAAGAGTGGTGGTTAGTGACTAGGAGGAAACACAAGAAGGACTTCTGGGTTCTGATATCATTCTGTTTCTTGGTCTGGCTGATGGTATGTGAGTGGTTTACTTTGTGAGAATTTATTAAATTCTATACTTGTGATTTGGCAGTTTTCCATATACATACCTATTGACCCAGCTATCCCACTTTGGGGTTCTGTCCCAAGGAAAGAAAAATATCTGTGCCTAACAAAACAACTTGTTAAAGTATTCGTGAGCTAATATGTGTTAGATGATGGGGTATTTTATTGTAGTATTGTTTGTAGTACCAAAAGTGTCCATTATTGAGGGAGTGGTTGATTAAGTCATGGGGGATCCATTCTGTGGAATTTTCAAGAGAAATTTTATCTGTTGACCTGGAGGGATTAAGTTAAAAACAAAAGGCAAAGTAAGGTGTATTATTGATTCAATTTTTGTTTTTAAAAAGATATATGTACACAGATTTTATTGGGAAGACAGAGTACTGGGAGTGGGTTTAGAGATTGGTGCAGGAAGATTATTAAATTTTTCTTTATACATTTTTGTATAGTTAACCATTTCTTAGATGCTGCTCTTAACACCAGTTCTTGTAGCAGCTCATTATCTCGACAAGCAGACTCCCTTGCCTTCAGCTTCTGTTTTCCTATAATATTCAGCTAACCTGAGTCACTGGTTTGGCCATGAATGACTACAGCTCTTAATAGGAAGAGAAGTAATAGAGTTTTTAGAGATGACCTGGGCATTTCTTGTTGATATATGATGTATAGGGTTAGTAGCACATTGATGTTGTCTAATAGGTTTACAATCACAAATTAAAGTCATATGAAATATATCTATTTCTAATATTAAGGATCTGCTTAATTTATTTCTTTCAAGCGTGAACAAGAAAGTCAAATGGCTCGTCTTAAAAAACAGCAGGAAGAATTGGAACAGATGAGACTACGCTACCTGGCTTCTGAAGAAAAAGATACAGTAAAAACTGATCGACAAGAATTGTTGGATATAAGAAATGAATTGAACAGGTATCATAACCAAAAGATTATATTTTTCACCATGAATGTATATATATCAAATCTATTTAGCTTTATCATGTCCATTCATAGCATTAATACTTGAAAATTTATTTTTGCATAACTATTTTAGGATTACTGCTGTATTTTAAGGTAATTGATTATATTGAATTTTGAATTACATAAATAAGAAATTTCAAGTTTAGTTATTATCATTAATAAAATAGGTTTTATTTATTGAGCCTTTACTGGGTCCCAGGAGCTATGTTAAATTCTTTAGATGCCTATCTCTTTTTTTTTTTTTTCTTTTTCTTTTTTTTTTTTTAATCTTCAAAGCAACTTTTTGAGGAAGGTACTATCTCTGTTTTAGAAATGAGGAAACTGAGGATTAAAGACTTTAAATATCCTTTCCTGTGTCACACAACTGGTATACTATGGGGCCAGAGTTCAAATCTGATTCTAGAGGTATTTCTAACCACTATGCTACACTGTGTTCCTTTGGTGTCCCATTGATCTTAATTATTATTTCAACAGTGTTTCATGTTTGAAAAGAAAAGTAATCGTTAAGCAGCAGCATAAGAACAAATTACAGTCTTTTATGGAGGAGTGTGAAGGGAAGGTTTTTTAAACCTAGTTTTTATCAAGGTACTAGTACATTTCTGTTTCAGCAAAGCATGCATTTGACAAAGTATCCCATGACATCTCCACATATGAGCTGGAAAAATGCAGTTACTATATTAGGTGGGTTCAAAGCTGAATTAAATGACTGTATTTGGAATATTAATAAATAAATATTAGTTGGAAAAGGTAAAGGTCTATAGTGCCATGCTACAAGGGCTCAGGTCATACTACTATTAGTTTCTCTCTCTCTCTTTTTGTTTTTTGTTTTTTTTTTTTTTGGTATCTACTCTGTTACAGACTTTGAAGATTTACAAATTAAAGATTTATATCCTGATCCTTGCCCTCTACAATTTTGCTGTCATATATAGCACTTTTTTTGTTTCAGTTTAGCAAATATATATTAAGTCCCTGCTGTTTACAAAGCACTGTTTTTATTCAATTTTATTGAGATATATTCACATTCCATAAAATCATCCTAAGTGTATAATCAGTTGTTCACAGTATCATCATATAGTTGTACATTCATCACCACAATCAGTTTTTAGAACATTGTCATTACACCAAGAAATAAAAATAAGAATAAAGAAAAAAGTTAAAAAAAAAAAGACACCCAAAACATCTCATGTTTCTTCCCCCTCCCCCATTATTCATTTATTTTTTGTCCCCCTTTTTTCTACTCATCTGTCCATACACTGGATAAAGGGAGTGTGGGCCGCAAGGTTTTCACAATCACACAATCATCCCATATAAGCCATATAGTTATACGATCATCTTCAAGAATCAAGAATATTGAATTGCAGTTCAAGAGTTTCAGATATTTCCTCCTAGCTATTGTAGCACTAAAAACTAGAAAGGTATATCTATATAAGGCATAAGAATAACCTTCAGAGTGACCTCTCAGCTCCATTTGAAATCTCTTAGTCCCTGAAACTTTATTTTGTTTCTCTTCCCCCTTTTGGTCCAGAAGGTTTTCTCAATCCCATGATGCCAGGTCCAGGCTCATCCCTGGGAGTCATGTCCCAAGTTGCCAGAGAGATTTACACCCCCAGGAGTCATGTCCCTCATATTGGGGGTACAGTAAGTTTACCTGCAGTGTTGGCTGAGAGAGAGAGGCCACATCTGAGCAACAAAAGTTCTCCGGGGGTGACCCTTGGGCACAATTATAAGCAGGCCTAGCCTCTCCTTTGCAGTAACAAGCTTCATAAGGGCAAGCCCCAAGATCAAGGTCCAGGCTGTAGTGGTAGTACCCAATGCTTGCAAGAATATTATGAACTCCCCAGGTGGAGAAGTTTAATATCTCTAATTTTTCCCCAGTCCCTCAAGGGGGGTTTGCAAATACTTTTTACTCTCTGCCCAGATTACTCTGGGATATATTGGGGTTTCATGCTAACCTGTGCAAACCATCCAGATCTCACCCCCTGTCCAGGGTTCCGTGTAATTATGGAGTTTGAGTAAACTGACTGTACAAGTTACATAATATAGCATGCCACAGAAAAGACAGATTTTCCACCAAATAAACATCTCTTCATTTGGTCTCACACAGAAGTCAAAATTTTAAAACACCTTCAATATCATCCTTTTCCCTTTAGTCTGGTTTACTTTAGTCCTAACAAGTCCATTTTGTTAGTATCTGTAATTAAAGTCTGATCTCTTTTTCAGCTTCTTTAACATTTGCTGTATGGGGTAATGCTGACATTCATAGCTGCTGAACTCTGGCTCTGAGTCTCATGTGTCACACAGATACCCAAAGTTCCAGGGACCTACCAGGTTATACACAAACAGCTCATCATCTCAGAATTTAGAAATAACAGTTGTAACTCATGAATAGATGTGACTGCTGTAAGAGCTTACAATCTAGGAAACTTTTTCATATGCCTTCCCCTGATAATCTATGTTCTCAGATTCAATTCTCAGAGTTTGCATATTACAGTTAGTCCATATTAGTGAGGCATTATAATGTTTGTCTTTTCTCATTCTTGTTTATTTCACTCAACTTACTGTCCTCAAGGTCCATTCTCCTAATTACGTATCTCACAACTTCGTTTCTTCTTGCCACTGCTCAGTGTTCCATTGAATGTATACACCGTAGTTCACCATTCCGTTTATCAGTCGATGTACCCTTAGGTCACCTATTGCAAATTGTGAATACTGCCACCATAAAAACCAGTGTGCAATGTCCATTCATGTCCCTGCTCTCAGTTCTTCCAACTATATACCCAGTAACGGGGTTGCAGGACCATATGGCAACCCCACAGTTAGCTTCCTGTGGAACCATCATGCTGCCCTCCAGATGGCCTGCCCCATTCTGCCTTCCTACCAACAGTGAATAGGTACATCGTCTCTTCACATTTTCTCCAGCGCTTATATCCCTGTTTATTTTTTAAACAGTTTTCTTCACACACCACATAATCCAATCTAAATAAACAGTGATTCCCAGTATAATCACATAATTATGCATTCACCACCACTATCTATATGACAACATTTCTAACTCAAAGAGTAAAAGGAGGAAAAAAAGGAAGAATAAAAATATAAAAAATAGAAGAAAATGAAGATAAAATACAATGAAAAGGTCACACAATACCACCACCACCATGAATCCCATATCACTCCCTTATATCCGCCTCTTTCAGACATTTAGCTTTGGTATATTGCCTTTGTTACAATTAATGGAAGCATCTTACAATATTATCATTAACTATAGACTCTAGTTTGCATTGACTGTATTTTTTTTCCCTATACCATCCAATTTTCAACACCTTGCAATATCATTCATTTGTTCTCCCTCATGTAGAAACATTCTTATATTTGTACATTTAATCACCATCATTGACCATTCTAGACTTTGTTAAGTTATACAATCCCAGTCTTTATCTTCTATCTTTCCTTCTGGTGTCATACATGCCCTTAGCCTTCCACTTTCAACATAATCACACTCCTCTTTGTTCAGAGTACTTACAGTATTGTGCTACCAACACACAGTATTATGCTTATCCATTTCTGGATCTATATAATCAATCCTATTAAACCTTATGTACTCTTCAGCATCAAATGCCCATTTTCTAACTTCTTTCTATCTCCTGATAACCTGTGTTCTCAAATTTAATTCTCAAATTTCACTCATCAATGTTAGTTCATATTAGTGAGTCCATAGAGTATCTATCCTTTTGTTTCTGGCTAATTTCACTCAATGTAATGTCTGTCTACCATTTTGTCCTTTGGAATTTATAAGTCATATCTTATATTTTTTTCCCTCTCTCTCTCTTTTTACTCTTACTGATAGTCTTCATATCTACTCTCTTCTCCAAGCCTCTCTCTCTTGTTTTTTCCTATATGCCTACTGTAGTGCTCCCTTTAGTATTTCCTATAGACCAAGTCTCTTGTTCACAAACTCCCTCAATGTCTTTTTATCTGGAAATATTTTTAAATCTCCTTCATTTTTGCAGGACATTTTTGCCAGATATAGAATTCTTTGTTGGCATTGTTTCTCTTTCAGTATCGTAAATATGTCATGCCACTGCCTTCTCGCCTCCATGGTTTGTTTCTACTGAGAAATCCATACATAGTCTTACTGCACTTCCATTGTATGTAATGGATTGTTTTTCTTTTGATGCTTTCAGAATTTTCTTTGTATTTGACATTTGATAACATGATTATTATGTCTTGGAGCAGGTCTGTTCGGATCTATTCTGATTGGGGTATGCTGTGCTTCTTGGATCTGCAGTTTTATGTCTTTCATAAGAGATGGGGAATTTTCAGTGATTATTTTTTCCATTATTATTCCTGTTCTCCTTCTGGGACACCCATGACACATATATTTGTGCACTTCATGTTGTCATTCAATTCCCTGAGACCCTGCTCATATTTTTCCATTCCTGTCCCTATCTGTTCTTTTGTGTGTAGGATTTCAGATGTCCTGTCCTCTAATTCATGAATCCTTTCTTCTGCCTCTTCAAATCTGCTGTTGTATGTCTCCATTATGTTTTTCATCTCTTATGTTGTGCCTTTCATTCCCATAAGTTCTGTAAATTGTTTCTTCAAAGTTTCAAGTTCTTCCTTATGTTTGTCCAGTGTCTTCTTTATAGCCCTCATCTCTTTTGCCATATCATCCCTCAACTCACTGATTGATTTTTTAATTGATTTAGCAGTTTGTTTGAAGATCTTTAATTAGTTGTTGCAACTCCTGTATCTATTTGAAGTGTATGTCTGTTCCTTTGGGCTATAAATCTTCGTTTTTTCTAGCGTGATTCATAATTTTTTTGTTGTCTAGGCATCTGGTTTCCTTGATTATCCCAGTCAGATTTTCCCAGTCCAGACGGGTCCAGGTCTCAGGAAAAAGCTGTAATCAGTATCAAGTTTCCAATTCTTATGCTGCGATCTCAGCTGTTCCACCCATTCTAGATTGGTATACTATGTTTATCCAGTCACAGATGTCCCCCAACAGTTGTTCCAGACTAGTTACTAGTTGTTCCTGACTATATGCTGGTTGTTCCAAAGGACTAACTAAATTCCATATCTCCCTATACCACCATCTTGCCCCCACCAAGCACTGTATTGGTGACTTGAATGAAGGTAGCCATTTTGCCTTATCAAATTTGGAGGTCATACAAAATTGAATCATATAATTAATGTCTTAATGAACCAGGGTTCAGAGAGAATTGAAACCATTAAGATTAAATATATTAGAGACATGAGCAGAATCCTGTTTATGTTATAAGAAAAATCACTTAAGTGATGGCCAAAACCTGATAAAAACTGTTCATGTGAGGAAGCCCAGGAAGTGGCCACAAATTGCCAAAGAGCCAGTGCAGTTAGGGTGTTCACAGTATTGTTTACCTCTGGTAAAATCATCTCTGGGGTGTTCTCATCAGTGTGTAGCGCACTTAAAGGGAAAGCAGCTATCAAAAAAGCTTTCATTGGAATGTGGCCGGGACAGTAAGGGACTATATTTCATGTCATCCTAGAAGTGGTTAAGAGAGTGAGGGATGGTGAACTTGGAGAAGAATTTTTGTAAATGTATAAGTTAGATATGTTCAAATATCTGGAGGATTACCACATTAAAAAGAAGTAAGTAGGCAGAATCATAACCAGTTGTTGAAAAGGGGAAAGAAGCATACTCAGTTCGATATAAGAAAGAACCTTCTAACAGAGTAGTTCTACAAAGCAGTAAGCCCCTAGTGACTAGAAGCATGTGAGTGGAGCTCACACACAACATTTGCCAGGGATGTTATTGAGGGTTCCTTTGGCAACTTTATGAGCTTCTTCTGCTGCAAGGTTCTAAAATTCTATTGTGTCATGAATCAGGATTTGTTATTGAAGTAAAGATTTTCTAGGAATCATTCATCATTTGTGTAAAAATTACATTTGTCCTTCATGTGTAAACAGATGATGTACAAAAGGGAAATGGTTGAACTTTCTTGTAGCTATTTTGGCATTGTATGCCAATAATTTGCCTAGAGGACCTTCTCCCTCCCCAAGGTAACTATAGGAATTAAGGTAGGGAGAACAGTTATTCAGAAATCTGCCTTTACTCATCCATGTGAATTGCTCGAATTCAGTGGAAAGAAATAGTACCAGTATCCCATTAACCACTTGATTTCCCACTGGGTCCTAAAGCTCAGTGCCATCACTATTTAGGCTTTTGTTCTTCGAACAGATAGAGCTGACAATGCATGCGATATTTGGGGGTCTTTCTTGGACTGTAGACTTGTTTTCTGTTCTTATGTGGGAAATCTTAGGAATCAATTTAAGTCTCAAAGGGTCATCTGAACAAACAGAACTACATTGCAAACAGTCCTGCACCCTTTCTGGGGCCTGGTCTTCCTTGTCTTGCCTCCTCACTGGCCTTGTCTCACTGCTCACTGGTTCTTTCTCCTTCTTCCCCTCCCCATGTGTAAATTCAAAGGTAGGGACTTGGTTCTCATTGGCTTACTTACTCTGAATGCCATCTAGAAGCAGGAGTTTAGACTCAACTGCTTTATCTTATGTATAAAAACAAAATTTAAGAATAATTGTGAATTAAAACATTTTTGTAGGAGTTATAGCATTATAGCTTAATTGTACATTCTGCATTAGGTTAAACTGAAACATCCAAACTTAGTGTTCCTAAAACTTAGTAAGTATGTTAAGTATCCATTTTCAAGGCAGTATGATAACAATATTCTGTTAGAAATACCCAAATCCCAGGGTGCCACCTGTGCTCCTTTGTTCACCTGTTAAGTGGGATCATCACAAACATAACTTCAAGATATCCGTACAAAATCTTAAAATATGCATTCCCTTTAAACCATTCACATTTATATAGAATTGCACTTTCTATGAATAATTAGAGATAATACACTTCATAAAAGTATGTTCATTGCGATACCCCCAGACCTAGCACTGTTTGGCACAAAGAAATATTTGCTGAATGAATTTAGAAAAAACTTACGTTCAGAACATAAGTTAACAAAACAAAAGAATAACAACCTAAAGATCAGTAATAAAGGATAGTAAAATGATGATGCATCCAAATGATGGAACATTCCAAAGCCATTTAGACGAACACTTAAGGTGTAGGAAAACACTCACTGACATAAATGAATGAAAAAAGTAGTATACAGCATTGCAGACATACTATCATGAAACTTTTTTAAGAAAAAAATAGATACTTAAAGCACATGCATTTTCCAGATTGAAAGGAAATGCAGAAAAATGTTATATAGATTGTTTATCTGGATAAGACTGCAGATGATTTCTATTTGTTTCTTAATACTTCTCCAAAGTTTCTACAGTTTTCATGTACTGTTTTATATAATTAGAAAAACAAATCATTTTCAAAACCGCCTTTTATAAATGTGGTAACTGACTAGCCAAATGGATTGTTGGTCTTTGTTTTCTTCCTGAAAATATTACTAAAAACTTATTTTGCCACAGAATCATTTTGTTTTAAAATAATGTTAAGAAATCCAAAACAGTATTTGTTGCCTGCTGCAGTGCATTTGTTCTTGACTTCTCAGGTTAAGGCAACAAGAACAAAAACAGTACCAGGATTCCAGAGAGATTGCAGGTGGAAAAATGGATGGCCCACATGGCAATGCATTGGACGAAGGCTTGGATGATTATCTGACTCGCCTAATAGAAGAAAGGGATACTTTGATGAGAACGGGTGTGTATAATCACGAAGATCGAATAATAACTGAACTGGACCGACAGATTAGACAGGTTTTGGCAAAAAACAATGCCAGTAATTAATAACATTTGAAAAGTCTTTACAGAGATACCAGGTCCAAAATTTAATTCCATTGTAAAACTGTTAAAAGAAAGGGGTGGGGAGAATGGATTTTTTTTAAATGTTGTTTTCAATTTTTTATGTTACTGTATAGTATTTATTTGATTTTATTTACTTTATGCTACCTCTCCCACACTGGTTTTATTTGTAATAACTTTTTATATACTCATTTTAAATGACTTTTCAGTGTTTCTCATAATTTATAATTTGATGGCTAACTTTAAGAACAGCTTTTTACTAAACGTATTCTAGGAAAAATGACTGCAGTAATTTCCAGTTATACAATTTTTCACATTGAGCCAAAAAAAGTATGTGTTGCACTTTAAAAATTCTGTGTCCTGTTCCATTGGAATGTAAATATCTTAAAAGTTGAGACCAATTGTAAATGTAACAAGTTTTACTTAACTCACTTTAGATGACCTGTTTTATTTTTCCTTTAACTTATAATATTTCCAAGTGACAAATTTGAAAACAGGAAAGCAGAATCATTGCAGAAAAGCCATATGACATTTTGGGTGACAAATTAGTCATTTATTTTAATACAGATTAAGCTTTTCTCAAAGCTATTGCGTTTTCAAATTTACAACTTACTCTTGACTTTTAAGAATGTGAAGTAATAGTCTAATTTGGCCTTCTCGGTTAGTCTTATGCTCAGTATTAAGCATTGTTTTCTTTCATTGGAATTAGAAATTTTTTTCTGTTTTTTTTTTTTTCCCCTCCAGCAATAGTAAAATTAGTCAACTCAAACCCTGTCTAATATAATGTGGAAACAGACGCATAAAGGCTTTAGCTGAAAAAAAAAAAAAAAAAAGAGTGAAAATCTATTTTTTCCTCTCTCTAAATTTAATCAATCTTTTTCAAAAGTATATGAGATTAAGTTATTGGATTTATGTAGTGCCATATCTCTTTAAACTTTGAATTCTTTACATAGTCTTCTTCAGTGCCTAAATTGGTCCTCAAAGCAACACTTTTCCACCTCCTTTTAAAGGGTACTAAAAGGTTTATTAGCAAATTCACAGATGAGGTGAGTCTTAAAAAATTCATGTAGTTTTAAAGTTCTGATTCCCAAATGTAATAATAAACTAAAGTGTATACTTTAGGAAGTATATACTATTACCGATAACTTCCATAAAAACAGAATAGGATATTTAGTAACATTAAATTAGTTAACTTTTTGGTATTTTCAAGGAGGCATATTTCTTGTTTGGGAAATTAAAGTCCCTACATGCATTATATGTTTATTTTCCTTATTAATAAAGTATTAATTTACTGAAAACAGCCCAACAGTAAATAACAGAGAAAGAAATTACTGAATGAGAGGATAATGAATCTGTGAATCATAGTAGGAATTTGAAGTATTAATTATGGTTAGACATTTTCTCTCATTGATTTTGTGCCATATGAACGGAACAGAAGGTATTTTTGTTTTGTTTTGTTTCATTTTTTGAAAAGTTTTGGGTAAAATATTGTGACTGTTTACCTTTCATTGCATTGTTTGCTGCATGTGACTGTTTTCAAACACTAGAGGGGGCCTTAGATTTAAAGAAACAAAGAAGACTTTTCTAAAATGAATGTGTGGTTTATTTTGCCTTCAGTAAAGCAGTCTTTTGGCTATGTAATTTAACAAATAAAATCTTAACTATGCATCTTTGAGTTCTTGAGCTATCTATTCCTTTTGCTTCTAAACAGAGTGGGCATGGCCCTTCCCATTTTAAGTCACTTTGTCTTTGTGAATGTTTTTTCTCACTTGCTTACATTGCAGGTACTTTCGTATGTCTTAATATTGGGAGAGTTTGAAATTTTAACATTTTTTATAGTCCTTCAGCAACAGCCATTCAGTTTGTTAATGGCTTAACATATTTACAGTGATTGCTTTCCTAAATTATTGTCGATGACTGAGAGTTACAGAGTGAAGTAACTACAAGTAGAAGAGAATGAGTGAATAAGTTTCTTAATTACCACGTATAACACAGACTTTCTGTCTGATATTTTAATGTGAAAGAAAAGTTACCTTTAAAATTTGATTATTGCTCTTGGAGAAAGGCTTGTTCCTATGTCTAAGGCTGCCACCTACAGCATTGGAGGGGTGTATCATCTCCACCAGGTATATGTCAGTCATTTCTATCTGGATGTGAGTTCCTGTGGAAGTTTGAGTCTGATTTGGGGATGTATCAGAGGCTCTACACAAACTGAGGGGGAGAGAGCATCTAGTCTGACCAGATAATTTTCTCCTCCACTTGCTGCATTGTCTAGATACTTCCCAGCCTGAACCTGAGTTCACAGATCACCCAATATATATTGCTTGTCCACAACAACCTCAGAATGGACTGAGCTGATTCTTAAGTCTATGGCAGAAGCCTTCTGTTAAGTATGGACTTTTAAAATATACCATTGTTTCTAGTTTGACTGAATATCTAACTTGATTTTCTTTATTAAGATGTAATTCACATACTGTAAGTTCACCATTTTAAAATGTACAATTCAGTGCTTTTTTTTTTCCGTATTTTCACAAGGTTGTTCAGCCATCATGACTATCCAATTCTGGAATATTTTTATCACCCCAAAAAGAAACTCCATACCCATCTCCTTTCCCCAGCCCCTGGCAACCACTAATCTACTCTCCATCTCTGGATTTGCCTATTCTGGAAATTTCATATAAATGTAATCCCAAATTTGATATTTAAAAATAGAAAATATTAGAAAACCTAAAATATAACTTTTCTTTGATGAGTTTTTATGGTATAAAACATTATATCAGATATTGAATTTTTAAATGATACAGTGATCCAGAAGGTTATAAGGGTATAACAACTGTCAATCAGATAGTAAGAATATAGCTCAGCTTTTCTATTGCCTATCACCTTGTTAAAGCAGTGACCAAAAATATTAGTTAATAACAGATAATGTTATACAATAACATCTGTGAGCAATCCTGTGGGGCTAGAAATGGATTATTAATACAAGGCATGTATCATGTCATTGGGATCTTATCAAAATTGTATACTTTCCCACATTTTATAGAGTTTGAGGATGATGGAGGTATAGTCAACCAGATATAAGGTCCATGGGGGCAGGGAAAATGTTTTAGTTTCCTAGGCTGCTCAAACAAATACCATGCAGTGGGTTGGCTTAGATAATGGGAATTTATTATCTCTCAGTTGTAAGGCTAGGAAAAAGACATCATCAAGGTGATGCTTTCTTCCTGAAGACTGGTGTTCTTGGGCTGGCTGCCAGTGATCCTGGGTCCTAGGCTCCTCTGTTACATGGCAATGAACATGGCAGCCTCTCCTTGCCTCTCCCTTCTCTTATGAGTTCCACTAACCTTCAGCTCTTGCTTCCTGTGGCTTTCTCTCTCTGTGTGTCTGAATTTCATTCTGCTTATAAAGGACTGTGGTAGTAGGATTAAGATCCAGCCTGATTGAGTTGGGCCCCACCTTAACTGAAGTAACCTCATCAAAAGGTCCCAATTTCAATGGGTTTATACTCACAGGAATAGATTAAGTTTAAGAACATGTTTTTCTAGGGTACATGACTCTAAACCACCATACTCCACCTTCTGGACTCCCAAAAGACATGTTCTTTCTACATGCAAAATACATTCATTCTGTCATCGCATCCCAAAAACCTTAAGTCATTTGGGTAACAATGCTAATTCAAAATTGGTTATGGGTATGGTCTGTCCTAGGGAACAATTTCCCTCTCTGTGAACCTGTGAAAGCTAGAAAACATGTTATCTGTTTTCAATATACAATGGAGGGATAGGCATAGGATAGACATTCACATTCCAAAAGGGAAAAATTAGAAGAACAGGAGTCACAGGTCCCAAACAATTCCGAAACCCAGCAGGGCAAACTCCATTAGATTTCAAGGTCTGAGATTCATCCATGGATCGATGTTTTGTCCTCTGGGCCTGATGGAATGGCAGCCCTACCATATTTCAAGGGCTTGCACAGCGTCCATGCTTCCCTAAACACTGGGGTAAAGGCCCCACCCTCTCTGAGCATTGTGGTGGCAGCACTTTCCCTGAACAACAGAGTGGAAGGCCCAACCCCTCAAAGCACCCAAGCAGACCCCCTTTTCTACACAAATCAATGTGCAGGCTTTCTTGATCCAAGGAGATCTCTTCAGTCCAGACCTTGGCTTCCATGGTTCTGCCCTTGAAGTCATTCTTCCCTCAATTTGTCCCTTCTCTGTCCCCTTCAGTCCATGTTGGCTGTGATTCCACTCATATAGCATTTGCAAAAAAACTGGGCTTTGCATGAAGTTCACAGTGGTCCAAACCATCAGACAACAGAACTTTCCATAGATCCTTCCTGCATAACTGCATTTCCAATCCTTACTTCCACTGAAATGGCTGACTAGATCCATGTTCAGTTAAACCCTCACATGGAGCCTAATCTCCGGGGACTTGCTTTCCGGAAGCTCAAGGAGGTCCCTCATAAAGCTGCTTCTGGCCCTAGTCTCAGAGCACACTATCTGGATAAGGTCAAAATTTTCCCAAACCATCAGTTTCTGGTTTCTTTTGCTTAAGAGTTCAGTTTTCAGCTTATCTCTTTCCTCTCACATTTTAGTAAAAGATGCAAGGAGAACCAGGCTGCACTTTCCACACTTAGCTTGGAGATCTCTTCAGCTAAGTATCCCAGCTCGTTGCTTTCAAATTCTGCCTTCCATCTGACACTAGGACTCAATTTTGCCAAATTCTCTGCCACTGTAAAACAAGGATCACCTTTCTTCCAGTTGGCAATGACACGTTCATCATTCCTGTTTAGGGCCTCATTGGAAGTTTCTTTAGAGTCCATATTTCTAATGTTAAGAAATTCAGAACATTAGAAATCCCCAGCTGAATATCCATGTTTATAGCTTTCAAGTTCTGCCTTCCATCCAACATCAGAACTCTCTTTCACCAAGTTCTCTGCCATTTTAAAACAAGGATCACCTTATGTCCAGTTTCCAATAACACATGTATCATTTCCTTCTAAGCCACGTTGGAAGTACCTTTAGCATCCATACTTCTACCAACTGTCTCATCAAAGCAATCTAGGCTTTTTCTATCAAGCACTTCACAGTTCTTCCAGCCTCTACCCATTATCCAATTCCAAAACTGTTTCCATCCACATTTTTGGTATTTACAATAACAGCACCGCACTCTCCTGGTACCAAAATCTGTTCTAGTTTTTTTTGGCTGCCCAAGTAAATACAACGCAACAGATTGGCTTAAACAATGGGAATTTATTAGCTCACTGTTCTGAGGCTGGGAAAAAGTTCAAATCAAGGTGTCCCAAGGACACTTTTTGTCCTAGGGACTAGTGTTCTGGGACTCTCTGCCAGTGTTCCTTGGTCCTGGGCTCCTCTATCACATGGCAAAACACATGGCGACTTCTCCAGGCCTCTTTCTTCTCTGTGTTCCATTGACCTTCAGCTCTTGCTTCCTGTGGCTTTCTTGCTCTCTGAGTATCATTCTGCTTATAAAAACTCCAGTGAGAGCATCCTGATTGAGTTGGGTCACACCTTAACTGAAGTAACCTCATCACACACACCCACAGGAGGGGATCAAGTTTAAGAACATGTTTTCCTTGGTACATAGCTCCAAACCACCACAGAAGTCCTTTCTTATTTTCTGCCATATGCCAGAACTACAGTAGTGCCTGCCATATTGGCATTTAGATAATATTTGCTGTATTCATAAAAAAGAAATGAAGAAAGATCGCATATGTTTGCCCTACAAAATAGACAAAAAATATCATGATGACTGAGGTGCTGGGGAAATAGTTTCCTCTGGCCTCACAAGTTGTATGAACTTGTAGCTTGAGTGCCGAGGCCCTATTAAGTTGAGGGTTTTTGTTTGTTGGGTTATTTTTGCTTTCAAAAAGTTTGCTTCATGATCACGAAGTAAAAACACACAAATAAAAACACCCCAAACCTTCTAGAGCTGAAATCAATAAAGCAGAGACTAGGAAACTAGTCTCTGTTATGTCACAAGTTGAAGTACTCAGTTTTTCAATTTTGGGGTGTGACATACACATTAATTTAGCATCTGATTGTGTCCTTAAAGTAGTATGCTGTAAGAGATCTTTCCATAAGTTCTAGGCCTACATTAAAAAAAATAATAATAAAGTGTGCTTCAAACTCGGCCTCATACCTGCCTACCCAGTGTTTTCATGGTGAAACTTCTCTGCAGTTGAGGCACCTGTCAAGCCATTCCTGAAACATACCATCTTCTCATTCCTTGGTTGTAGGAATGGACCAAAGGATATTTCATTGTATGTTTGTAGCACCTTCATTAACATTCTGAAATTAATGAAAATTAATCACTACTTTTTGATACTGAGTTCTAAGGATAAATTGGAGGGTCCTTGAGACTTAGAATTGTATATCACCATGTTTTATAAAATTAAGGTCTTACTACCTTAAAGAAAAACAAAATAAAAACTACTTTTTAATTTAGCAGATAGTCAAGATCATGGCCTTAAATTGGAGAAAGAACTCTTTTTTATAAACAGACTATTAGTTCCCTAAATTAGACCTAGTGTCTTTTTCTGTTGTTGGTAGCCTTATTGACCGATAGAATGATTTGTGTGGGAATATTAAATAAAGTCTGGTTGAGAATTTCTTAATATATTATGACTTGAAAATTTAAATCCATCTTTGCTTTTTATGTTTTGGCAATTGTAACACCGCCGTTGGAGTCCAGACTTTTCAGCATGTACTTTTTCTGCTTGCTGCTCTAGAGCAGAATCATTATGCTTCTTCCTAGCCAAAGGGTGCTCTGCTTCCATGACTCAGGAGACAAAGATGTGAGTCGTTTGTCTTGGTGTAAATGGGAAAATACCAATAGAATTGTTTTAAATACCTATGTTTTTCACCAAAATCAAAAGAACTAGATCTCTCACTGCTTTTGTTATATAACCTCCATTTGGCATCAAATTAGAATCCAGTGTTGTTAGGAATGTAACTGTAGAAAGACTGCTATATGCTTAAATCTCATTTTATTTGCTTCTCTGGGGATTGTCATGGTGTTTTCATTAGCAATGTTTTTACAGATGTAGACACTTCAGATATGAAATTGCTGAAGTGGAGACTCCGGCATTTAGCTTTCAGATTGAAGTGGGATGGAAATCTGTTTAGAAAGATTAACTTATAGATAAATTTACTGACGGATACATTAATGTACAATATAACCCCTGGAGGCTTTTAAAGATGTAGTCATTATATTCTTAAAGTTTCTAAGAATGTCAAACCTGTCATTCATAATAGGAGAGAACTAAAATAGAACCCATTTATAATTTCTTTTTGGAAACACTTCATCTACAAATTCATAGACAAATATTTTTCCTTTTCCAAATAATGTATCTAATAGCTGGACAGCACAGCTCTTTTCTTGATTAACATGTTAACTAGTCAAAAGCATGTAGATACAGTGGATGAGTGCTGAATTTTCTTCCAATATTTTAGATTAAAACTTGGCTACAGCCAACTAAATGTTACCGCAAATCTTACTTTTGACATTATTGTAAATTTTATTGAATGCCAACCCAATTGCATTCTTTGTCTAGTAGATTTGCAATATATTACCCAATTCTTCAGCAAATTCTCAGAAAATAGATCGAGCAGGATTAAAAGTATTATTAAAGCTCTGGTTTCATTTCTCTGTATTCTGCCAAAATGAGAAGGATTTACTTAAAACTTCCATCCATTTCTTGAGAGAAATGTTGAATTTCAAGCAAGAATTTTATTTCATTGCTTGAGTTCAATTCAGATTGTGAACAAAGTATGTTCTGAAGATGGTATGTCAAATCAAGTATTTGAGACATTAATATTCAGCACATATCTTTAGTCATCCTGTTTAGATTGGATGAGATAGAGCAGACTGTTTTCACCTGATTGTTGCCTCAAAGAAGGAAATTTTGATTCCTGACTTATCTTCATTGTTGGCAGATGAGATTAATGGTCTTTTCTTAGTCTCTGGCAGAAGTTTATTTAGTTAACTAACTGAAATTTGTAAAATTTGCACAAAGCAAATAAAGGCCACAAGTAGGTAATAGTTACGTAAATAGTTTTCAGGAGGAATTTAGCCCACAAACTTTATTTCTTTTTGCCAATAAAAATTCCATTTTCCAGCCCACACTTTGTTGAGCACCTCTAATCTATTATCAATTCTCATCTCTTTCTACCTGTCTACCTAGGATATGACTGTATAAGAATTTACCAGGAACAAATGACAAAATTTGTCTTACAAAGATTCTTTTAAAACCCCACCTCCACCTCCCCCACCCCACCCCCCAAAGCATATAGCCCAATTTTCCTTTGGTCTATATTTTATTTTTCTTTCTAAGATCTTTAAAGTTCTCACATATTGTTTATGTTGGTTCTGCTGTTATTATTCTTTGCCTATTGTATATTGCTTGAACCTCAGTGTCATTGTCCAGATCTGTCTGAATATTTTTATGAACCTAGCAGTACAAATAGTCTGGAGAAGCAACTGTTTTATAATCACAGTAGGTATTTTAATGCTAGCTTCAGTGTGTTTACATATTTAGCATAATTGCCAAATGGTGTGCCCTTTCTACCAAGTAAAAAAGATTAATTTGCCCATTCCAATGAGATTAAATGAATTGAGGAATTTATCCATCCAATAATATATATTTTAGCAACTATGTGAAAGTGCTTTATTTACTATAACATTCTATATAATAAAGTTCAAAAGGAGAATTTTTTGATAGATTTGACTCTATCAAGTAGAGTCAAACTGAAAATAAAACAGGGAAAAGAACAAAACTTAAAGATACTAAAAAACTGACTTGTAAATATTACAAATAATTAAGGAAGATAAAATATAACAAGTAAAAATATGGAAAATATAGTACACTATCCCCAGAAATAAAGGAAATATATGTTATAATTAAACTTTATTAGCAAGGAGAAGGTAATATCACATTTGTTTTTTTTTAGGAAACTCTACCATATTTCTATAGTTGCAGAAACATGGATAATAATGATACAATTTGTACATAGAAAAGGATATTTAAACAAAACATATAAATGTGTAACATGAAAAATCTGGAATATAATGTAAGGAATTAACTGTTACCTCTGGAGAGTGGAATTGGGAAATAATGACTTTTAAAGAACACTTTTATGTTTCACTTTAACCTACTGTAAACCATGGATATTTGAATATGGAAATATATTTATTCTATTTTAAAAATAATTCTAATAAATTCTGATAAAACCAAAAAAAAAAAAAAAAAAGACTAAGTTGTGACTACTCAGTGGCCACCATGGAGGCGAGAAGGCAGTGGCATGACATATTTAAAACTCTGAGAGAGAAAAATTTCCAATCAAGAATACTTTACCCAGCAAAACTCTCCTTCAAATTTGAGGGAGAACTTAAATTTTTCACAGACAAACAAATGCTGAGAGAGTTGGCCAATAAAAGACCTGCCCTACTTCAGATACTAAAGGGAGCCTTACCAACAGAGAAACAAAGAAAGGAGAAAGAGACAGAGAATTTTAACAGACATATATAGAACCTTACATCCCAAATCACCACACTCATTTTTCTCTAGTGATCATGGATCTTTCTCCAGAATGGACCATATGCTGGGACATAAAACAAGCCTCAATAAATTAAAAAAAAAAAAAAAAAAAAAAAAACAATTGAACATATTCAAAGCACAATCTCTGGCCACAATGGAATACAAATAGAAGTCAATAATTTTTGAATTGTAATGCCACTATTTACTTCCTACATGATATAAAATACACAAACTCTAATGACAAATCAGTGGTTTTGAACTCAATGTAAAATATGTAATTTTTTACAAGAACTATATAAAGATGGGGGTATGGAAGAGTATAGGTACATAGTTTATGTGTCCTATTGAAATTAAGTTGGTAACAAAGAAAAACAAGATTGTTATGGATTTAAAACTTTAATTTTAAGCCCCACAGTAAACACAAAGAAATTATCAGAGAATATGACCATAGAGATGAAAAGTAGAGTATGGGTTAAGAGAAAGGGGGGAAGGGGAAATGAGGAGTTAAGAAATGAGTGTAGGGTTGCTGTTTGAGGTGAAGGGAAATTTCTACTAATGGATGGTGGGAAGGTAATAGCATTACAACATTCTAAATGTGATTAATCCCACTAATGGAATGCTAGGGAGGGGGTGGAATGGGAAGATTTAGGCTGTATATATATTTCCACAATTGAGAAAAAAAAAAAAAAGACAGTCTAAATAGATGACAATTGAATGCCAAGGATGACCCTGCATGGGATCTGAGGATGGAGGACAGGAGGCTCAAAGGGACACAGTTGAGACATAAGGAAAAGGAAATATAGAATGTAAGCTTTGTATCATTGTTGAATCTCTTGTACTTCTTAGCTGCACTTAATAAGACTGCATAAAAGAATGTTCTTGTTCATGGGAGCTGTATATATGAATTATAGTATTTGTTCAAGGATGTGTGCAGCTAGCTCTCATGTTCAGAAGACAGAGCAATAGATGATGGATGATATGGAGGGAGGAAGGGAGGGAGGGAAAGAAATAGTGGTGTGAGAACATGTTAAAAGTTAGTGGATCACGGTATCGGAGTCAGGGAATGCTGTAGTTCCATGGTTTGTATTGTTTTTGCAACTGTTCCTATAACTTTGAATTTATTTCAAAATAAAATGTAAAAAAAAAAATGATCTGCAATATGCTCAAACAGCGAAAGGAAAACACAGAGAAAGAACTGAAGGATATAAGGAAAATGATATATGAACACAATGAGAATATTAATAAAGAGATGGAAGTAATTAAAAAAGAACCAAGCAGAATTGAGGACCACAATATCTGAAATTAAAAATTCCCTAAAGATGTTCAATAGCAGATTGCAGTTGGCAAAAGAAAGAACAGTGAACTTGAACGTAAGACTATTGAAATGATTCAGGCTGAGGAGCAGAAAGGAAAAAGAATGAAAAGCAGTGAACAGAGCCTAAGGGACCTGTGGGACTCAATTAAGCATACCATTTTTTGCATTATGGGAGTTCCAGAAAGAGAGGAAAGAGAGAAAGGGGAAGAAGGAATATTTGAAGAAATAATGGCAGTTTCTTAAACTTAAAGAAAGATATGAATATACACATTCAAGAAGCCAGATGAATTCCAAACAGGATAAACTCAAAGAGAATGTGATGGTTGGGCTTATGTGTCAACTTGGCCAGGTGATGGTACCCAGGTGTCTGGTCAAAACAAGCACTGGCTTAGCCATTACTGCAAGGACATTTGTGGCTGGTTTAAACCAGAAGGCTGGTTTATTAAATCATCAGTCAATTGACTGCATCTATGACTGATTACATCAATGAAGGGTGTGTCTTCTCCAATGAGAGAATTCAATCAGCTGGATTTAATCCAATCAGTTAAAGACTTTTAAGGGAGAAGAGAGAGATCTTTCACTTCTTCTTCAGCCAGCCAGCCTCTCCTGGGGAGTTCACTGAAGACATTCCTCAGATTTGCCAGCTTGCTGCCTACCCTATAGAATTTGGACTCATCCATCCTGCCCTATGCAATTTGTTTTTTTAATAATTAATTCAATTTTATTGAGATATATTCACATACCATGCCATCATACAAAGCATACAATCAATTGTTCACAGTACCACCATATAGTTGTGCATCCATCACCAAAATTAATTTTTGAACATTTTCATTACCACACACACAAAAGTAATAAGAATAAAAATTAAAGTGAAAAAGAACAACTAAAGTAAAAAAAGAACACTGGGTTTTTTTGTTTTTGTTTTTTTTCTTGCCCCCATTTTTCTACTCTTCCATCCATATACTGGACAAAGGGGAGTGCGGTCCACATGGCTTTCCCAATCACATTGTCACCCCTCATAAGATACATTTTTATACAATCATCTTCAAGATTCAAGGGTTCTGGGTTGTAGTTTGATAGTTTCAGTATTTACTGCTAGCTATTCCAATATATTAGAACCTAAAAAGGGTTATCTATATTGTGCATAAGAGTGCCCACCAGACTTACCCCTCAGCTCCTTTTGGAATCTCTCTGCCATGCCCTATGGAATTTGGACTCTGCATCCTGTCCTACAGAATTTAGGCTTGTGTATCCCCACAGTTGCATAAGACACTTTCATCTCATATTTACAGATATCTCCTGTTGGTTCTGTTTCCCTGGAGAACCCTAACTAATACAGAGAGCCATGCCCAGGCATATTATAATGGAACTGTCAAATGCCAAACAGAGAGAATCCTAAAAGCTGCAAAGAGAAGCAATATGTCATGGACAAGGGAGCCCTAATTAAATTAAGTGCCAATTTTTCATCAGAAACCACAGAGACATGAAGACAGTTGGATAGAATATTTCAAGCGCTAAAAGAAAACAATTGTCAACCAAGAATTTTATATCCAGTGAAAATCTCTTTCAAAAATGAGTGCAAGAGGGTAGGGCAAGATGGCAGAGTGGTGAGGTGTGGGTTTTAGTTACTCCTCTGGGGTAGTTGGTAGAAAGCCAGGAACTGCATGGACCAGACACTGTAGAGGAATTTGAGTTTAGACATAATTCATACAACACTCACGAATGCTTGGAACAGCTGAGATCAGCAAAATCTGTAAGTTCTCATGGCCAAGGGGCCCATGCCCCTCCCTGCCAGGCACAATCCCAAGGAAGGAGGGGCTATCAGTGCTGGGAACCAGGAGGAAGAAGTGCAGTTGTGGCACTGATTAACAAACTCAGACTGCTGAACAAAACCTCAAACCATAGATAAACTGAGACCAGACACTGGAGAATTTGGGGGCAGTCAGCCTGGCAGAGAGGAGATAGGGCTAGCAAAAACAGCAAAAAATAAAATAAAATAAAATAAAATATAAAATTAAATTAGGTTCAGGGAGGCGGGGCAAGATGGCAGACTGGTGAGCTGTAAGTTTTAGTTACTCCTCCAGGAAAGTAGGTAAAAAGCCAGCAACTGCGTGGACTGGACACCACAGAGCAATCTGTCTTTGGGCATACTTCACACAACACTCATGAAAATGTCGAACTGCTGAGATCAGCGAAATCTGTAAGTTTTTGCGGCCAGGGGACCCGCGCCCCTCCCTGCCAGGCTCAGTCCCATGGGAGGAGGGGCTGCCAGCTCCGGGAAGGAGAAGGGAGAACTGCAGTGGTAGCCCTTCTCGGAAACTCATTCTACTGATTCAAATTCCAACCATAGATAGACTGAGACCAGACACCAGAGAATCTGAGAGCTGCCAGCCCAGCAGAGAGGAGACAGGCATAGAAAAAAAAAATAACACGAAAAACTCCAAAATAAAAGCAGAGGATTTTTGGAGTTCTGGTGAACACAGAAAGGGGAAGGGCGGAGCTCAGGCCTTGAGGCGCATATGCAAATCCCGAAGAAAAGCTGATCTCTCTGCCCTGTGGACCTTTCCTTAATGGCCCTGGTTGCTTTGTCTATTAGCATTTCAATAACCCATTAGATCTCTGAGGAGGGCCCTTTTTTTTTTTTTTTTTTTTTTAATCCTTTTTTCTTTTTCTAAAACAATTACTTTAAGAAGCCCAATACAGAAAGCTTCAAAGAATTGCAATTTGGGCACGTCAAGTCAAGAGCAGAACTAAGAGAGCTCTGAGACAAAAGGCAATAATCCAGTGGCTCAGAAAATTCACTAAACACCACAACTTCCCAAGAAAAGGGGGGTGTCCGCTCACAGCCACCATCCTGGTGGACAGGAAACACTCCTGCCCATTGCCAGCCCCATAGCCCAGAGCTGCCCCAGACAACCCAGTGTGACGGAAGTGCTTCAAATAACAGGCACACACCACAAAACTGGGCGTGGACATTAGCCTTCCCTGCAACCTCAGCTGATTGTCCCAGAGCTGGGAAGGTGGAGCAGTGTGAATTAACAAAGCCCCATTCAGCCATCATTTGAGCAGACTGGGAGCCTCCCTACACAGCCCAGCAGCCCAGAACTGCCCTGGGGGGACGGCACTCACCTGTGACATAGCACAGTCATCCCTCAACAGAGGACCCGGGGTGCATGGCCTGGAAGAGGGGCCCACTTGCAAGTCTCAGGAGCCATACGCCAATACCAAAGACTTGTGGGTCAGTGGCAGAGACAAACTGTGGCAGGACTGAACTGAAGGATTAGACTATTGCAGCAGCTTTAAAACTCTAGGATCATCAGGGAGATTTGATTGTTAGGGCCACCCCCCCTCCCCGACTGCCCAGAAACACGCCCCACATACAGGGCAGGCAACACCAACTACACACGCAAGCTTGGTACACCAATTGGGCCCCACAAGACTCACTCCCCCACTCACCAAAAAAAAGGCTAAGCAGGGGAGAGCTGGCTTGTGGAGAACAGGTGGCTCGTGGACGCCACCTGCTGGTTAGTTAGAGAAAGTGTACTCCACGAAGCTGTAGATCTGATAAATTAGAGATAAGGACTTCAATAGGTCTACAAACCCTAAAAGAACCCTATCAAGTTCAGCAAATGCCACGAGGCCAAAAACAACAGAAAATTATAAAGCATATGAAAAAACCAGACAATATGGATAACCCAAGCCCAAGCACCCAAATCAAAAGACCAGAAGAGACACAGCACCTAGAGCAGCTACTCAAAGAACTAAAGATGAACAATGAGACCATAGTACGGGATATGAAGGAAATCAAGAAGACTCTAGAAGAGCATAAAGAAGACATTGCAAGACTAAATAAAAAAATGGATGATCTTATGGAAATTAAAGAAACTGTTGACCAAATTAAAAACATTCTGGACACTCATAGTACAAGACTAGAGGAAGTTGAACAACAAATCAGTGACCTGGAAGATGACAGAATGGAAAATGGAAGCATAAAAGAAAGAATGGGGAAAAAAATTGAAAAAATCGAAATGGACCTCAGGGATATGATAGATAATATGAAACGTCCAAATATAAGACTCATTGGTGTCCCAGAAGGGGAAGAAAAGGGTAAAGGTCTAGGAAGAGTATTCAAAGAAATTGTTGGGGAAAACTTCCCAAATCTTCTAAACAACATAAATACACAAATCATAAATGCTCAGCGAACTCCAAATAGAATAAATCCAAATAAACCCACTCCGAGACATATACTGATCACACCGTCAAACACAGAAGAGAAGGAGCAAGTTCTGAAAGCAGCAAGAGAAAAGCAATTCACCACATACAAAGGAAACAGCATAAGACTAAGTAGTGACTACTCAGCAGCCACCATGGAGGCAAGAAGGCAGTGGCACGATATATTTAAAATTCTGAGTGAGAAAAATTTCCAGCCAAGAAAACTTTATCCAGCAAAGCTCTCCTTCAAATTTGAGGGAGAGCTTAAATTTTTCACAGACAAAGAAATGCTGAGAGAATTTGCTAACAAGAGACCTGCCCTACTGGAGATACTAAAGGGAGCCCTACAGACAGAGAAACAAAGACAGGACAGAGAGACTTGGAGAAAGGTTAAGTACTAAAGAGATTCGGTATGGGTACAATAAAGGATATTAATAGAGAGAGGGAAAAATATGGCAAACATAAACCAAAGGATAAGATGGCCGATTCAAGAAATGCCTTAACGGTTTTAACGTTGAATGTAAATGGATTAAACTCCCCAATTAAAAGATATAGATTCGCAGAATGGATCAAAAAAAATGAACCATCAATATGTTGCATAAAAGAGACTCATCTTAGACACAGGGACACAAAGAAACTGAAAGTGAAAGGATGGAAAAAAATATTTCATGCAAGCCACAGCCAAAAGAAAGCAGGTGTAGCAATATTAATCTCAGATAAAATAGACTTCAAATGCAGGGATGTTTTGAGAGACAAAGAAGGCCACTACATACTAATAAAAGGGGCAATTCAGCAAGAAGAAATAACAATCGTAAATGTCTATGCACCCAATCAAGGTGCCACAAAATACATGAGAGAAACACTGGCAAAACTAAAGGAAGCAATTGATGTTTCCACAATAATTGTGGGAGACTTCAACACATCACTCTCTCCTATAGATAGATCAACCAGACAGAAGACCAATAAGGAAATTGAAAACCTAAACAATCTGATAAATGAATTAGATTTAACAGACATATACAGGACATTACATCCCAAATCACCAGGATACACATACTTTTCTAGTGCTCATGGAACTTTCTCCAGAATAGATCATATGCTGGGACATAAAACAAGCCTCAATAAATTTAAAAAGATTGAAATTATTCAAAGCACATTCTCTGACCACAATGGAATACAATTAGAAGTCAATAACCATCAGAGACTTAGAAAATTCACAAATACCTGGAGGTTAAACAACACACTCCTAAACAATCAGTGGGTTAAAGAAGAAATAGCAAGAGAAATTGCTAAATATATAGAGACGAATGAAAATGAGAACACAACATACCAAAACCTATGGGATGCAGCAAAAGCAGTGCTAAGGGGGAAATTTATAGCACTAAACGCATATATTAAAAAGGAAGAAAGAGCCAAAATCAAAGAACTAATGGATCAACTGAAGAAGCTAGAAAATGAACAGCAAACCAATCCTAAACCAAGTAGAAGAAAAGAAATAACAAGGATTAAAGCAGAAATAAATGACATAGAGAACAAAAAAACAATAGAGAGGATAAATATCACCAAAAGTTGGTTCTTTGAGAAGATCAACAAGATTGACAAGCCCCTAGCTAGACTGACAAAATCAAAAAGAGAGAAGACCCATATAAACAAAATAATGAATGAAAAAGGTGACATAACTGCAGATCCTGAAGAAATTAAAAAAATTATAAGAGGATATTATGAACAACTGTATGGCAACAAACTGGATAATGTAGAAGAAATGGACAATTTCCTGGAAACATATGAACAACCTAGACTGACCAGAGAAGAAATAGAAGACCTCAACCAACCCATCACAAGCAAAGAGATCCAATCAGTCATCAAAAATCTTCCCACAAATAAATGCCCAGGGCCAGATGGCTTCACAGGGGAATTCTACCAAACTTTCCAGAAAGAACTGACACCAATCTTACTCAAACTCTTTCAAAACATTGAAAAAAATGGAACACTACCTAACTCATTTTATGAAGCTAACATCAATCTAATACCAAAACCAGGCAAAGATGCTACAAAAAAGGAAAACTACCGGCCAATCTCCCTAATGAATATAGATGCAAAAATCCTCAACAAAATACTTGCAAATCGAATCCAAAGACACATTAAAAAAATCATACACCATGACCAAGTGGGGTTCATTCCAGGCATGCAAGGATGGTTCAACATAAGAAAAACAATCAATGTATTACAACACATTAAAAACTCGAAAGGGAAAAATCAATTGATCATCTCAATAGATGCTGAAAAAGCATTTGACAAAATCCAACATCCCTTTTTGATAAAAACACTTCAAAAGGTAGGAATTGAAGGAAACTTCCTCAACATGAGAAAGAGCATATATGAAAAACCCACAGCCAGCATAGTACTCAATGGTGAGAGACTGAAAGCCTTCCCTCTAAGATCAGGAACAAGACAAGGATGCCCGCTGTCACCACTGTTATTCAACATTGTGCTGGAAGTGCTAGCCAGGGCAATCCGGCAAGACAAAGAAATAAAAGGCATCCAAATTGGAAAAGAAGAAGTAAAACTGTCATTGTTTGCAGATGATATGATCTTATATCTAGAAAACCCTGAGAAATCGACGATACAGCTACTAGAGCTAATAAACAAATTTAGCAAAGTAGCAGGATACAAGATTAATGCACATAAGTCAGTCATGTTTCTATATGCTAGAAATGAACAAACTGAAGAGACACTCAAGAAAAAGATACCATTTTCAATAGCAACTAAAAAAATCAAGTACCTAGGAATCAACTTAACCAAAGATGTAAAAGACCTATACAAAGAACTCTACTAAAAGAAATAGAAGGGGACCTTAAAAGATGGAAAAGTATTCCATGTTCATGGATAGGAAGGCTAAATGTCATTAAGATGTCAATTCTACCCAAACTCTTCTACAGATTCAATGCAATCCCAATCAAAATTCCAACAACCTACTTTGCAGACTTGGAAAAGCTAGTTATCAAATTTATTTGGAAAGGGAAGATGCCTCGAATTGTAAAGACACTCTAAAAAAGAAAAACGAAGTGGGAGGACTTACACTCCCTGACTTTGAAGCTTATTATAAAGCCACAGTTGCCAAAACAGCATGGTACTGGCACAAAGATAGACATATAGATCAATGGAATCGAATTGAGAATTCAGAGATAGACCCTCAGATCTATGGCCGACTGATCTTTGATAAGGCCCCCAAAGTCACCGAACTGAGCCATAATGGTCTTTTCAACAAATGGGGCTGGGAGAGATGGATATCCATATCCAAAAGAATGAAAGAGGACCCCTACCTCAACCCCTACACAAAAATTAACTCAAAATGGACCAAAGATCTCAATATAAAAGAAAGTACCATAAAACTCCTAGAAGATAATGTAGGAAAACATCTTCAAGACCTTGTATTAGGCGGCCACTTCCTAGACTTTACACCCAAAGCACAAGCAACAAAAGAGAAAATAGATAAATGGGAACTCCTCAAGCTTAGAAGTTTCTGCACCTCAAAGGAATTTCTCAAAAAGGTAAAGAGGCAGCCAACTCAATGGGAAAAAATTTTTGGAAACCATGTATCTGACAAAAGACTGATATCTTGCATATACAAAGAAATCCTACAACTCAATGACAATAGTACAGACAGCCCAATTATAAAATGGGCAAAAGATATGAAAAGACAGTTCTCTGAAGAGGAAATACAAATGGCCAAGAAACACATGAAAAAATGTTCAGCTTCACTAGCTATTAGAGAGATGCAAATTAAGACCACAATGAGATACCATCTAACACCGGTTAGAATGGCTGCCATTAAACAAACAAGAAACTACAAATGCTGGAGGGGATGTGGAGAAATTGGAACTCTTATTCATTGTTGGTGGGACTGTATAATGGTTCAGCCACTCTGGAAGTCAGTCTGGCAGTTCCTTAGAAAACTAGATATAGAGTTACCATTCGATCCAGCGATTGCACTTCTCGGTATATACCCGGAAGATTGGAAAGCAGTGACACGAACAGATATCTGCACGCCAATGTTCATAGCAGCATTATTCACAATTGCCAAGAGATGGAAACAACCCAAATGTCCTGCAACAGATGAGTGGATAAATAAAATGTGGTATATACACACGATGGAATACTACGCGGCAGTAAGAAGGAATGATCTCGTGAAACATATGACAACATGGATGAACCTTGAAGACATAATGCTGAGCGAAATAAGCCAGGCACAAAAAGAGAAATATTATATGCTACCACTAATGTGAACTTTGAAAAATGTAAAACAAATGGTTTATAATGTAGAATGTAGGGGAACTAGCAGTAGAGAGCAATTAAGGAAGGGGGAACAATAATCCAAGAAGAACAGATAAGCTATTTAACGTTCTGGGGATGCCCAGAAATGACTATGGTCTGTTAATTTCTGATGGATATAGTAGGAACAAGTTCACAGAAATGTTGCTATATTATGTAACTTTCTTGGGGTAAAGTAGGAACATGTTGGAAGTTAAGCAGTTATCTTAGGTTAGTTGTCTTTTTCTTACCCCCTTGTTATGGTCTCTTTGAAATGTTCTTTTATTGTATGTTTGTTTTCTTTTTAACTTTTTTTTTCATACAGTTGATTTAAAAAAGAAGGGAAAGTTAAAAAAAAAAAAGAAAGAAAGAAAAACAAGGAAAAAAAAAAAAAAGATGTAGTGCCCCCTTGAGGAGCCTGTGGAGAATGCAGGGGTATTCGCCTACCCCACCTCCATGGTTGCTAACATGACCACAGACATAGGGGACTGGTGGTTTGATGGGTTGAACCCTCTACCATAAGTTTTACCCTTGGGAAGACGGTTGCTGCAAAGGAGAGGCTAGGCCTCCCTATATTTGTGCCTAAGAGTCTCCTCCTGAATGCCTCTCTGTTGCTCAGATGTGGCCCTCTCTCTCTGGCTAAGCCAACTTGAAAGGTGAAATCACTGCCCTCCCCCCTACGTGGGATCAGACACCCAGGGGAGTGAATCTCCCTGGCAACGTGGAATATGACTCCCGGGGAGGAATGTAGACCCGGCATCGTGGGACAGAGAACATCTTCTTGACCAAAAGGGGGATGTGAAAGGAAATGAAATAAGCTTCAGTGGCAGAGAGATTCCAAAACGAGCCGAGAGATCACTCTGGTGGGCACTCTTACGCACACTTTAGACAACCCTTTTTAGGTTCTAAAGAATTGGGGTAGCTGGTGGTGGATACCTGAAACTATCAAACTACAACCCAGAACCCATGAATCTCGAAGACAGTTGTATAAAAATGTAGCTTATGAGGGGTGACAATGGGATTGGGAAAGCCATAAGGACCAAACTCCACTTTGTCTAGTTTATGGATGGATGTGTAGAAAAGTAGGGGAAGGAAACAAACAGACAAAGGTACCCAGTGTTCTTTTTTACTTCAATTGCTCTTTTTCACTCTAATTATTATTCTTGTTATTTTTGTGTGTGTGCTAATGAAGGTGTCAGGGATTGATTTAGGTGATGAATGTACAACTATGTAATGGTACTGGAAACAATCGAAAGTACAATTTGTTTTGTATGACTGCGTGGTATGTGAATATATCTCAATAAAATGATGATTTTAAAAAAAATAAAAATAAATAAAAAATAAAAAAAATTAAATTAAATTAAAAACAGAAACTTTTGGAGCTGGGGTGAACATAATACAGAGAAGGGCTGGGCTCAAACAGAATCAGGCACATATGCAAATCCAAATCCCTTCTTGGAAAAGCTGGTTTCTCTGCTTTCTTGACTGTTCCTTAATTGCCCTCAACTTCTTGTCTTTTCTCATTTCAACAGCCCATCAGAACTGCAAGGACTGTAAATAGCCCATACTGGGCCCTTTTTCTTTCTTTCTTTTTTTTTTTTTTTTTTTTCTTTTTTCTTTTTTAATCTTTTTCTTTCTTTTTTTTTAAATAACTATTCTAAGAAGCCCATTACAGAAAGCCTCAAAGACTTGCAATTTGGGCCCAGGCAAGAACAGAGCTAAGATAGCTCTAAGAGACAAAGCAATAAGTCTAGTGGCAGAGAAAATTTGCTAAAGACCATAACTTCCTAAGAATAGGGGGATGTGGCCCAACTCCAGTGGCAGCCTTCCTCTGGGGAACTCAGCCCCTAGGGGCTGGTATTCAGAAACCAACTTCAGTCAGCCACATACCCAACAGGGTCAGGGTCACCAGGAGAACTAAAGGCACACACCTCATTCCACTGTGGGGGAGCTGTGGGCTAGCAAGCACCAATTGCTGGACCACATAGGAAGAACACTGAGTCTTGAGGCTTCACAGGAGGGTCTCATTCTCAAGGAAACTCCATATGTGCCTCCTGAGACCTGGGCCTCTCTGGACTGGGAAAACCTGACTGGGGTTAACCATATCTGAGAAGACCCTCACACAAAAAGGCTACACTGAGGCAGAGAAGGAAACAAAAAAACAAGAGGTGAAAAACTCCAATTGACTAAATAGAAGCTAAGTTCAAGGCCTAGAATAAGCTGAAATAAACACCAGAGGTTAGAGAACAAAGCCAACCAACAGGAAAACCCTAGGTAAAAGAGAGAAAATGAGCTCCAGAATAAACTAATCAAGAAAGTCAGATGCCTAGACAGCTCAAGATAATGAGCCATATTAGGAAACACAAAAATATGGGCCAGCTAAAGGAACAAACTAATAGTTCAACCGAGATGCAGGAGTTGAAACAACTAATGCTAAATCAATTCAATGAACTGAAGGAAGAATTAATTAAAGATGTTCAAACAAATCTCCTAAATTAATTCAAAAATCAAGTCAATTAACTGAGGAAAGATACAGCAAAAGAGATGAAGGATATAAGGAAGACACTGGAGGCCATAAAGAAGAATTCATAAACTTGAAAAAACAAATGACAGAACTTATTGGAATGAAGGGCATAATGGAGAAGATGAAAAAGACAATGGAGGGATACAACAGTGGATTTGAACAGGAAGAAGAAAGGATCAGTGAATAGGAAGACCATGCATTTGCATTCATACACACAAAAGAACAGATGGTGAAAAGAATGGAAAAATATGGGTGGGGTCTTAGAGAGCTGAGTAACAATATGAAGTGCACAAATATACATGTTATGGGTATCCCAGAGGGAGAAGAGAGGGGGAAGGGGCAGAAAGAATAATAGAAGAAATAATCACTGAAAGTTTCCCAACTCTTATGAAAGACAAAAAAATTAGAGACTCAAGAAGTACAGCATACCCCAAACAGAATAGACCCCAATAGACCTACTCCAAGACACTTACTGATAAGTTTGTCCAATATCAAAGACAAAGAGAATTCTGAAAGCAGCAAGAGAAAAGCAATCCATCACATACAAGGGAAGCTCGATAAGACTATGTACAGATTTCACCGCAGAAACCATGGAGGCGAGAATACATTGGTATGATATATTTAGGATACTGAAAGAGAAGAACTGCCAACCAAGAATTCTATATCTGACAAAACTGTCCTTCAAAAATGAGGGAGAAAGAAAAAGAAAACTGAAAAAAAAAAAAAAGAAAAGAAAAGAAAAAAAAATGAGTGAGAGATTAAAATATTTTCAAACAGTGTTCTAGTTTGCTAATGCTGCTGGAATGCAAAACACCAGAGATGGACTGGCTTTCATAAAAGGGGGTTTATTTGGTTACACAGTTACAATCTTAAGGCCATAAAGTGTCCATTAACAAAGGGTACTTCCACTGGGGATAGGCCATTTGCATCCAGAAAACCTCTGTTAGCTGGGAAAGCACATGGCTGGCATTTGCTTGCTCCCAGGTGGTGTTTCAAGATGGCATTCTCCAAAATGTCTGCATCAGCTTCCAATGGCTGTCTTCAAAATGTCTGTCTCAGCTCCAGTTAGCTATGAGCTCCTTCTATCTGAGCTTATATAGTGCTCCAGCAAACAACAAGGCCCACACTGAATGGGTGGGGCCACGCCTCCATGGAAATTATCCAATCAGAGTTATCACCCACAGTTCGGTGGGTCACATCTCCATGGACATTGAACCAATAGGTTCCAACCCAATCTACACTGATAAGTCTGCTCCCACAAGAATGCATTAAAGAATATGGCTTTTTCTGGGGGACATAAATATACAAACCAGCACAGACAGACACTGTGAGTTTGTGAATAAGAGACTGATGCTACAAGAAATACTAAAGGGAGTGCTACAGGCAGGTTTGGAGAAGAGTGTAGAAATGAAGATGATCAGGAAGGGTAAAAAGAGAGAGAGAGAAAAATAAGACATGACGTATAAAATCCAAAAAACAAAATGGTAGAAGAAAGTACTGCCCTTACAGTAATAACACTAAATGTTAATGGATTAAACTCCCCAATAAAAAGACACACACTGGCAGGATATTTAAAAAACAGGACCCATCTATATGCTGTCTACAAGAAACTCACTTTAGGCACAAGGACCAAAATTGGCTGAAAGTGAAAGGTTGGGAAAAAGATATTTCATGAAAATAGCAACCAGAAAAAAAAGCAGGTGTAGCTATATTAATATCAGACAAAGTAGACTTCAAAAGTAAAACAATTAAAAGAGACAAAGAAGGACACTATATATTAATAAAAGGGTCAATTCATCCAGAAAACATAACAATCATAAATATTTATGCACCAAAATTCATGGGGCAATCACTGAGAACACTGAAAGGAGAAGTAGACAACTCCACAATAATAGTTGGAGACTTCAATACACTGCTGTCATCAATGGATAGAACATCTAGACAGAGGATCAATAAGGAAATGGAGATGTTGAATTGTATGCTAAATGAACTAGCCTTAACAGACATTTATAGAACACTACACCCTACAACAGCAGGATACACATTTTTCTCAAATGCTCATGGAACATTCTCTAGGATAGACCACATGTTGGGTCACAAAGCAAGTCTCAACAAATTAAAAAATATTGATATTATAAAAAATACTTTCTTGGATCACAACAGAATGAAGTTGGAAATAAATAACAGGCAGAAGATTGAAAATTCACAACTACATGGAGACTAAACAACACACTCCTAGAAAACCAATCAGTAAAGGAAGAAATTACAAGAGAAATTAGTAAATACTTCAAGGCAAATGGCAATGAAGGCACTATTTATCAAAACTTATGGGATGCAGCAAAGGCAGTGCTGAGAAGGAAATTTATTGCCCTAAATGCATACATAAAAAGAGAAGAGAGAGCAAAAATTGAGGAATTAACTGTCCACCTGGAGGAACTTGAGGAAGAACAGCAAACTAACCCCAAAGCAAACAGAAGGAAAGAAATAACAAAGATTAGAGCAGAAATAAACGAAACTGAGAACAGGAAAACAATAGAGAGAATCAACAAAACCAGAAGCTTGTTCTTCAAGAAAATCAACAAAATTGATGGACCCCTACCTAGGCTAACAAACAAACAAAAAAGTGGCTGCAAATAAATGCAATCAGAAATGGGAAAGGAAATATAATTACTGACCCTGCAGAAATAAAGGAGATAATGAGAAGATACTATGAGCAACTATATGTTAATAAACTAGACAACTTACATGAAATGGACAACTTCCTAGAAAAGCATAAACAACCAACATTGACCTGAGAATAGACAACCTCAATAAACCAATCACAAGTAAAGAGATTGAGTCAGTCATCAAAAAGCTCCCAAAAAAGAAAAACCCAGGACCAGATGGCTTCACCTGTGAATTCTACCAAGCATTCAAGAAAGAATTAATTCCAATCGTGCTTAAACGCTTCAAAAAAATTGAAGAGGAGGGAAAGCTACCCAACTCATTCCATGAAGCCAACATCACCCTAATACCAAAATCAGACAAAGATACTACAAAAAAAGAAAATTACAGATCAATCTTTTTAATAAATATACATGCAAAAATTCTCAATAAAATACTGGCAAATCGAATCCAGCAGCATATTAAAAGAATTATACACCACAACCAGGTGGGGTTTATTATAGGTCTACAAGGCTGGTTCAACACAAGAAAATCAATTAATGTAATACACCACATCAATAAATCAAAGCAGAAAAAAATTCCATTTACAATAGCAACCAAAAGAATCAAGTATTTAGGAATAAACTTAATGAAGGCCACAAAAGACCTATACGAAGAAAACTACAAGAAACTGCTAAAAGAAATCGAACAGGACCTTTAAAAAATGGAAGAACATATCATGTTTATGGACTGGAAGACTAAATATAATTAAGATGTCAACTCTACCTAAACTGATTTATAGATTCAATGCAGTACCAATTAAAATCCCAAAAACTTACTTTGCAGAAATAGAAAAATGAATAAACACATTTATTTGGAAGGGATAGTTGCCCCGAATAGCCAAAAATATCTTAAGAAAGAGGAAGAAAGTGGGAGGTCTCACACTACCTGACTGAAGCATATTACAAAGCTATAGTGCTCAAAACAGCATGATACTGGCATAAGGACAGAGATACCAACCAATGGAATTGAATTGAGTGTTCAGAAATAGACTCTCACATCTACTGACAAGTGATCTTTGATAAGGCAGTCAAGCCAAAGCAACTGGGACAGAGCAGCCTCTTCAATAAATGGTGTTTGGAGAACTGGATATCCATTTCCAAAAGAATGAAAGAGGACACCTATCTCAAAACTTATACAAAAATTAATTCAATATGGATGAAAGACCTAAACATTAGTGCTAAGACCATAAGACTCTTAGAAGAAAAGGGCAATATTTTAAAGATCTTGTGACAGGAAGTGGTTTCCTATACCTTATACTCAAAGCACAAGCAACAAAAGAACAAATAGACAAATGGGATCTCCTCAAAATCAAACACTTTAATACATCAAAGGACTTTGTTAGAAAAGTAAAAAGGCAGCCTACACAATGAGAGAAAATATTTGGAAACCACATATCAAATAAGGGTTTAATATCCTGGGTATATAAATTGATCCTACTACTCAACAATAGAAAGACAAGCAACCCAATTAAAAAATGGGCAAAAGACATGGACAGACACTTTTCTGAAGAGGAAATACAAATGGCTCAAAGACATATGAGAAAACGCTCAACTTCACTGGCTATTAGGGAAATGCAAATCAAAACCACAATGAGATATCATCTCACAGCTACCAGAATGGCCATTATCCAAAAAACAGAAAATTACAAGTACTGGAGAGGATGTGGAGAAAGAGGCACTTGGTGGTGATGGTGTTTTCTGTCCATACTATTTGTAGGACATTTTATTTTTCTTTTTATTATCATTTTTATTATTTGCCAAAAAAAATACTTTTTCATAGTAATCAATATGTTCAAGCACTGACTGTGGTAATAAATGTACAACTATATGATAATACGATGAACAACTGACTGTACATTGTGGATAATTGTATGGTATGTGAATATATCTCTATAAAAGTGTAGGAAAAATATAAATGAGGTAAAAGTGCTGGAGAAAACATGGAGAGAGGGATGTACCTATTTACTGTTGATGAGGAGGCAGAATGCTGTAACCTTCTGGGAGGTCAATGTGATGGTTCCATAAGATGCTATGTATGTAGGGGCCATAATCTCCTGCAACCTCATTAGGGGGTATTTACTTGGAAGATCTGAGAGCAGAGACGTGAATGGACATTTGCACACTGGTGTTTATGGAGGCAGTATTCATGATTTGCAAAGGGTGGAGGTGGCCTAAGGGTACACCGACTGAGGAACAGAATGCTGAACTGTGGTGTATACATACAATGGAATGTTGAGCAACTATGAGAAGGAGTGAAGCTGAGAGACACACAAGGAGGTGAATGGATCCTGTAGACAGCATTTTGAGTGAAGCACACCAGAAACAAAGGCAAACACTACAATGCCTCACCAATATGGACTAACTACAATGTGTAAACTCAGAACTGAATCTTAGAACACAGCCTAAGAGGGGAATGATTATTATAATGGTCCCTAGATTGTAAGCTCTTACAGCAGTCAAATCTATTCCTGAATTGTAATGGCTATCTCCAAACTCTGAGATACTGATCCCTTTGTGTATAACCTGATTGGTCTCTGGAACACTGGGTATCTGTGTGACACTTGAAATTCAGAGTTAGAGCTCAGCAGATGTGAATGTCAGTATTAACACATATAGCAACTGTTGAAAAAAAAAAAAAAGCTGAGAAAGAGACCAGACTTCAATTAGAGATATGAATGAAGCAGATCTTGTTAAAACTAGGGCAAATTGGGCCAAAGGGTAAAGTTTGAAACTGACTGGGTGTTAAAACTTCAACTTCCATGTGCAACCAAGGGAAGAGATGTTTACTTGATATAGGATCTATATTTTCTAAACAATATAACTTCTACAGTCAATTTGTTCAAACACCACAATTACGTGGAACTTTGAATAGGAAGTGAGATATGGTAGGTTTGTATAGGTTAGAGTGAAATAGTAACATATCCCAAATTTGGCTGGAGAATAAAAATATCTACGCAGGGCCCCCTTGAGGAGCTGGGGGAAAATGCAGAAGTGTTGGGCTTCTTCACCTGGATTGTTGGTGATGTTCTCACAAACACTGAGGACTGAAGATTTGGTATACTGTGCCCTCTGTCTTGGGGCTTGCCCTTACGAAGCTTGTTGCTGCAAAGGAGAGGCTAAATCTGCTTATAATTGTGCCTAAGGGTCTCCCCCTAAGTGCCTCTTTGTTGCTCAGATGTGGCCCTCTTTCTCTCTAACTAAGCCACCTCAGCAGGTGATCTCACTGCCCTCCCCCCTACGTGGGACCTGACCCCCAGGGGTGTAAATCTCCATGGCAACACAGGATATGACTCCTGGGGATGAATCTGGACCCAGCAGCATGGGATTGAGGAATTCTTCTTGACCAAAAGGGGGATGCAAAATGAAATGAAATAAAGTTTCAGTTGCTGAAAGATTTCAAATGAAGTCGAGAGGTTACTCTGGTGGACATTCTTACGTGCTATATAAATAACACATTTTAGGTTTCAATGAAATAGCTAGAAGTAAATGCCTGAAACTATCAAACTGCAACCCAGTAGCCTTGACTCTTGAAGATGATTGTATAGCAATGTAGTTTACAAGGGGTGACAGTGTGATTGTGAAAGCCTTGTGTATCACACTCCCTTTATCAAGTGTATGGATGGATGAGTAGAAAAATGGGGACAAAAAGTATATGAAAAACAGGGTGGAAGGGGGGAGATGATTTGGGTGTTCTTTTTCACTTTTATTTTTTATTCTTATTTTTACTATTTCTGGTATAAGGAAAATGTTCAAAACACAGATTGGGGTGATGAATGCACAACTATATGTTGGTACTGTGAACAGTTGTACACCATGGATGATTGATATGTGAATATATCTCAATGAAACTGAATTAAATAAAAAAAAATCGGTGATTGTATAATTTGGATGGGTTATATGGTGTGTGAATATATCTCAATAAAATTCCATTAAAAATGAGTGAGAGAAAGATGTTCCCAGATAAACAAAAGCTGAGAGATTTCATCACCACTAAACCTGCCTTAGAAGCAATGCTAAGGGGAGTTCTTCAGATTGAATGGAAAGGACACTAGACAGTAGATCAAAGTAGCATAGAGAAATATGGATCTCATGTAAATGTAACCACATGGGTAATTATAAGTGTCAGTACTATTGTATTTTTGTTATGTGTATTAGGGTTCTCCAGAGAATAAGAACCAACAGGATATATATATATATATATATATATATATATATATATAATCTCTTCAGATGTAGCAGTGAGGGTTGTTTCCTCAAGGGAGGCAGTTAGAGATTTATAAGGTACAACAGGTTTAATCTCTTCATAGGGAGATAGAGCAGCTGATTCCTCAGGTCAGACTGAAGACGGAGGTGGGTGACTCATTCCTAGGATGGATAGAACAGGTTTATCTGGCAAAGAAGACAGCAGAATCTAGGGGTTCAATTTCTCCAACATCATATTATCAGCTCATAAATCCCCATTCTAATTTTCAGGATACCATTCCTTCCAAATCAATGCCTTCACTTTAACAACAGACAGAATGCAAGATTGGGAATTCAATTTACACTATAATTCAGCCACTCACACAGTGAAATTATGGGTCAGCTTTTCAGAAATCTCAAGTCTGTAACTGAAAGAAATAAAAGCTTCTTTCAGGGCACACACATGAACATTCATGTCCTTCATGCAGCACTTGAGCTGTGAATTTGAAGCCTTGAGCTCATCCCTTTCTTTAACAATTATATGCAGAATATTTAGGAACAACCAGCCAACATCATTATTCTCTTTTTTCAACAACTTAGATATTTATTATCTTACTTCAAAAGAAGACTTGATATAGGCTTTTACAGGTCTCATTCAGAAGATGAACAATTTCAAAAATAATTTGGTCACTCTATTTTCCAGTATATCTATGCTTAACTCATTGTCCTTTCATTAGTTTGCTTGTTACTTCTTTTTTTTAATGCATTTTACTGAGATATATTCACACACCACACAATCATCCAAAGTGTACAATGAATTGTTCACAGTATCATCAAATAGTTGTGCATTCATGACCTCAATTTTTGGACAGTTCCATTACTCCAAAAAAAAAAAAAAATTAAAATGAAATAAAAAGAACACCGAAAACATCCCATCTCCCATCCCACCCTATCTTTCATTTAATTTCTGTCCCCATTTTTCTACTCATCTGTCCATACACTGGATAAAGGGAGTGTGAGCCACAAGGTTTTCACAATCACAGGGTCACAGTGTGTAAGCTATATATTTGTATGATCATCTTCATGAATCAAGGATAGTGGATTGCAGTTCAATAGCTTCAAGTATTTCCTTCCAACTATTCACTAAAAAATAAAAAGGGATATCTATATAATGCATAAGAATAACTTCCAGAATGACTTCTCGACTCCATTTTGAAATCTCTCAGCCACTGAAACTTTATTTTGTTTCATTTCTCTTCCCCCTTTGATCAAGAAGACTTTCTCAATTCCATGATGCCAGGTCCAGGGTCATCACCTGGAGTCATATCCCAGGTTGCCAGGGAGATTTACACCCTTGGGAGTCATGTCTCACATAGCAGGGAGGGCAGTGAGTTTCCCTGCAGTGTTGGCTTAGAGAGAGAGGTCACATCTAAGCAACAAAAGAGGTTCTCTGGGGGTGACTCGGGCAGAATTATAAATAGGCTTAGCCTCTCCTTTGCAGTAACAAGTTTCATAAGGGCAAGCCCCAAGATTGAGGGCTCAGTCTGTCTAACTGGTAGACCCCAGTGCTTGCAAGAATATCATGAATTTCCTGGGTAGGGAAGTTTAATATTTTAATATTTCCACATTTTCCACAGTCCCTCAAGGGGACCTTGCAAATATGTTTTTTTCTCTGCCCAAATTACCCTAGGATGTAAACAGGACTTCATGCCAACCTGTTTAAACAAACCAGATATCACCCCATATTCATGTTCCATGTAATTATGGTGTTTGAATAAACTGATGATACAAGTTAAATTATTTAGTGTACTACAGAAGATACAGATTTTGCACAAAGAAAACTTCTCTTCATTTGGTCTCACATAGAAGTAGAAGTTTTAAAACAGTCAACCCAGGGATGAGCCTGGATCTAGCATCATGGGATTGAAAATGTCTTCCTGACCAAAAAGGGGAAGAGAAATGAAACAAAATAAAGTTTCAGTGGCTGAGAGATTTCAAATGGAGTCAAGAGGTCATTCTGGAGGGCAATCTTATGCAGGATATAGTTATCCCTTTTTAGTTTTTAGTGTATTGGAAAAGCTAGAAGGAAATACCTGAAACTGTCAGAACTGCAACCCAGTAGCCTTGATTCTTGAAGATGATTGTGTAACTATGTAGCTTACACAGTATGACTGTATGATTGTGAAAACCTCACACTCCTTTTATCCAGTGTATGGACAGATGAGTAGAAAAATAGGGACAAAAATTAAATGAAAAATAGGGTGGGATGGGGGGATGGGATGTTTTAAGTGTTCTTTTTTACTGTTATTTTTAGTCTTTTTTATGGAGTAATGAAAGTATTCAAAAATTGATTGTGGTGATGCATGCACAATTATGTGATGATATTGTGCATAATTATGTGATGATATTTTGAACAATTGAATATACACTGTGGATGACTGTATGGTATGTGAATATATCTCAATAAAACTGAATTTAAAAAGCACACTCAATATCATCCTTTACCCTTTAGTCTGATTTACTTTAGTCCTAACCAAGTCCATTTTGTTCATGTCTCTAACTGAAGACTGATTTCTTTTTCATTTTCTTTAACAGTTGCTGTAAGAGGTAATGCTGATATTCATAGCTGCCAAACTCTGGCTCTATATCTCAAATGTCACACAGATACCCAAAGTTTCAAGGACTGACCAGGTTATACACAAACAGCTCAGAATCTCAGAATTTAGAAATAACCACTACAACTCATGAATGGATGTGACGGCTGTAAGAGCTTACAATCTAGGAATCTTTACAATAAGCCTTCCTCTGATAACCTATGCTCTCAGATTAAATTCTCAGAGTTTGCATATTATAATTAGTCCATACTAGTGAGCCATTGTAATGTTTGTCTTTTTGATTCTGGCTTATTTCACCCAACATACTGTCCTCAAGGTCCATTTGCCTAGTTGCATAACTCACAACCTCATTCATTCTTGTAGCTGCTCAATTTTCCAGTGTATGCAAACTCCACAGTTCACCATTCTGTTTATCAGTTGATGGACACTTAGACCCCTCCATCCATTGAAAATCATGAATACTGCTGCCATAAACACCACTGTGCAAATGTCCATTCATGTCCCTGCTTTCAGTTATTCCAAATATATACCCAAAAACAGGGTTGCAGGACCATAAGGCAATTCCACTCCTAGTTTGCTGTGGAACCATCACACTGCCCTCCAGATGGGCTGCAATTTTTGACTTTCCCACCAACAGGGAATAGGTACATCCCTCTCTCCACATATTCTTCAGCACTTGTATACCTGTTTATTTTTTTTTCTTTTAGATCATGAAAGAACTTTTTTTATTTGCACAGTTAATCATAGTCATTGTCCACCACAAGATTCACTGTTATACATTCCCATGTTTTAACCTCCAACTTTCTTTCTAGTGACATACATGACTCTACACTTCTCCTTTCAGCCACATTCACACATGCCCCAGGACTCCATTCCTTCTTACTGCTGAATAATATTCCATTGTTTGTATATATGACATTTTTAATTTATCCATTCATTGGTTGATGGGCACTTGGGTTGTTTCCATCTTTTGGCAATCGTGAATAATGCTGCTATGAACATTGATGTGCAAATGTCTGTTCTCATCCCTGCTTTCAAATCTGGGTATATACTGAGTAGCAGAATTGCCAGGTTGTAGGGCAACTCTATACTTAGCTTCTTAAGGAACCACCAAACTGTCCTCCACAGTGGCTGTACCATTTGCATTCCCACCAGCAGTGAATAAATGTTCCTATTTCTCCACATCCTCTCCAACATTTGTAGGTTCCTGTTTGTTTCATAGCAACCATTCTAGTAACTGTGAAATGATATCTCAGTGTAGTTTTGATTTGCATTTCCCTAATAGATAGTGAAGCTGAGCATCTTTTCATGTGCTATAGATATATATTGAGATTTTTCACATACCATACAACTATCCAAAGATCCAAAGTGCACAATCAATTGCCCATGGTACCATCATACAGCTGGGCATCCAACAACATATTTCTTTTTTCAATTTTTAGAACATTTTCATTAGTCCAGAAAAGAAACAAAGACAGAAAAGGAAACAAATTCTCCCATACCCCTAACCATGCACCCCCTTCATTATTGATTCATAGTTTGGTATAGCACATTTGTAACTGTTGACGAAAGAATGTTAAAATAGTACTAACTGTAGTATGTAGTTTGCAATAGGTATATATTTCTTCCCATATGCCCCTCTATTATTAACTTCTAGTTATAGTGTCATACATTTGTTCTAGTTTGTGAGAGAGATTTCTAGTATTTGTGTAGTTAATCACAGACACTGTCCACCACAAGATTCACTGTTTTATACATTGCATCTTTTAAACTCCAACTTTCCTTCTGGTGACATATGTGACTCTGAGCTTACCCTTTCCACCACCTTCACACACCTTTCAGCACTGTTAGTTATTCTCACAACATGCTACCATCACCCCTGTCCATTTCCAAACATTTAAGTTCACCCCAGTTGAACATTCTGCTCATACTAAGCAAGTGCTCTCCATTCTTTAGCCTCATTCTATATCCTGGTAACTTACATTTCATGTCTATGAGTTTACATATTATAATTAGTTCATATCAGTGAGACCCTGCAATATTTGCCTTTATGTGTCTGTCTTATTTTACTCAATATAGTGCCCTCAAGGTTTCTTCATCAACCCATTTCTTTTAAGAAGGTTTTGTTCACCCACATACTTTCCATCCTAAGTAAACAATTGTTGGTTCCCTGTATAGTCACATATTTATGTATTCACCACCATCACCAGTATCTATATAAGGACATCTCCATTTCCTCCACAAAGAAGGAGGAAGAATCAAAGAAGGCAGAGAGACAAAAGAAAAAGAAAAGAGAAAGAGAGAGAGAAACAAAATAAAACAAAACAAAACTTGACAGCTAGATGGCAACAAAAGGAAAGACAGCATTAACATAAAAGTAGAATAAGGAGTCAGACAACTTCACCAATGCCAGGAGTCCCATACACTTCCCCTATCTGCCCTCCCATATGCATTTAGCTTTGGTATATTGCCTTTGTTACATTAAAGGAAGCATAACACAATGTTTCTGCAAATTACAGTCTCTAGTTTGCATTGATTGTATTTTCCCCCCAATCCCACCCTATTTTTAACCCCTTGCTATGTTGACATTCATTTGTTCTACCTCATGTGAAAACATATTTGCACCTTTTATTACAATCATTGAGCACCCTAGGTTTCCCTGAGCTACACAGTTCCAGTCTTTATTCTTCGTCTTTTGTTCTGGTGTCCCACATGGTCCCAACCTTTCTCTTTCAACCATACTCACAGTCATCTTTGTTCAGTGTACTTACATTGCTGTACTATTATCTCCCAAAACTGTTTTCCAAATCTCTCACTCCTGTCTTTTCCTTTCTGTCTGCAGTGCTTCCTTTAGTGTTTCCTGTAGAACAGATATCTTGTTCACCAACTCTGTCATTGTCAGAGAATATTTTAAGCTGTCCCTCATATTTGAAGGACAGTGTTGCTGGATATAGGATTCTTGGTTGGCTGTTTTTCTCTTTCAGTATCTTGAATATATCACCCCACTTCCTTCTTGCCTCCATGGTTTCTATTGAGAAATCTGCACATAATCTTATCAAGTTTCCTTTGTATGTGATGGATCGCTTTTCTCTTGCTGCTTTCAGGATTCTCTCTTTATCTTTGAAGTTTGATAATCTGATTATTAAGTGTCTTGGTGTAGGCCTATTCAGATCTATTCTGTTTGGAGTACTCTGAACTTCTTGGATCCGTAATTTTATCTCTCATAAGAGATGGGAAATTTTCATTGATGATTTCCTCTATTATTGATTCTGCCCCTTTTCCCTTCTCTTCTCCTTCTGGGACACCAATGACATGTACATTCTTGCTTTTCATTTTGTCCTTAAGTTCCCAGAGATGTTGCTCATATTTTTCCATTCTTTTCTCTCTCTGTTCTTTTGTGTGTAGGCTTTCAGGTGCCTTGTTCTCCAGTTCCTGAGTGTTTTCTTCTGCCTCTTGAGATCTGCTGTTTTTGTTTCCATTGTTTCTTTCATCTCTTGCGTTGTGCCTTTCATTTCCATAGATTCTGCAAGTTGGTTTTTCAAACTTGCAATTTCTACCTAAAGCATGCCCAGTGTTTCCATTATACTGTTCATCTCTTTTGCCATATCTTCCCTAAACTTTTTGAATTGACTTATTATTAGTTATTTCAATTCCTGTATCTCAGTTGAAGTGTAAGTTTGTTCCTTTGGCTGGGCCATAACTTCATTTTTCTTAGTGTACGTTGTAGTTTTATGTTGTCTAGTCATGGTTTCCTTGGGTACCCCAACCAGGTTTTCCCAGACCAGAACAGGCTCAGGCCCCAGAAGGAAGAAATATTTAATATCCAGTTTCCCTGATGGTGTGTCTTAGAAAATTGGTATACCCTGTGACGTCTCAGGTCACTGTGCTTTTCTGCCCAGCAGGTGGTGCCTGTCAGCCTATAACTCCAGACTGGTGTAAGGAGGTGTGGTCCATGGCCATTTTCCCCCAGGCTCTGATTGGAAGGCAGATAGTAGAGCTGGGCCCCACCCCTTTCCACTTAGGGAAGATAACCCCCCTAGGGAGAGGTCATTAGCTTTTGAATAGACTCTGCCTGTGCCATCTCCACCCTTGTCTGGGTCAGAGTGCTGAGAACTGAAAATGGCTGAGGCTTTCTCCACTGAGCCAAAACAGAGACAGAAAGCCCCCTTCAGGGCCAGTATGAGGCCACCCTCCAGCTCTCCAAGGTCAGTCATCACCCAAAGTCTCTGTCTGCTTGTTGGGGATTCGTGGCTCATAGCAAGCAGTCCATGTTTAATTAAAACCCCAGTTGGAGCTCAGCTGAGCTACATTCACTTGCTGGGAGAGAGCTTCTCTCTAGCAACAGGAGGCTTTGCAGCTTGGGCTGTGGGGGGAGGGGGCTCCCAGCTTGGAGCCACAGTTTTTACTTACAGATTTTATGCTGCGATCTTGGGCATTCCTCCCAATTCAGGTTGGTGTATGATGAGTGGATGGCCATGTTGGTTCCCCTGCAGTTATTACAGATTATTTACTAGTTGTTCCTGGTTGTCAATTAGTTGTTCCAGGGGGATTAACTAGCTTCCACTCCTCTCTATGCCACCATCTTAGATCCTCTCCCCTCTGTTTATTTTTTAAACAGTTTTTTTTCACACCCCATACAATTAATCCTAAGTAAACCATCAAGGATTCCCATTAGAATCACATAGTTATACATTTACCACCACAATCTATATGAGTACATTTCCATTTATTCCACAAAGAGGAAGAGGAGAAAAAATGAATTAAAAAATAAAACATAGAAGGAAAATAAAAATAAAATAAAATAAAATACAATGAAAAAGTCAGACAACAACAACCCCAAGAATCCCATACCACTCCCTTATATCCCCCTCTTATAGACATTTAGCTTTGGTATATTGCCTTTGCTACAACTAATGGAAGAATCTTCCAATGTTACTGTTAACTATAAACTCTAGTTTGCATTGATTATATTTCCCCCATACCATAAAATTTTCAACTCCTTGCAATTTTGACACTCATTTGTTCTCCCTAATGTAAAAACATTTTTATATTTGTACCTTTAATCACCATCATTGACCACACTAGGTTTTGCTAAGCTATACAATCCCAGTCTTTATCTTCTATCTTTCCTTCTGGTGTCATACATGCCCCTATCCTTCCTCTGTCAACTGTACTCACATTTATCTTTGGTCAGAAAACTTACAATATTGTGCTACTATCACACAATACTGTCCTATCCATTTCTAGATCTATACATCAATCCTGTTGAACATTCTGTACTCCTTCAGCTTCAAATGCTCAATCTCTAACCTCTTTTTATCTTCTTGTAATCTGTGTTCTCAACTTTAACTCTCAAATTCCACTCATCAATGTTAGTTCATATTAGTGAGTCTATAGAGTATCCATTCTTTTGTTTCTGGCTAATTTCACTCAATGTAATGTCTACTGTCTACCATTTTGTCTTTTGGATTTTATATGTCAAATCTTTTTTTTTTTTCCCCCTCTCTCTCTCTTTATTCTTACTGATAGTCTTCCTTTCTACTGTCTGCTCAAAACCTCTCTCCTGTCTTTTCCTATCTGCCTGTAGTGCTCCCTTTAGTACTTCTTTTAGAGCAGGTCTCTTGTTCACAAACTCTTTCAGTGTCTGTTTGTCTGAAAATGTTTTAAACTCTCCCTCAAATTTTTTGATAATAATAGTTAACACTTATTAGACTGAGGGTTTTACATGGTGTTTTTGTTTCTTAGGCTGCTCCAGCAAATACCATGAAATGGATTGTCTTAAACAATGGGAATTTATTAGCTTACAGTTTTGAGGCCAGGAAAATGTCTGAATCAAGGCATCATTAAAGTGATGCTTTCTTTCCTAAAGACTGGCTGCCAGCAATCCTTGGTTCCTCTGCCACATGGCAAGGAAGATGGTGACATCTGCTGGTCTCTACCTTCTCTTCTGGGTTCTGTTGATTTCAGCTTCTTGATTCCCTGGCTATCTCTCTCTTTGTCTGAAATTCATTGTCTTATGAAGGACTCCAATAAGAGGATTAAGACCTATTTTGAATGAGGTGGTTCACCCTTAACTGAAGTCCTCATCAAAAAGTCCTACTTATAATGAGTCCACATCCACAGGAATGGATTAAATTTAGGAACATGTTTTTCTTGGGTACATGTAATTTTAAACCACCACACTTGGAGTTGATTTTGCCTTACAGAGAAAAACTATTAAAATTTCTCTTCTCTCTCCCAAGATCTTAATCAAGCATTATGTAGAAATACAGAAAGTCCTATATCAAGTAATATATGAAAAACAGAACTCAAAATGATTTATACACACTGACAACAAGCACATTAGCATGCCTACTACCAAATGACACTACAAAGTTTGCAAACTCTGTAAACTTCTGATGGAGGACAGTAGTTGCCAAAGAACATACTTAATCTGACCCTCAAAATGCCCTAGAAACCTGTATTTTTAACAAAAGACCCAGTGATTCTAGGTTTTGATTAAAAGTATGGTTTAGGAAAAGCAATTCTAACGTTACCATGTGTCAGATTAAATATACAATAAAAGTCATGTAATTAACCAAAAAAATTATAAATTATAAGTCATGCAATTGAACCGAAAAAAAAACACAACCCACAAATTTCTCTACACAAAGTATTAACAGATATCTAAATATAATGGTTTAAAAATGAGGCAAAATGAAATTGTGTATATGTAGTTGTATTCATAAAGATAAGTATGCTAACCAAAAGCTATACAACAAAGTGAAACATTAATGGCAAATTCAACTACAAGCAAAGATGTTACTCTGAATTCACAATTCATCAAGCATCAAAACCCACTAATCTTTTAGTTCTTTTCTCGTACATTATTCTGTATCCACATTCACTGCATCGGGTTTGATCCCTGGATTTTATTTCATTTTCTGTGTGACATTCTCCACAGATACATGTCATTGGTGCTGCTTTAGGGGTTGCACATCCTTCTGGGTGTCCAATGTTAGTTCACAGCATAGAGAAACCCTTTCCCTCCAGAATTACAAACTCATGACTGAGTTGCTGCCCTCTCCCTCATTTTTGAAGGACAGTTTTACCAGATACATAATTCTTGGTTGGCAGTTTTTCTCTTTCAGTATCTTAAATATCTCATACCATTGCCTCCTCATCTCCATGGTTTCTACTGAGAAATCCACATATAGTCTTATTGAGCCTCCTTGTATGTGATGGATTGCTTTTCTCTTGCTGCTTTCAGAATTTTCTCTTTGTACTTGACATTTGATGATCTGATTATTAAGTGTCTTGACATAGGCCTATTCAGATCTATCCTGTTTGTGGTATGCCATGTTTCATGGATCTGTAATTTTATGTCTTTCATAAGAGATAGGAAATTTTCATTGATTATTTCCTCTATTATTGCTTCTGCCCCTTTTCCCTTCTCTTCTCCTCCTAGGACATCAATGATGTGCATTCATGTGCTTCATGTTGTCATTCAGTTCCCTGAGATGTTGCTCATATTTTTCCATTATTTTCCCTATGTGTTCTTTTGTGTGTAGGATTTCAGATGTCCTGTCCTCTAGTTCACAAATCCTTTCTTCTTCCTCTTCCAACCTGCTGTTGTATGTCTCCATTGTGTTCTTCATCTCTTCTATTGTGCCTTTCATTCCCATAAATTCTGTCAGTTGTTTTTTCAAATGTTTGAGTTCTTCCTTATGTTTTCCCAATGTCTTATTTATATCCTTCTCTTTTACCATTTCTTCCCTCAACTCATTGATTTGATTTTTGAATTTATTTAGCATATTGGTTTGAACATCTTTAATTGTTTCAACTCCTACATCTCATTTGAAGTAAATGTTTGTTCCTTTGTGCCATATCTTTGTTTTTCCTAGGACAATTCATAATTTTTTGTTGTCTAGGCCTCTGGTTTCCTTGATTACCCCAATCAGATTTTTCCAGACCTCATCCAGGTCTCAGGATGAGGGTATAATCAGTATCAAGTTTCCCTGAGGATGAGACTGAGAAGGTTGTCAGACTTTTCCATGAGGACTCTGGAATCTGTGCTTCTCCTAATCTGCCCAGCAGGTGACACCTGTCACCCTGCAGTGCCCTGCCAGTGTAAAGAGGTGCAGTGACTTTAATTCTCCACAGACCCTTTCCCTGCCTGGTATGGATGGTGAGTCAGAAGCCAAGCTTAAGCTGTTTCTGTTCTCCCCACCCCTGGTCCCAGGTCTGAATTCTCTGAGGAAGGGCTGCCATTTAAGCTGGGCCCCAATCCACCCCCTTTTCTTAGGAAAGATGCATCCTTTAGGAAATTATCTCCTTCACTTGACTTCTCCCTTTGTCTCTGACCATCTTAACTCCAACCTTGCCTGGGTCAGCACTGAAAATTGAAAATGCCTGAGGCTTTCTCTAATGAGCTACTTAGAATGAGAGAAAGAAAAAGAAAAAAGAAAGAAATCCCCTTTTCAGAGTCAGTCCTCAGGACCTGAGTTTCACCAGTCAGGAGCTGGAATTGGTGCCCAGTTCTGTGTGCCCCTTTTCTTGGGACACAGCCCTTTTCCAGTACTCTGAGCTCAGCTGCCTCCAAAAGCCTCTGTTTTTATTTATTTGTAATTATTATTATTTTCCATCAGACTTCTCTCCTTTCTGCTGGGAGGGTTTTTCCTTTCCTGCTTGCTCCAGGTTTACCTGTTCTCATAGATTGTATATTCAATTTGTTAATTAAAACTGCAATTGGAGCTTGGTTAAGCTAACTTCACTTGCTCCTAGTAGTGTTTTTTTTCCACAGGGAAGTGTTCCAACTCAGCCTGCCATGCTAGTGGGGGAGGGGCAACAGCTCCTCAGTTTGAGGAGATTTACTTACAGTCCTATGCTTTGATCTCAGCCATTCCACCCATTCCAGACTGGTGTATGATGTGTGTCCAGTCACAGATGTCCCCCAAACAGTTGTTCCAGACTATTTACTAGATGTTTCTGGCTATTTACTTGTTACTTTAGAGGACTACCTAAATTCCACACCTCCCTATGCTAACATCTTGCCCCCTTTCATTATAATTTTTAATTCCACAAAACTGTTAATATGTCAAGTATCCTATCACCCAGAGCCTTGCTTCTTATAAGCAATTGAATAGCAATTACTGATGGTGATATTTTGTGTATCTCTATTACTGATCCATGCCATGGAGTATTAGTACCCTCTTGAATATCACAAATAGAGCCATTAGTGACTTTTATTGTTATATTAGAGAATCAATTCCAAAACCCCTGAAACCAACTCAGAAATCTAATCCTTACAATTCTGTTTCTCAAGAACCACTCCTGATATCAAAACCTGTATTAGTCAGGGTTCTCCAGAGAAACAGAACTGACAGGTTATATATTACATATATATGTAAATGTAAAGAGAATATTATAGGAATTGGCTCATACAACAGTGAGGATTAGCAAACTTGAATTCTGTGGGGCCACAAGTTGGAAACTAATGAGAGATGATGATGAATTCCCCAAGAGAAGCTTCCTGCCTAGAATAGAGATAGAAATTCTTCTTTCTGGCTGCATAAATCCTAGTTCTCCCTTTCAGCCTTCAACTGATTGGATGAGACTTCTCTCATTGTTGAAAGCAATCTCCTTTGTTGATTGTAGATATAATCATCCACAGATGTAATCAACTGACTAATCATCTAAATCCATGTAATATCCTCACAGTAACAATCAGGCGAATACTTGCTTGACCAAGCAGCTGGACACCAGAACCTAGCCAAGTTGACACATGAAATTAACCATCACAATATGTAACTATGATTTTTACTTTTTGCAGTATCTAAAATAAAAATGCACAAAAAGTAATAGCATAAATCTATGGTTTTGGATACACAATGTATAAAAATATAATTTGTGACATGAGCAATAAAAAGGTGGGGGGGGGGCGTATGGGTATAGGACATAATTTGTGTGTGCTATTGAAGTTAGGTTGGTGTGGCAGCCCCTGGCCTGAGCAAAACAGGCCTGCAGAAATTGTCATCACACAGCAGTCTGCGTGACCTGGGAAGCTAATGTTTAACCTATCATTTTTGTAAGCCAAGAAAGAGAAAAGGGTAAATTAACCTTAACATGTAAGTTTAAAATGTGAAATGGCAAGTAAGCAGGAGATGAAAAACTCAGTCTCCTGCTGTAAAATGTTAATCTAGGCTACCTGCTTCCTGGCTCCCAAATGTTATCACACTTGTGGTTATCTGCCAAGCCCCATCCTCTCCTTCCTGCATCACCCCCATGTCACAGGACCCTGTTCCCATGTCTCTGCTGTCCCACCCTTAGGAATATCTTTGTCTTCAACCCTTATAACCTGCTTGACCAGCTAGCTTAATTGCGTGGTCAGCTTCCCTGCAAATGCGATGCCCACCCAGTGTAAGAGAGTCATCACGATCTCTTCATGACTTCTCACCCTGATTGTAAGCCTTGAATAAAAGTTCATGTATCAGAAAATAGCCAGTGTCTTCTTTGGCCTCTGGACTGGCAAAGCCCTCGTGGGCCATGACAATTGGTGAGCCAGCCAGGAGAATCAAATAGCCACCAGCCTGGAGACTAAAGAAATACCAGGCACTGATGACATGAACTTGGGGAAGGGAAAGGAGAAGTCCCCAGGTGAGCTACCTGGGTGGCCTGCAATGTCTGTGTGGGGAGGGGTGCTCACCCTCCCAGATGAATGGGTGTCTACATGGAGAGGAGTGGTGACCCTCCTAGATGAGTGGAATCTGCCAAGGGAGTATGGAAATGTTATAACTCTCTGGCTGGACTAATAACCACCCCGCAGCAGGCTGCCGGAGCATTGGCCCCAGGAGGGATACTGGGTGACCTGGAACTTCAATGTGGGAGGAGTGGCTACCCTCCTGGAGGGATGGGACCTGCCAAGGGAGTATGAATGTGATTGCACCTCTCCAGCAGGATTAGTGCTGTCCTGCAGCAGGTCACAAGAGCATTGGAGATTCAGAAAGAAAAGAAGGGCTGCCAGATTGCAGTTGAGGTAGGCTGGCCATTGTTAGAGGCTATATGTACCACTACTGAGGAAGCTTTAGCAGCAAAGGCAGCTGTAAGCCACCTGAAAGATAAATTAAAACTACAAAAAGATAAAAAGCTAGCACAAGTATAATTGAAAGATTCTCTGGATAAAAGTTGAGAAATACTGGCATTCCAGAACACTAGAGTAAAAGGGCATAAGCTGCCTAAAGGGCAAGTTAGGCATATCCTAGCTTCCCTTAACTGGGACGCTAAAGTGTGGGACCCTTTTGATTCCTCATTAAAAGATGATGAGCCCCAGTCTGACTGGGAAATTAAAACTAAGGAAAGTAAGCATGCTCGACCTCTGGTCCAAAAAAGGGTTAAAACAGGAACTCCAACACACTGCTCCCAAAGGAGGGAAGAGGGTGAGGTAGTAGGAACAGCTTCTAATCAAAAGGTACTCATTTCATCCTGGGAGTTTTCCCCGGCTGAATTAAGAGATTTAGTAACCAATATCGACAAAAACCTAGAGAGCCATTAGCAAACTTGTTGCTACAGCTATGGGACAGTGGCATGGATAGCACCTTGCTTGCTGGGCATAAGATAAGAAAACTGGCCACAGTCTCCACTCACCCTTCCCTGCAGTAGCCTCTGTACTTGCTTGGAAATAACATGGATATCCATTCACTTTTTAATCAGCTGGTAATGCACTACAAAGTAGTGTGGCTGCAGGAAGGGAATTATTCTGTAAACTGTGGAGTAAATTACCTAAGGAGCAAAGGCTTGTTAAGCTAGGCACCAAAACCTTGGAAGAAAGGGCTGCTCAAACACACAATACCTGCAGAGACCCCCTCCACTCCACCAGTAAAGAAATCTGACAGCTCTTGGAGAATGACTATTGATTATAGAGATAAATAAGGTAACCCCTCTGTACTGGTTTGTATATATTATGACCCCCAGAAAAAGCCATGTCCTTTGATGCAATCTTGTGGGGGCAGACATATTAGTGGAGATTAAGTTGGAATGTTTGGATTAGGTTGTTTCCATGGAAATGCGCCCCAACCAACTGTGGGTGATAACTCTGATTGGATAATTTCTATAGAGGTGTGGCCCCACCCATTCAGCATGGGCCTTGATTAGTTTACTGGAGCACTATATAAGCTCAGACAGGAGTGAGCTTGCTACTGCCAAGAGGGACACTTTGAAGAAAGCACATGAGCTAAGAGAGGAACTGCAGTTTACAGAGACATTTTGGAGATGGCCTTTGAAAGCAGACTTTTGCTCCAGAGAAGCTAAGAGAGGACAACCACCCCAAGAGCAACTAAGAGTGACATTTTGGAGAGAAACTGAAGCCTAGAGAGGAACGTCCTGGGAGAAAGCCATTTTGAAACCACAACTCTGGAGCAAACACCAGCCACATGCCTTCCCAGCTAACAGAGGTTTTCTGGACACCATCGGCCATTCTCCAGTGAAGGTAACCAATTGTTGATGCATTACCTTGGACGCTTTATGGCCTTAAGACTGTAACTGTGTAATCAAATAAACTCCCTTTATAAAAGCCAATCCATTTACGGTGTTTTGCATCCTGGCAGCATTAACAAACTAGATCCTTTGTTTCCAGCTATGCTGAACATTACCTCATTGCTCCAAGATATTAGTATGAAGTTAGGTCTGTTTCATTTTGTGTTAGATCTCACTAATGCCTTCTCTAGCATTCCTCTAGATTCTTCCAGTCAACCTGTGTTCTCCTTCATGTGGGGAAAACAACAATGGATATTTGCTGTGCTTCCATAAGGATACCTTCAAATGTGGAAACCTCTAGAAAAGACTGACTACTCTATCAAGCTCTTGGGTATTGTCTGGTTGGGTAAAACTAAGGCTATTCCCTCAGCTGTTTTTAAAATACAAAGTTATCCCACATTGCTTACTTCTGAACAGTTAATAGCTTTTCTTGGTTTGTTAAGTTATTGGAAACTGTTTATACTTTATTTAGCATGAATTTAAAAACCTTTGTACACCCTAATTAGAAAAGGAAAAGCATGGGAATGGGATTTGCCATGGCAGGCTGCATTTAAAAAGGCTAAGCAAACTATTGTGCAAGCACAGGCTTTAAGGGGGGTGGATTGGATGTGAATTGGATGTAGCCAGTGCTGATATTGGTTTTGGGTGGGGTTTGTGGCAAAGGCAACAGGCTAAATGTGTACCTATTAGATTGTGGTCCCAATTATGGAAGGGCACAGAACCCAGATATAGCCATTTGGAAAAGCAATTGTGCACAGCTTATATTGCTCTGTTACAAGTTGAAAGTCTAACTCAAAGGTGCCCAGTGATCTTGTGGACAACCATACCCATACAGGGGTAAATACAGGGGTCTATAAACAAGCCCCACTTGGGGAGTGTTCAGGTGAGCACACTGACAAAATGGAAAGTCTACCTCCTACAATGTGGCATTTTTAACAATGGTTCTTTAAGTACAGAGATGCATGAAATTTTAGGACCAGTCTCCTATACGGAAGAGCAGCATGCCCTGCTTCCTGTTGATCCTCCTGAGGTGGCTCCTCCCATGCCCACCACTAACAGACAAGGAAACATACCTGATTCTGCACGGATTGGCACATGGGCAACCTGTTACTCGGATGGCCGTGACTGTCCAGCCCAGTACTGACAGAATCTGGTGGGAAGACATCTGGACTGCCTGCCAAAAATGTGAGCTAACTGTTTTTCATGTCTCTGCCCACAACACCAATTCATTACCAGGTAACATAGAAGTGGATGCCCTAGTGAAATTCCACAGCCTAACACCAACGATGCATGAAGTGGCTGAATGGCTGTGCCAGAAACCTGGGCACTGAGGACACCAGATCCCTGTCACATGGTGGCAAGTAGTCTATATCGGTCCACTTCCTCTATCCACAAGGGGCAAAATATTCCTTCACTGCCATGGATACAGCTACAGAACTGCTGCTGGCCTTCCCAGTGGGCAAGGCCAACCAACGAGCTACCATACCTAGCTTAGAAAAATTAAGTGTGTTTTCTGGGGTGCCCACACATGTGGGCAGCATTAGGGGGACCCCTTCAGTGTGCAGTTAACCCAGGCCTGGGCTACAGATCATGATGTCCTTTGGATGTTTCACTTGCCCTATAACCCCACAGCATCTGGGTTAATCAAAAGAAAGAATTGCCTTTTAAAGGAACACTTAAAGGATGATAAAACTCTTTACAACAATGGACTCAAACACTGTATCAGCATTAACTCCAGACCCAAAGCAGCTGGCTCCTGCTCCTGGTAACACGGGGTCCATGCAGATCTTGCAAATTCAAATAAGGGGGCCAGCTGCTCTCAAGCTGCAGTGAGGCAGCTATAAAAATCTGCTCTTGCCTGTGCCACAAACACTAGAAATTGGGGAAAATAAAGTCAATTGATTCTGGTTCTGGCCCATGCAGCCACATTGCTTGAGAATTCTAAGCCCCTGGGGTATTAAAATTACACAGGATGCCAAAAGTTACTTGTATTTCCCATCTGGGATCTCCATCCCCCAGGAAACTGTATGCATAACTTTGCAACCCCAAACTAACTGTAGATCTGAACTCAAAAGGCTTCCTGCAGGGGGAGAAAATATGACATTAAAAAAAAAAAAGAAAGAAGAGAAACTTCACCTGGAACTCTTCAATCTACTAATGAAAACTCAGCTTATGTATTGTTAAACCACTCAGCCATCCAGTTTGATGCCTAAATGTGCTGTTAATTCTTATTTAAAAAATTGTGTATTACTGTCTCAATAGTGCATTATACTGTCTCAATAATGCATTAAATAAAGTGTTTTAAGTATTTAGCATTAATCTAACAAGTTTAATTTTAATGGTAATAGTATGTTGTAAAATGTTTGCTTGAAAACAGTTTCCAAAATTATTTTGGTAACTTAAGCATGAAAGGTATAAAGGATGTTTTTTATTAGAAGGAAAAAGAAAGTAGTTTTGTCCTAAATGACTGGTTGTTTCAGAATGAAGAAAAATGAAGATACGAAACAAAACCTGAGTGAATATAGAAAGTTGCAGAAAGTTGGTGGAAAGGGAAATTTATTTCTGTGGTCAAAGTTAGACAATGGTGAAAACTAGATATAGAATAAAGAAGACTGCCTGGTAGTTTTATCATTTAGCTATTTTAACCCAAGGCAGTATTTGTGTTCTAATCAATATTCAGTGTTGTATGTATGTGCCTGATAATTCACAAAATGTAACCCACACTCTTAATCATATGCAAAATCACAAAGTAATGATCATTTATCTAATAATCCTTTGTTTAAATACTGAAACTCATTAACTTGGCCATGGAGCCACTTATTGATAGAATTGCTGTCCACATGTACTGGTTACTTGTACTCTGTTGTTTATTATATTGTTGTTGTGAATATACATGCAATGTCTCTCCTATGGTCAATGCAAACTGTTGTGTGGGAGGTGGATTGTGGCATCCCCTGGCCTAAGCAAAACAGGACTGTGACATTTGTCATCACACAGCAGTCTGTGTGACCTGGGCAGCTAATGTTTAACCTATCATCTTCGTAAGCCAGTAAAGAGAAAAGGGTAAATTAACCTTAAAATGTAAACTTAAAACAAGAAACGGGATGTAAGCAGTAGGTGAGAAAATCTTGGTCTCACAAAAGAGCAAGATGTAAATATACCCCAGACCTCCCACTGTAAACTGTTAATCTAGGCTACCTGCTTCCTGGCTCCCAAGTGTTATCAAACTTGTGGTTATCTGCAAAGCCCCATCCTCTCCTTCCTGCAGCACCCCCATGTCATAGGACCCTGTTCCTGCATCTATGCTCTCCCACCCTTAGGAATGTCTTTGTCTTAAACCTTTATAACCCACTTGACCAGCTAGCTTGATTGCATGGCCAACTTCCCTGCAAATGTGATGTCCGCCTGGTGTAAGAGAGCTGTTGTGATCTCTTTGCAACTTCTTACCCTGTTGGTAAGCCCTGAATAAAAGTTCATGTATCAGAAAATGCCCAGTGTCTTGTTTGGCCTCTGGACTGGGCCACGACAGTTGGTATTAAAGCAAATGAGATTGAAGGGACTCAAAATGATTCACTACTGAATTTCAAATAAATATAACAGTAGACAGTAATGGAGGGGAATTGAGGGACAAAAAAGGTATGAGATTTACATGACCAAATAACAAAATGGCAGAAGAAAGTCCTGCGTTATCAGTAGTTACTTTAAATGTAGATAGATTAAACTCCCCAGTCAAAAGCAAAGATTGTCAGAATGGGTAAAAAAGGATGACCCAACTATTTACAAGAAACTCACCTTAAATTCAAAGATACAAGTAGAATGAAAGTAAAAGGGTGGATAAAATAGTCCATGCAAATAATAAACAAAGGATTCCTAGGGTACCTATACTAATATTAAGTAAGAGACTTTAAGTCAAAAACTGTTACAAGGACAAAGAATGACACTATTCACTGATAAAGATATCAATTCAACAAAAAGATATAAGAACTATAAATATATGCACCTAGTAGCAGAGCCACAAAACATATGAAGCAAACATTGACAGATTTGAACAGAGTAATAGATAATTCTTCATTAATAGTAAGAGACTTCAATACATTATGTTCTATAATGGATAGAATATCTAGACAGAAGATCAAAAAGGAAATAGAAGACTTGAATAATACTATAAACCAACTAGACTTAACAGACGTACATACAACACTTCACCCAACAGCAGAATACACTTTCTTCTTGAGTGCATATTGATCATTCCCCACAATAGACCATATATTAGGTCACAAAACAAGTCTCAATAAATCAAAAAATACTGGAATCATACAATGTATCCTATCTAACCATAATGGAATGAAGCTAGAAATCAATAACAGAGGGGGAACTGGAAAATTCACAAATATATAGAAAATAAACAATGCATTCTTAAACAATGGGTCAAAGAAGAAATTGCAAGGGAAATTAGGAAATATCTTGACCTGAATGAAAAGGAAAACACAAGATACCAAATTTATTGGATGCCTCAAAGACAGTGCTAAGAGGGAAATTTATAGCTCTAAATAAATACATTAAAAAACAAAAAAGATCACAAATCAGAGACCTAACCACAAAACAGGAGGAATTAGGGGAAAAAAAAAAAAAAGGAAAAGAAAAACAAGAGCAAGCTAAATCAAAGCAAACAGAAGGAAGGAAATAGCAACGATCAGAGCAGAGATAAATGAAATAGAGAATAAAAAACAATAAAATCCATAAAATCAAAAGTTATTTCTTTGAAAAGATCAATAAAATCAACAAATCTTTAGCTAGATTGACAAAGAAAAGAGAGGGACACAACTAAAATCATAAGTGAAATGGGTACATTACTACCAACTCCACAGAAATAAAAAGGGTTTTAAGAAGATACTATGAACAACTGTACACCAAATGAGATAAGGCAGACAAAATGGACAAATTCCTAGCAACATATATACCACCTTCCACTGACTTAAGAAGAAATCAGCAGACCAATATCAAGAAATTGAGTGAGTAATCAAAAACCTCCCAACAAAGATAAGCCCAGGAAAAGATGGCTTTATTTGTGAATTTTACCGAATATTCCAAGAATTTACACCAATCCAGCTCAAATTCTTCCAAAAAATTGAAGAGGGGGGAAGACTTCCTAACTCATTCTATGAGGAAATCACTGTAATACGAAAGCCAGATAAAAAAAAGAAAAAAGAGAAAATTAGAGATGAATATCCTTATGAATATAGATGCAAAATCCTCAATAAAATACTAGCAAACCAAATCTAACAACACATTAAAAGAATTATATACCATGATCAATGAGAATACTCTCAGAATTCAATTAAGAAATCAATTAATGTCATACACCACATTAATAGAAAAAAGGAAAAAAATGATTATCTCAATCAATGCAGAAAAGCATTTACAAAATCCAGTACCCCTTCTGGTAAAAATACTCAGAAAAGTAAGAATAGGAAAAAAAAAAAAACTGCTCAATATGATAAAGGGCTTATATGAAAAACCCATTGCTAACATCATACTCAATGGTGAAAGATCAAAGTTTGCCCTCTAAGATCAGGAACAAGACAGGATGCCCACCATAAGCACTGTTTTTCAACACTGTACTTCATGTTATAGCCAGAGCAATTAAACAACAAAAAACAAAATCCATCTAAATTGGAAAGGAAGAACTAAAACATTTTCTATTTGTAGATGACATGATACTATACATAGAAAATCCTGAAAAAATCCAAAGTTACGAGAGCTAACAAATTCAGCAAATGGTGATGTACAAAATTAACAGGCGAAGATCAGTTGCATTTCCATATACTTATAATGAACAATCTGAAAAGAAAATCAAGAAAAAATATTCCATTTACAGTAGAAACTAAAGAATCAAATATCTAGCAATAAATTTAACCAAGGATGTAAATGACTTGTATGTAAAGAAATACAAAATGTTGCTGAATGGAAATTAAAGAAGACCTAAATAAATGGAAGCACTTTCCATGTTCATGAATTGGAAGACTAAAGATTAGAAAGATGTTAATTCTACCCAGAGCAATGGACAGATTCAATGCAATCCCAATTAAAATTCGAACAGCTTTCTCTGCAGAAATGAAAAAGCCAGTGTGCCAGTTTGAATGTGTTATGTCCCCCAAAATGCCATTATCTTTGATGCAATCTTGTGTGGACAGATGTATTAGTGTTGATTAGATTGTAATTCTCTGATTGAGTGTTTCCATGGAGATGCAATCCACCCAACTGTGGGTCATAACTCTGATTTGATGATTTCCATGGAGGCATGGCCCCACTCATTCAGTGTGGGACTTGATTTGTTCACTGGAGACCTATAAAAGCTCAGGCAGAAGGAGTGAGTTTGCTACAGCCAAGAGGGACACTTTGAAGAATGCACAGGAGCAGAGAGAGGAGCCACAACTTACAGAGACATTTTGGAGATGGCCTTTGAAAGCAGACTTTTGCTCCAGAGAAGCTAAGAGAGGACAAATGCAGCTAAGAATGACATTTCTGAGGAACTGAAGCCTAGAGAGGAACATCCTGGATGAAAGCCATTTTGAAACCAGAACTTCAGAGCAGATGCCAGCCATGTGCCTTCCCAGCTAACAGAGGTTTTCTGGACATCACTGGCCATCTTCCAGTAAAAGTACCCAACTGTTGATGCATTACCTTGGATACTTTATGGCCTTAAGACTGTAACTGTGTAACCAAATAATCCCCCTTTTATAAAAGCCAATCCATTTCTGGTATTTTGCATAATGGCAGCATTAGCAGAACAGCCAGTCATCAAATTTATATGAAAGGTCAAGGGACCCTGAATAGCCAAAACTGTTTTGAAAAAGAAAAACAAAGTTGGAGATTCACATTACCCAGCTAAAAACTTATGACAGGACTGTGTACTAAGATGGCAGCATAGAGAGGAGTAGAAGTTAGTCCCCCTGGAACAACTAATAAACAACCAGGAACAACTAGTAAATAATCTGGAATAACTGCTGGGGGACAACCATGACTGTCCATACATCGTACACCAACCTGGATTGGGAGGAATGCCTGAGATCGTAGCATAAAATCTGTAAGTAAAAGCTGCAGAAACACGCTGAGAGCCCCCTCCCCCATGGCAGGCTGAACAGCAAAACCTCACTGTGCCAGAAAGTAGCACTCTCCCAACAAATGAAGATCCCTCAGTCCAGCTCGAACTGGGGTTTCAATTAACAAATGTAGACTGCTCAATACAAGCCACAAATCCTCAACAAGCAGACAGAGGATTTTAGTGATGACTGACCTTAAAGAGCCAGAAGACTTCTCTGTCCTGGGAGGGGGAGTCCACAGGACCAGGTGCTATCTCTGGCCAATGAGTGAGACTGAGAGACCATGGACTGGCCCTGAAAGGGGGCTTTCTGTACCTTTTTTGGTCTTTCAACTTGAGTGGCTCAGAGGCCGTTTTCAGTTTGCAGTGCTCTGACCCAGACAAGGGTGGAGATAACAGAGGCAGAGAGACAAAGAACCTATTTAAATGCAGATAATAACTCCCTAGGGAGTGTGTCTTCCCTAAGAGGAAGGAGGTGGTGCCCAGCTCTACTACCCCTTCCATTCAGAACCAGACCCCAGACCCTGGGGGAAAACAGCCAAAGCAGAAACTAAGGGGGCCACACCTCCTTACACCAGTCAGGAGTGACAGGCTGACAGATGCCACCTGCTGGGCAGGTTAGGAAAAGCACAGCAGCTAGAGGCCTCACAGAGTGTGTCAATCTTCTAACCCTCAGAGAAACCTGATAGTGAATATTGTCCCCTTCTGAGACCTGAGCCTGTTCTAGTCTGGGAAAACCTGATTGGGGTAACCAAGGAAACCATGCCTAGACAACATAAAACTACAGTCTACACTAAGAAAAATGAAGATATGACCCAGTCAAAGGAACAAACTTACACTTCAACTGAGATACAGGAATTGAAACAACTAATAATAAGTCAATTCAAAAAGTTTAGGGGAGATATGGCAAAAGACACGAAGGGTATAATGAAAACACTGGGCGAACATAAGGTAGAAATTGAAAGTTTGAAAAACCAACTGGCAGAATCTATGGAAATGAAAGGCACAATGCAAGAGATGAAAGACACAATGGAGACATACGACAGCAAGATCTCAAGAGGCAGAAGAAAACACTCAGGAACTGGAGAACAAGACAACTGAAACCCTACACACAAAAGAACAGATAGGGAAAAGAATGGAAAAATACGAGCAACGTCTCAGGGAACTGAATGACAACATGAAGCACATAAATGCACATGTCATTGGTATCCCAGAATGAAAACTTCCCATCTCTTATGAAGGACATAAAATTACAGATCCAAGAAACACGGCGTACCCCAAACAGAATAGATCTGAATAGGCCTATGCCAAGACACTTAAATATCAGATTATCAAAAGTCAAAGACAAAAAAGAGAATCCTGAAAGCAGCAAGAAAAAAAGCGATCCATCACATACAAAGGAAGCTTGATAAGACTATGTGCAGATTTCTCAGTAGAAACCATGGCGGCAAGAAGTAAGTGTTGTGATATATTTAAGATACTTAAAGAGAAAACCCTCCAACCAATGTATAAAATAGTATAATGTATAAAATAGTAAATGTATAAAATAGTGAATCTTGTGGTGGACAATGTCTGAGATTAACTGTACAAATATTAGAAATCTCTTTCATGAACTAGAACAAATGAATGACACTATAACTTGAAGTTAATAATAGAGGGGCATATAGGGAAAAATGTACCTATTGCAAACTATACACTACAGTTAGTAATATTTTAACATTCTTTCATCAACAGTAACAAACATACTATACCAATACTATGAGTCATTAATGGAGGGGGGTTGGTTAGGGGTATGGGAGGATTTGAGTTTCCTTTTTTTTGTCTTTATTTCTTTTCTGGAGTAATGTAAACATTCTAAAAATTGAAAAAAAAAATAATTGTGATGGATGCACAGCTGTATGATGGTACCTTGGGCAGTTGATTTTATAATTTGGATCTTGGGATAACTGTATGGTTTGTGAACAATTTCAATAAAATTAAATGAAAAAAAAAAAAAAACTTATGACAAAGCTACCATAATCACAACAGCAAGGTAAGGACAGACTTATAGATCAATGTAATCGAACTGAGCATTAAAAAATGAACCTTCACATCTATGGCCAATTGATTTTTTTTACAATGGTGACAAGTCCACTCAATGGGAAAATAATTGTCTCCTCAACAGTGTTGGTAAAACTGGATATCCATATGCAAAGAATCAAAGTGGACCCCTACCTCTTACCACATAGAAAAATTAACTCAAAATGGAATACCAGATTAAATGTAAGGATTAAATCTATAAAGGATTTAGAAGAAAACATAGGGAAACATCTTCAGGACCTTGTATTAGGAAATGGTCCTTTAGACTTTACACCAAAAGCATGAGCAACAAAAGGAAAAAGTAGATAAATGGGACTTAATCACAATTTAAAACTTTTGTGCAAATGATGTCAAGAAAGTGAAAAGACAACCTACAGAATAGGAGAAAATATTTTGAAACCACACATCTGATAAGGGTTTAATTTTCCTGATATATAAAGAAGACAAAAAAAAAAGGTTAAAAACTGGGCAAAGGACTTAATCAGACATTTCTCCAAAGAAGAGATACAAAAGGCCAATAAGCACATGAAAGGATGCTCAACATCATTAGGCATTAGGGAAATGCAAATCAAAACCACAATGAGATACCACTTCACACCCACTAGAAAGTCTATTACTGAAAAACTGAAGACTACCAAGTATTGATGAGGATGTGGAGAAATTAGAATTCTCATGCTTTTTTGGTGGGAATGTAAAATGATGTAGCCATTACAGAAAAGTTTGGTAGTTCCTCAAACTTAAATATTAAATATCAAATTACCATAAGACCTGGCAATTTCACTCTTAGGTATATACTCCAAAGAGTTGAAAGCAGGGATTCAAACAGATATTTGTACATCAGTGTTCATAGCAGCAGTATTCACAATAGCCAAAAGGTAGAAACAACTCAATTGTCTATTGACAGACGAATAGGTCAACAAAATATTGTATACATATAACACAATATTATTCATCCATAAAAAGAAGCTCTGATGCATGGTAAAGCATGGATAAATTTTAAAGACATCATGTTGAATAAAATAAGCCAGACACAAAAGGATGAATATTGTGTGATTCCACTTATATGAAATAATTGGTATACACAAATTCAGAATCAGATGACAGAATACAGGTTACCAGGGCATGGGTAGGGGTGGGGAGTGGAAGTTAATGCTCAATGGATACAGAGTTTCTGAATGGGGTAATGGAAAAGTTTTGGTAAAGGTTAATGATGACATTTGCACAAAATTTGAATGTATTTAACACCACTGAATTATATACTTGAAAGCAGCCAGAACAATTAATTTTAGTTTGTATATACATTACCATAGTAGAACTGTATAACACAAAGAATAGATCCCCAGGTCAATTGTGGAGTCTAGTTAACATAATAATTATATTCCCTATTATAAACATTAAGACAGTTTTCCCATTGGTACACCTGGTGCCCCACTAATGCAAAATATTAATAACAAGGAAAACCGTGTGTTTGCAGAGAGGGGTATATTGGAATGCCGTACTTTCTACATGATTTTTCTGTACATCTACAGTTGCCCTAATAAAAATTTCTTTTAAATAACTAAAAAACTTCCATTCTTCAAAAGACACTGATAATAGAATGGGGGAGGGGGGGGCAGCGACAAGTACCAGTCTAGGAGAAAATAATTGTAAACTGTGTCTGCTAAAGGGCTTATATCCAGAATATATAATGATCTCCGAAATGCCAATAAGAAAACAAAGAATTCAATTTTTTAAAAAGGTAAGCATTTCACTAAAGTAGATATTTGGATTCCAACAAGTACATGAAAAGATGCTGAAATGTCATTATTCATTTGAAAAAAATGTAAACTAAATTGAAAATAAAACACCACTGCACAGCTATTTAATCAAATAGTCTGACCATATCAAATGTTGGCAAGGTTGTGAAGGAACTGAAACTCTTATACACTGCTGTTGGGACTGTAAAACATTTTTTGCTATTTCTTAAAAACTTAAACATATACCTACCATATGGTCCAGCCACTCCACTCCTAGATGTTTTACCCCCCCCCCAAAAAAACTAATAACACTTATGCATGCACAAATACTTGTACATTAACATTCATAGGAGTTTCATTTGTAATAACCTAACCTGGAAACAATCCAATTATCCATTAACAGGTAGATGGATAAATTACGGCCTATCTATGCCAGTAATACTACTCGGCAATAACAAGGAATTAGTTATTGATGCATGCAACAACTTCAACGAATCTCGAAATAATTATACTGAGTGAAAGAGTTCAAACAAACAAAGAGTACATACTGTATGACTCCATTTATAGAAAGATCTAGAAAATGAAGACTAACATGTACTGCCATAAAGTTTCAATGGTTGATTAGCATAAGGGTAAAGGTTGAGGAAAGGTACAGGATGGAGCAATTACAAAGTGGCACTAGGAAACCTTTAGAGATGATGGATAGGTTCATTGTCATGATCGAGGTAATGGTTTCACGGATTTATACATATACCAAAACTTTTCAAACTGTATACCTTAAATATATGCCATTTATAGTATATTAATTATGCCTCAATAAAGCTGTTATTTTAAAAAATATCAACTGTAAAATAAAAGTCTTCATTTTTAATATACTATTTAGTACAGTGATAATGTATCTGGTTGGCTAAATTAGCATAATTTTCTAAATAAGAGGATTTTCCAGATATTACCCCACTGGAAATTACTTATTTTACCATTGTAGAGGGAAATCTTTAATATATTATAACCTTCTTTGCTTCTTGCAACAGAGAAAACAGAAACTAAGTTACCTTTTCTTTATGTCACAGTCTACCATTATGACAGCTCTGATAGAGGTAAAAAAAAAAAAAAAAAAAAAAAAAAAAAGCCCTATAAAGTTATTTGCTCAGGTTTATGCATTGCTTCCCTTCACAAAGAATGTGAGGCAGTATGCAAAATTATTTTAAATTGAAAATGAAAAGAACAATTGAAGGAGTTGAGATGAGGAAAAAATATAGGCTGACAAATACTAAAGCAAGGAAAAACGTTAGTGATCAGGGATAGAGTCTTAGTCAGTATGCTTGTTGCAAGTGATGGAAATCCAGTTTGAGAATGCCTGAGCACCAAGAAGAATTAATTGCCACATGTAAATTATGGCAGTGTTCCAGTTTGAATGTATTATATCCCGCAAAATGCCATTATCTTTGATGCAATCTTGTGTGGGCAGATGTATTAGTGTTGATCAGATTGTAATTCTTTGAGTGTTTCCATGGAGATGCGACCCACCCAGCTGTAGGTGATAACTCTGATTAGATAATTTCCATGGAGGTGTGGCCCTGCGCATTCAGCATGGGCCTTGATTAGTTTACTAGAGCACTATATAAGCTCAGACAGAAGGAGTGAGCTTGCTACAGCCAAGAGGGACACTTTGAAGAAAGCACAGGAGCTGAGAGAGGAGCTGCAGCTTACGGAGACATTTTGGAGACAGCCTCTGAAAGTAGACTTTTGCTCCTGAGAAGCTAAGAGAGGACAGATGCCCCACGAGCAACAAGAGTGACATTTTTGAGGAGCTTCCTAGAGAGGAACATCCTGGGTGAAAGCCATTTTGAAACCAGAACTCTGGAACAGACATCAGCCATGTGCCTTCCCAGCTAACAGAGGTTTTCCGGACGCCATTGGCCATTCTCCAGTGAAGGTACCCCCTTACCTTAACACTTTATGGTCTTAAGACTGTCACTTTGTAACCAAATAAACCCCCTTTGTAAGAGCTGATCCATTTCTGGTATTTTGCTTAAAGGCAGCATTAGCAAACCAGAACAGGCAGTAATGAAGAAAGGTGGAAATGGCCTTGAAATTAATACCAGTAAGTCTCTCCGTGTTTCTTGTCTCTGCTTTTCTGTGCTTGCAGGCTCCTACCATCTGTCAACCTTCACAGGGTACAGAAAAATAAGTAAGGATGTAGAAGACATAAATATTACTCATAAGATAGCTATAACTTGTATATATATATATATGCATTCTATACCCAGAGAACAGAAAATAAACCTTTACAAGTTTACTTGAAATAGTCATAAAAATTGGGTATCTATTAGGCCAGTAAAAATGTTAAATTCCAAAAGCAGAAAAAGCAATCTTTATAAAACTAAAAATTAGTAAGAAAACCAGAAAATAAAAAAGACATTCAACTGGAAATCATTTAACTTTCTCTTAACACTTGGATAAAAGAGAAACTCAAATTAAAGGACCCCTAAAAAATTAAAAATGATGAAAACAATATTTATCAAAATTTATGTTCTAGGATCTTACAATACTAACAGGAAAATCATAACCTTGATTATTAGGATTAATGAAAAAGAAAGAATGAAATTACTTAAGTATCCATAAAAGCTAGTAAAATTGAATAAGGAAAACAGGAGAGGGTAAATAAATAAATATTGAAGCATGAAGTAACACATTAGGAAACAAAATAATAGAACAAATAAACCTAAGAACTGCCTCTCTGAAACAAAATTGAGAAATGATTACTTCAATTAATTGATTTTTAACTAGGAGAAAGTATAAGTACCCAAAATAAACAATGATAAAGGGGAACGAATAAATATATAGATACATAGAAACTCATTAAATTCTATTTTGATCTATTCAATGAAAGTAAATTTGAAAACCTGAATGAGAAACTTAAGAGACCAATTTTAATGGAAGAAATTGAGTGAGTTGTGAAGCATCTAACCTCTGCAAAATGGTCCAGGCACAAACGGTTTCACAGGGAATTTCTACCAAACTTTAGGACACAGATAATTCAATTATTTCCTTTTATGGAAATATAATGAAACCTTCTAAAAATTTTGTGAACTAACCATAATATTAATACTAAAGCTTGGCAGAGAGAGAGAGAGAGAGAGACTACTAGAGATAAATCTCACTCGTGACTATCAATGCAAAATGCTAAATAAAAAGTATAAAATATTAGCTAACAGAACCAGCAGCACTCCCAAAGGATAATACACCATGACCGAGCATACACCAGAAATGCAAGGATCTTTCACTACAAGGAAATCTATAGTTCACCATTTTAAAAAGTCTAAGGAGAAAAAAATTATATGATCATATAGCTATGTTTGTAGATGCCAAAAAGATATTAATAAATTCAACACCCATTACTTATTTTTTTAAAGTATTAATAAAATAAGAATAGATGTATGGGATAGGCTGGGAAGTGCCCCCCACCCAAGATGTCCACACCATAATCCCCAGACCCCAGCAAAAGAGACTTTGCAGAAATGGTCAAGGGTCTTGAGATGCGGGAAATAACTCTAGATTATTCAGGTGGGCCCATGATGTCATCACAAGTGTCCTTATGAGAGGGAGGCCGAGAGAGAGAGAGAGATGCTCCTAAAGAAAAGGAGACAGTGACCTGATGATATAAGTGGAGAAGGAAGTAATGCAGCCAGGAACCAGGGAACCATGATGCCAGCAGCCTCTAGAGCTGGGAAATAAAAGGCCGGAGTCTCCCCTGGAACAACCAGAAGGAACCAGCCCTGCTGACACCTTAATTTTAGCCCCTTAAGACTCATTTTTGGCCTCCAGAAATGTAAAACAATAAATTTGTATAGTTGTAAGCCATTAAGTTTGTGGTGGTTTTGTTACAACAGCTGTAGGAAACTAATGTAATAGGTACTTAATGAAATAAAATATACCCATCTCAACCCTAAAGAAAATATACTACTTAATGAAGATTTGTTAACAGTAGTCATGAATATGACAAAGAAGTAAACATGATCCAAATAAAAATATCAACAGCATTTTTGAACTATACAAGCTAATCAAACAATTCATATGGAAAATTAAACAATTAATAGTCAGAAAATTCCAAAAAAGAAGGATAGTGAGAGGGAACTAGCTTTGCCACATAGTGAAAAACTTTAAAAAGTTATAGTAATTAAAGCAATGTTGTATTAGCTCACGAACAGAGCAATGAAACAAAAGTCCAAAATAGATTCCACAATATACATGAATTAGTGGAGAACTTGAGAGAAAGTGAGAAATATTGAAGATAGGCAAAAACAGATCCAACTAATGGATAATTAGGAGTCTCTGGGGTAGGAGTGGGGGACAAAAGCAAGGGAACAGAACAAATAATTTCAAAAACTTTCCCGAAACAAATCAGTGAAAGAAAGATGGATTACGCATCAAACTGATGTTTGGGAAACTGGATGACCATCAGAAAAAATTAAAAAAAAAAAGGTTGGATTCATACTTCATATGTAATACCAAAATAATTCTCAATAGATCAAGTATTTAGTTGTAAAATTGAAACCCTTAGACTTCTAGGGGCTTATAATCTTAAAATTGGTAAGTTCTTTCTATGACAGAAAACCCAGAAGCCATAAAAGATAAATGGTAAAGTCTACCTTAACAATTTTTTAAATTGTCATCATAATAACCACATAATAACCATCACCAACATATTTTTGTCAAAAATAACAAACTGGGAAAAATATTTGCAACTTGCATCATAGGCAAAGGTCTAATGACCCCAACAGAGAAAGAGCTCCTAAAAATTGAGTAAAAAAGACCAAAACCACCCCCAAAATAGCCAAAGCAAACGAACAAACAGTACCCAGAAAAGGAAATACAAATGACTCAAATGTAGAAAGATGGTCAACCTCACACATAATAAGAGAAATTCAAATTTAAACCACAAAGAAATATCACATATCAATCTCTCAGATAGGTATGGATCCACATATATGCACACATTTTTGGTGAGAGTATAAATAAATGAACCTATTTGAAAGGCAATTTATAATATCTGGTAAAGGTGAAGATGTACATCTTCTGGAAACTAGCAACTTCACTTCCTAGGATGATACTTAATGGGGGTGATACAGGCATTTTAGGACTCTTAGGCATTTTAAAAATTTGTGGGCACATTTTGGTTGGGAGCAGTTGCCAGAGGCCAGCATGCTAGTTGGTTTGCACCACATAGAACACTCTTGCACAAAGAATTGATGCAACTTTCTTAAGCTTTGTTGAATAATCAGGTAGGCACAAAACCAGTAATCAGGTAAGTGAAAAACCTATTAGAGTCTAAAATTGTAGTCAATATGCATAAAACAAAGTTTTTGTTTGCACAGCATAATTACTGACCTTTCAAGACTGCAACAACTATGAAACTTAAGGTAAGATTGAACTTTGATCTGTTCAGAACTTTACCAAGCTTCGTTCATCATTTTGTAAAATCACCCAGCAACAGCAATGCTGCCTCTGACATTTGAATCACAATAAAAGCTGCTTATATCAGCCTGCATTTGTAGCTAGCTCATGAAAATACACAACAGGAGAATTTGAAACTTCTTTTAACTGACTTAGAGCCATATAATAAAATAGCAGACACAGAGATTTAATTTCATTAATGAAAGTTGTTTTAAAGTACTTTATAATGCGGACATCCCATTCATTTATTTGTTTGTTTGGAACACAATGTGAAATTTATGTTGTTAACATTATAATTATTTATTTGCCTGTTCTTTTTCAATCTTACTCTAAAGCTACCCCAGAGGACTACCATGTACCTTCTTTAGATTTCTTTCAATTTAATTTTTATTTTTCAATCTATTTGCTATTTCTTATCATATAACTAAGGAGATGGTTTTGAGACCTAGAAATTAAACTTATGTCTTGATACTTGATGAGGTTTCAAGATTAGAGGTATGTTTTCTGTGTTACTTTATCACTCTAACTCACATCATAACAAAGGGCATTCTTTTGACTCAATTATAAGAAAAGGCCCAGATCACTTACAAGCATATCATACTTCCTTATTTTCTCCACTTGGGCATTCTGTATTTTGTCTGGCCTTCTTAACCCTACTTAAGGTTCCTTCCCTTTCTCTTGTCCAGTTTAAAAATGCTTATCTAGTATATACTAATTTTTATTGTAGTATCCACCTGCTCTTCATTCTTTCATTTTCCTGTTCTTCTTAGACTTTTTTATTCCTCTTAAATCCAAACTTACCCATTATAACGAGGTATTTCCACCCAATACATTATATATTCTGCTATGATTGTGCTCAGGCATTTATAAATTGAAATAGATAGTAATTTATTGAAAATCACTCTCTTCTTCCCCCCTTGATACTAGACATAGGGCATTAACTTTATTTTCTAAAATTTGTGTTTAGGTGGGTAATATTATCTGTGAATTTCATTTCAGCATAATAAGGAAAGCTACAAATTATTTGTTATTAAAAGGAGGCTTTGGGACTGATGGAGCTGAGAACCACTGCCTAGAAAAGCTCACAGGGACCTAAGGAAACAAATTAAAACGTTTATTATACCATGTCTTAGTTTCCCAGCTACTATGACAAATACTACACAGCGGGTTGGCTTAATAACAGGAATTTACTGACTCACGGTTTCAGAGACAAGAAGACTTGCCTCGTTCTGGGGTCAGTAACTCTCGCTGCTCAGCAATCAGAGGATTTCTTAGCTTTCCTATCCCGTGGCAATGTCCTCTCCTTTTATTTTCCGGGTTCTGTTGACTTCTAGCTTCTGACTCCTCCCTGTGGCTTTCTCCCTACAAGGCTTCCAATAAAAGGATTAAACCCATCCTGATTCAGGTGGCCAAACTTTAATTAAAAAACAACGCCTTTAAAAGGTCCTGGGTTCATATCCACAGGAACACACATCAAGATTAAGAACATGTCTTTCTGAAATACATAATTCAATTTACCATACACCATTTTGAAATAGGAAATAACTTAAATATCCATCAAAAATGTTTTACACAACTTACACATTCCACAGTGGACTATCCTATAGCAATTAGAATGAATGCACTACAGCAGTAGTTCTTGGTGCAGCCCCCAAATCAACAGTAGCAGCAGCACATGGGAAGTGCAAATTCTTGGCTCTTTCCCCAGGTCTACTGAATTGGAAACTGATAATGAGGCCCAGCAGTTTGTGTTTTAACAAGTCTTCCAGGTGATTCTGATTTATGCTAATGTTTGAGACCCTCCAAACTTGAGCTATTTCTACCACCATGGATAAATCTTAGAAATTTACTATTGATGGCCATTAATAAAAAGCAAAAGACAGAACAATGCATACAGTATGATACCCTATGTTACAGTCACATAATGGTATGTACAATATGATTCTATAATAAGAGGGCAAGTTGGCCTTGTGGAGAATTGAAGACTTGGGCCCCAGGTGAATAAGAAGAGATGTTTAAATACCTCCTAAATACAGTCTTGCTATTCAAAGCGTGGCCTAGGAAATATCAGTATCAGCATCACCTGAGAGGTTGTTAATTTGAGGCATCCTCTCTACACAATCAGCTAGCTGTGTGACCCCAGTGAAGTTTTCCTCTACTCCACTAAGCCTCAGTTTCCTCTGTAAAACAGGGAAAGTATAGTACTTTCCTTCTAGGATATTGTGAGAATGAAATAAAGTACCACACAATGGTAAAAGAACACAATACCTTCCATGGCTAAGTGCTCAGTAAATTACAGCTCTTGTTATTACTTCCTCATACTCTTGTAGCATTGAGAGATTATGAATCGGTAAATCATAGGCTTCTGAACGGGACCCTCATTTGTGAATCTAATCTGTACCTAAGTGTTTCAGTTTTCTAAAGCTGCCAGAATGCAATATACCAGACATGGGTTGGCTTTGACAATGAGGGTATATTAACTTACAATTTGCAGTTCTTAGGCTGTGAAAATGTCCAACTCAAGGCATCAACAGGACAATACCTGGACTCTGAAAGCAGGCTGCTGGCATCCAGGACACCTCTGTCACATGGGAAAGCACATGGCGACGTCTGCTGGTCCTTCTCTCCTGGGTTTCGTTGCTTTCAGCTTCTAGCTTCAGTGGCTCTCGAGATCTCTCAGCTTCTCTGGTGCTCTTCTCTGTGAGCCTCTGAATTTTATCTCTCAGCTTCTGTATGTGTTTTACCTTCTTATAAAGGACCCCAGTACAAGGATTAAGACCCACCCTGGGGCAGGCCTCAATTGAAATAACCTAATCAAAAGGTCCGACCCACAGTAGGTTTACACCTACAGGAATGGATTAAAGAACATGGCCTTTTCTGGGGTACATAACAGCTCCAAACCACCACACTAAGAAGCTATGGAAAGGTGTTTTGAGGTTTGGAGTTATATTTAAAGAGCTTTTTTTCCTCTGGAATTATGCATTTCAATCTCTTCCTAACACACGCATTGAAATTTCAAAATTCTATGTACTTATTTCTTCCCCTTGAAACAATTATTTTTCTTTTTCAACCTATAGTTTTTTTATGCCAAAGTACAGAATATTAATAAGCATATCACCTTCATTATTATATATGGTTTTAAGGAGTAGTCAGATCATTCCTAAGAATAATGGAATAAAGAAAAGAAAGGCCTATTGAAGGTTAGCTAAGTCATAACTGTTCCAAAAGAAATAAAGTTGATTCTCTAAATGTCATACCATAGAATCAAATAAACACCATTAGGAAAAAGAGATTTTTTTAAAAATCACATGGTGCTGAAGGTCTTTTAAATCATAAATGTATATTTTAATTAAACAAATAAACATAAATTTATATATGGTATGAGAATGAAAATTAAAAGATAAAACATCGGACTGTACAACCCAGAAAACCCTATTTTAAACAATGGACTATAGTTAATAGTTCAATTATAAAAATGTTCTTTCGTGAATTATAACCAAGATACCACATTAATGCAAGGTGTTAATAATAGGATGGTATATGGGGAAAAAATACACCCTAATGTAAACTATGGACTACAGTTAATAGTACAATTATAATATTCTTTCATCAATAGTAACAAAGGTACCACACTAATGCAAAGTATTAATAATAGGGGGTTGGGTATATGGGAACACTGTATTTTTTTACATGATTTTTCTGTAAACCTATAACTTCTTTAATTAAAAAAAATTTTTTTTAATATAAAGGCAAAGGAGGAATCCCTTAAGGAAAATATTAATAGATTTAATTCCTTTAAGTCAACAGACATAAATAAAACTGAAATGAAAACAACAATATGGGAAATACCTATAATATACATGATAGATTTTTATCTTTATTACATTAAGAAATAATAAGAGCTGTGTGCAAAAATGTATGTGAAAGGTGTTTATAGTAGTGATAAATTAGACAATAGAAGTTATAAAATGGGGATAGTTTACGAAATGGCCAAAAAATGAATATTATACACCCACTACAAATTAGGTTGCAGAAGAATACTTAAAAATAATATATTTAGAAATCATATTCTTAAAAATAAAATCCTTAAAAATAAACAAATGCTTAGAAAAATGTTCACATCATATTAAATGAAAATTGTTATAACAGTATGTTTAACATGATGTACATTTTAAGTACATGTATAGTTTGACAAAACTGTCAAAATATGATTAGCTCTGGATGATGTGATTACGGATATTTCAAATTTTCTTTTGCTTTTAACACTTCATCTCAATAATGAATTTATGGCTTTAATTAAAATCACAACAAATGTTATTTTTAAAAACATACCATAAACAGATTGAAATTAAATGACACATGGGAAAAATACTGCAACATATTTAACAAAAAGTTAACATTCTTACTTTGGTGCTGCCTCCCCTTTCTGAGCTAGACCTTACTTTGATCATTTTAATAGCAATAATTGGACATAGATACCACCAATTTTACAGTTAAGAATGTATATTGGGGTATGAGGATGACATCTAAAGTAAATATAGTTTCTTACTGAGATGATGAAAATGTTCTAAAATTGACTGTAGTGATGGTTGCAAAAATCAGTGATAAAAACCATTGACTTGTACACTTTAAATGGGCTAATTGTATCATATGTGAATTACATCTCAAGAAAACTATTTTTAAAAAGTCACATTGATATAAATGTTCAACCATAGGGTTAAATAAAATTATGCTCCTTCTTAATACAGAATGATATGCAATGATTAAGAAAGCATGTTCAAAAGAATAATGTTATTTTCAAAGCAAATTGCAGAGTAATCTGTTCAAAATGATGCCCATTATGTCTTTGCTGAAATATCCCCTTTCATTAAGTCTTCTCCTTACCAATCCCTTTAAAATTGCAATCCTCTTCACCCTGTCCCGTCATCTCTGACTGCTGTTTTCCATTCCAACTAACAATTTCTACCATTTTCTTTCTTTCTTTTTTTTAATGGTGATTGTTGATTGTTTCTCTGCTACCAGAATGTTGGTAGGCACCTAAAGAGAATTTGTTGAATGAATGAATGATGAACGAAGAAATGAATGAATATGGGTAGATACATAGAAAAAATTAGGAGATACACCAAAATATTAATGGTAGCTCTTTTTAGATGATGTGATTATGGGTAATTATCATTTTCATCTTTGTAGTTCCCCATAATACACAAATTTCTTACAATGAACATGTATAACTTTTGTTATAAGGAAAGCATGAATATATGCTTGTGTGGATAAGTATGTATGTGTTTAAGAAATGCTAAACTAGCCATTCTCTCTACCTCCAGTAGATCTTTACCTCTGATTCTAAGATAGTCTACATTTTCAAAGCCCTCCTGGGAAAATGATTTTTCAACCGTTTTCATCAACCTGTGGCAGGGTTTAACATCCCTGAGAGTCAAGAAATATTTCTATCTAATTTGGTTCTGCTTGCCACTGGCAAGGTTAAATGGGTGCTGTGAGTCTACTATCAGGCATTAAGGCATGCACTGAAGAAAAGAAAAAAAGAAGCAGGAGAGAGAGATTTTTTTAGAGTTATGGAGTAATGACAATGAAAAGAAAGGTAAGTAGGAGAGAAAGAGAAGAGAACGATACCACCATTTCAAGTGGCAAACATTGACTGGGTCTTTTTCATGTGCTAGCACTCTATGCTGGGTGCTCCAGTGTGCATCAAGGTGGCTAATGCAGTCTCTGTTCTCAAGGAGATCATAATATGGTAAGGGAGCTCACAGCCCAATATTTAGTCCTATCTGCTTTCCGTAGCCAGAGGAGGCATTTATTGAGCATTTGGTGTATGGTTGTTGCATTAAGTGGGCTATTTTGATATTATAAAAAAATGTTTGAATACTTTGAATTATCCCCCTTATGCATTATCTGCAGCTTTCTTTTATTGGTGGTGTCTTTCTGTTTCATTTTAATCTTGACTAGTTTTTTCTCAGCACAATTATGACACATGCTTAGAAGATTTAAAAATAACTTTAAGTTTGGCCCAGGTGAAACATAAACAGATAAATCTGGGATAGGAAAGACAATCACATTAAAATTCCAGAGCCAAGAATAAATGATTTACAGCTTCATTGTTTGGGATATTTGGGCATTGGGCACCTCTCTTTCTCTCCAGGAAATGGAGAACTGTTTACAAGGCTGAGGGAATTCCTTCTGACTTTCTACCTTCTGTGAGATAACTAAAACTAAGCTGGTCATCGTCTGTCATAGACTGTTCTTGATAAGTAAACTCTGATAGTTTTCTTCAAATGAATCCAAGTTTCTTTGACTTTCCCTCATCAGTCTTGAGTTTCTAACCCTATTATTTCTTTCAGGAACGTAATTCTAGTTCTTGCCCCTGCCTGCAAACTGTGTGTCGCTGTCCTAACATCAGTGTTGCGGTAGAAGGTCTCTGGGGGAGTCATCTCGTGGTGGTAATATGCTTCGTGAAGACCCAGTATCACCAGTGTCCTGCTGATTTCTATCACTCTGGGTCGTTTGGGCCCTGTGCTTTCTACCATCCTCTCACCTGTCCTCTACCAGCACAGTTTTGTTCTTTCCCTGCCTGGGGCCACTGTGTGGAAGAGATGGAAGCCCGAGGTTAACCGGAGTCCAGAGACCTGGGTTCCGCTTCCAGCTTTGCTGCTTTCTGCCTCCAAGGCTCTGTTAAGTTGTTTGAATTTCTCTACACTGGGTGGTCATGAGCATTAAATATGACAGAGAAAATGAAAATGATTGGCAAACAGGAAGCAGATTCATAGAGATCCTCCTTCTTATCCACTATTTTTTAGTGAGTTTCTTGAATACTCCTCTAGGCTCCACCCCTCTCACCTCCCATTCCCCCACCCTGTTAATGCTTACTCTGCCTTCAGATGTCACTCTAACTATTCCTAATCTGGAAGCCTCCCCTAACCTCTTAACTGGGTTATTTCCCCCTTGCTTTATAGCACCATGAACCTGTCCTCCTGGCTCTTGGAATAGTTATAATTTTCCATTGATTTATAAGAATACCTGGATTCAAATCCTGGCTGACACTTAGGCAAATGTAACGAATCTCTGTACCTCAGTTTCTGCACCTATGAAATTGAGAAGGCAACAGCACCTACCACAGAGGGCTGTGGTTGGAGTTAAATGAGCTAGTGCTGCTTCGACTGGGCTGGGCTTGTGGTCAGCACTTGGTGGCCATTACTTGCCATCAGATGAGAGCTATTACTGTCTGCATCCACTACTAGTGTGCAAGCTGCAAGAACAATGCCTTGTCTTTCAAGTGCAAGCACAGTGCCTGATTTGTACAAAGTAATTAATAAAAATTTGTTGAAAGTAAGAATGAATAATTGCATTACTGGATTTAGATTCAAAACCTGTCCTCATCCTAAAATTCTGGGATCACCCTTTCTATTCCATTATCCATATCACATTAAATCGCATAAATGTCTGTCTATTCAAGATGCTGGTTGGGAAGTTATAACGTGGCATCGAAACAAGAATCTTTGTGATTAAGTATCAAGTGAGGAGTAGATGAGTTCTATTTTAAGGTTGCAGAACTTTGATTACTGGGCCACAGAAGATGGAAAAATTCAAAATTCCTCATATTTGATTCTTGCCCCCTCCACCAAATCCATCATTTTATTAAAACGTAAATGACTCAATTGAGTTATATTACAGCCCTGTTCTGTCCTGTATTTGCTAATTTTTTTCATGGTTTGTTCTAAACTTTATAGATACAGACAAGTCAACTCTTGAATCACTCCACACTATCAACTTCTTAGTCTTAAAAAAGCAAAATATCCTCATAATGGTAAATTTACAAATGCTTATATTGGGACCATAAACATTTTATTTTAATTAGTTCATATAAAATATATCCTTTTTCTAGTTTGTTTTAGTGCAGTTTGGTCTCTGTTTCAGTAAAGCATGAAAAGAATTACATGCTTCAAGTTTGCGGTTTAAATGGAGGTCACTTCTTCTGACTAGCTAAATCTCCTAAGTGAGGAGATGTCTTAAAATTGCTAATTAGATGACATTTCTGGTAAGCACCTTTCCTTGCTTGAACAGGTAGTTTTAGAAGATGAAAATTAGATCAGATGTGGGAGTTACTGTGCTGCCCAACCAGTGAACTTTCAGCCCTCTGTCTTCCTTGTTACCAATGTCCACCTCCCTAGATGGCCCCAAATGCCAGATACATGGATTCCTACACTTTCCTATAGCTAGAACATGGGCATAAAATCCAGTGGGACAAACTACAACCCAGAACCCATGAATCTCGAAGAGAGTTGTATAAAAATGTAGCTTATGAGGGGTGACAATGGGATTGGGAAAGTCATAAGGACCACACTCCACTTTGTCTAGTTTATGGATGGATGAGTAGAAAAATAGGGGAAGGAAACAAACAGACAAAGGTACCCAGTGTTCTTTTTTACTTCAATTGCTCTTTTTCACTCTAATTATTATTCTTGTTATTTTTGTGTGTGTGCTAATGAAGGTGTCAGGGATTGATTTAGGTGATGAATGTACAACTATGTAATGGTACTGTAAACAATCAAAAGTATGATTTGTTTTGTATGACTGCATGGTATGTGAATATATCTCAATAAAATGAAGATTAAAAAAAAAATCCAGTGGGATCTGCGAAGTCTACAGCAATGCTTCTGGGAAAGGCTTTACTCACTAATTACAAAATAATGACAATAACCATTATAAACCCTTTTTTTCCTGCCTTTATGTGGTTGTGGGAGAATGTGATGGCTGGAGCCATAGCAGCCTTCTTGGAACCTGAGGATAAAAGCCAATATACTGATCATATTATAGCAGAAAGATGGAAATAATCTTGGCTCCTTGATGGCATTCCCAAACTGCTACACTTACTATCTTGATGCATGAGAAAATAAACATGCTTGCTGCTAACTACCTTTAGTTGATCATTCTGTTAAAAGCTGTCAAAACTATGTGATACATCAGTATACCTTGGCCATCATAATGGTAGACCAAATAATATCATCTAAGCAACTTACTTACTTTCCAAATGGGCCATGTGAATCAGTGAACTGTTTAGAACAGGACAACAGGCTGGCCCATGGGAGTCATGAATTGTGTATTTCATCATTTAGACTCTGGCATTGACTAGTTAAGTGATTGGTGTTGGATAAATCATAAAACTTCTCTAGTGTACAATTTCCTTACCTTTAAAATGAAGGATTTTGATTGAGAACACACTTAGATCCCTTTCATCTCTAACATTCTCTGATTCTGTGTTTATAGTAGTGTCACAGTTTGGGTTCCCCCAGGAAGTTTTTAGGAGGTTTATTAGGAAATGCTGTTGGGATCAGCACTTGTGGAAGGGAAGGGACAGAAGCAGGACTGAGAAGAAGAAGGTGAGCTGCAATGAAGTCTCAGTGGAGGCCTTAGCCAAACCTGTAGGTTTTTGTAAACCTGGGACGTTGGAGTGAGGAGGCTGGGACTTTACACTTCACATCAGTCTGTTGCTGGAGGCAGCTGCCCCAGGAAGAGTGTGCAGCCTGGGGAGCAGTGGCTCTTCTCCAGCTGAGACCATCTGCGTAGGAGGCTGCAGGCTGAGGGCTCTCTGTGGGTAGCACTCCCAGCAACTGGGGAATGTGCCATCTTTCCTGAAGGGCATACTGGGGAGAGCATTACAACATCCACCATGGATAGGGACCAACGTTTTCTTGTGTTAACAAAAAGTTGACATATTTCATTCTATTTTAATCACTTACTTTTTGAAAATTTTCATTGAGATCTTTAAACTTCCACAAAAGTAGAGAGAATTGAATAATGAACTCCCATCTATCTATTCCCTGCCTCAACAATGAGTCACAACCTGCAAGTCTTGCTTCATGTATTAGTCTTGCTTCATGTATTCCCCAACTCTACATACTTTTTTTCTCTACTGGAGTATTTCAAAGAAAACTACAGATATCATATTAATCACTTTTGGATGACTAAACTCAGCATAATATAGATTGTTTAGAGTGTCCATATGTGCCTCTAATCTTACAGGTTTTCATTGACTAGAATGTTAGTTTTAATCACAATATTAATAACATGCAGTTTTGTTTTTTTTTTTCCTCCATGACTTCATTTCAAGACTTGTCAAGGAGCTCTGAAGCAATATGTTCAGACCTGAGGGGTTTCACCCATTCCTTCTTCTGCTCATTAGTAGGAAAACAAGAAGTGGGGGACTAGCTTTTAGACTGGGAGCAGTGGGCCCCGTTTCCAGCCAGACCAATTAGGGCCCCTGATTAGTGTGTTTTGCCACATTGTTCAGAAGACATTGGTAAGCTGTGAAGTGTCACTTGGTAGATGGCGATTTTGTGGTTCCCAAGGTCAGGAGATCCTGATTTTAAAATAGTGTTTGTTTTTGCTATGCCCTCATTTTTCAAAAATGCTTCCCCATAATGGCCCTGTTCAACCATTATCATTTCCAAACAACCATGTCCACTGACACTTCCAATAGAAGGGTCTGAGCCCTATCACCAAAAAGGGATCCCAAATCACTAACAAAATGAAAGGTTTGACTCCTCTTGAAAGTCAGCTGGCAGGTGTGGAAAGATAGACATTGGGGAAGTTCAGATGTCATCAGTGTGGGAACTCTGACTTTAAAACTAGACAAACATTTCTGAAATTGGAAGTGACTGTTGAAAAGCATAAAGGCCTCAGGCAGTCCGGGGTTAGTCACTGCCCCCCACTGCCTCTTCATTCAGGAGAGGGGCGGTTAGTCCCTATCTACAGAGCACACACCACTCTGTGGACAGAGCATGCACTGTTTTGACCACCTCCTATTCACCCCCCTGGCAAAGGACCATAAGTAGTAGGAGATGGCCAAACACAAGACACCCAACATTGGACAGATGAGACAGGCAGCAGTTTATTAGGCACATATACTTGCAGCCCTGGGGGAGGAGGACACTGCATGCCATATAGGGTCACTTGGGGCTTGCCCTTGGGAGCTGAGGGAAACAGCAAGGGCTGTGGGGGGCAGGCTTTGTAATGACAAAAGAGTGGGGTGTCCCCTGGTCCCCATGGGAGGATGTAATTGGCTGGGTTGAATAATTCCACAGCTGGCAGGGAACTGATGCCCTTTAGGATGAGGACCAGGTAGAGTGCAGCTGCTCCAGCTGATAAAGAAACTAGTCGGGGTGGCAGTTGGGGAAGCCTTTCCCTCTAGGTGGGGGGCAAATCTGGCAGGAGCAGAACTCACAGTTAGGCCTTTGGGGCTCAATGACGTTCAGAGATGTCAAGCCAGGACTTGAAATTTTAAGCCTTACTGTACAACTCTGCCTTTTGAAAGGACAGGTGAGACTGCATGGCTTGTTCTACAAAAGCTATTGTTCAACTGTAAGGAAAAGCCAATAAGAGCAGCTACTTGGAAACAAAGTAAATGGACTATAACTTACATGTGGGTGCAAAACCTGGAAGCTTCTTAGACGGCTAAAGGTACTTCTGAACCTGGTGAACACATTATAACTCCATATATAACCTTCATGCAGTCTTAGAAATGTAGACTCAGGCTCTTGAAATTTTGCTCAAATAATGAATTCATGTTTAAATTCAAAGGATGCAGAATATATTTGGGGACTGAAATACCTCCTTGTATGGGGCTTCCAGGATGCTCATGAAAGGGATTTTTACCTGAAGCTTGTTTCAAGGTCATAAAATGGAACATAGTTTTACTAACAATTCTTCTAAGGTTCAATATCATTGAAAACTGGACAATATCTGGTGAAATTATTTTTGCTCCTAAGAAATACTTAGAACATTAGATGGACCAATTCTAAGAAAAGCATTAGCAGACCAAATCCAACAATGCAAAATAAGAATATTATGACTAAGTTGAGTTTATTAGAGAAAGTAGGGTTAATTTAACATTAGAAAATCAATGACAGAAATTCATCCTAGTAATAGAGAGAAATCATGTGATTATATCCATAATGGAAAAGGTATATATAATAAAATTGAATATCCATGCATGATTTTAAAAAACCTCTTATCAAAGAAGTAATAGAACCATACCTACTGTACCTGATAAAGGTTATCCATAGTAAACATCACACTTAATGGTGAAATGTTGAGTGTATCCTTTAAAGTCAGAAATAAGACAAGTAAACCTGTTTTTACTAATTCAATTCAACCTTGTATTAGAGGTCTTCTCCAATGTAGTTAAGGCAAGAAAAATAAATTAAACATACAAAAATTGGGACATAACAAAACTATCATTATTCACAAATAAGATCACTGAGTAGAAGAAAATCTACAGATGAATTATTAGAACCATGAGGTTGCTGAATACAAAAATCAGTGTACAAAAATCAATTGTATTTCTATAGCACTGAATTGTTTAACGTAAATTTTAAAAAGATGCCATTTACAATAGCATCAAAATATAAAGATTCTAGAAATAAATTTAAGAACAGATATGTAAAGCTTTTATAAAGAAAATTATAAAACTTTATTGAAATATAGTAGAGAAAGCTTATATCACAACATGTACCATGTTCATGGATTGCAAAGTTCAACATCATTAAGGTGTTTTTTCCCTCAAGTAGATATTTGGCTTCAATACAGTTCCAATAAAAATCCCCCAATTTTTTTTTTTTTTTTTTTTGTGAAACTGACAAGTTAATTCTAATATTTAAATGGAAAAGCAAGGAGCCAAAGAGTTTTTAATTTAATGATATCATCATTTACAGTGAAACTATCATAGTTGTTTCAGTATGTTATTAGTTTAGGAATAGACAAATTGGCTAAAGGAACAGATTATAAAGTCCAGAAAAAGACTCCAGACATATATGGAAACATGGTTTAGGGCAGTGGGCATTGCATTTTAGGGAGTGAAGAAAGGACTTTTCAATAAATGGAACTGGGAAAATTAGATATCCATATGGAGAAAAAAAATGAAATTAGATCTGTCCCTTATGCTACATACAAAAATCAACTCCAAGTGGATTAAAGACTTAAACGTGCAAGGTAAAATTATAAAACTCTTAGGAGACAATATAGGAGACTATCTTTATGTCCTAGGAATAAGGATGAGTTTTAAAATGACACACAAAAAAAACCACAAACCATATAGACAAAGATTGATCAACTACACTAAAACTGAGAACTTCTGTTCATCAAAGTTCACCATAAAGATAGCAAAAGGACAAGCCACATATCAAGAGAGATATTTGCAACATATATAACTAACAAACACAAAGGAACACTGGAAAAAAATGAGCCCTTCATGGAGGAAGAAATCCAGATGGCCAATAAAAATATGAAAAGATACTCAACCTTATTAACAATTGGGGGAAACGCATGTTAAAATTACAAAGAGGATCCATTTTATTACCAATACATTGGATGGAAAAAAAAAAAATCTGACAATGTTAAATATCAGTGAAGTGTGGACAATTTCTACATATATACATTCCTAGGGAGAGGGTAAATCGGTGCATCCAGTATAGAAATCAATTTGGCATCATCAGTAAATAAAGATGCACATATCCATTACCCAGTAATTTCACTCCTAGCTATATACCCAAAGCATAGAGAAATTTTAGAATTTATATCAGAGGAAATGTATTAGAACGTCTTAATAGCACTATTTGTAAGAGAAAAAAAAATTGGGAATAACCCAAATGTCCACCAACAATAAATTGGATGAATATGGCAGTGAATGTGAATGAATTATGCTGCTTGCAGCAAAATGGATTAATCTCAAGAACATAATGGTACTTGAAAACAACCCAAAAGAACCCATAGTATATGATTCTATGTATATTAAGTTCAAAACTATGCTACATATATATATATTTAACAGAGGTAAACACATGGTAATATAACACATTAAAACAGTAAGGAGCTGCTAACTGAAAATTCAGAATGGAAAGGAGATGGGATTAGGGAGGGACATGAAGGGGTTCAAGGGTCTTAAGAAATGGTTATAGACTCTATTCTGAGTTACTAGGTAAATAAGTATTCATTGTATCATTACTCTTTATACTTTACATATATTTTAAACATTTTTTATCAACTTAGTAGCCAAAGATACATTTCTAAAAAGAAATGATGACCTGTAGCACATCTTTAAATTGACTGAATTAAATTTGTGGGTTTTGAGAGAATACTTTCCTATAGAAATCATTTCCTGACAATAATATTGGGATGGGAGTAAAAAATAAAATCCTCATTATCGCAATAAACATGACAGTAAATCTTCAAAGTGGAACTGCAGGCAGAGGAGGAGAGGGAGAATAAAATAACCACCCGCCTACACGAAGTCAAGAGTCGGGTTTGGAAAAAGAGCAAGCGAGACACTCATCCCCCAGCCGACATCGCCTTTAATTCCAGTGATAAGGCTGTAAATTCTGTTCCCTGGCCTGGAGTTTAGTGTAAACACTCCAAGAGCCTGAGGGACCACAGAGAGAGAAAGAAATGGCTTGGCTCTGGCTGGTTTTCCTCTGGGGGAATGCTCACTATCAACTGTTGAATCACAAAACTTAAACTCTGCCCATCTGTCAAGGGCGGTGCGCTAGCGCGGCGGGGAGAAATTGGTGCGGGGGATGGGAGGGCGGGACACCTCGCTGCGGTGCCCCCGACAGTCAGCCGGGCGGGAGTGGCCTCGCTCGGGTCCTGCGCTCCCGGAACGGCGGCAGCGGTTCCAGGGGCGCTCGGTAGACCTGACCTCAGAGGTCTGTCGCGGCGGTTGCCTTTGTCTTGCAAATTTGACTTCATTTTAGGAGCTGGGACTGACCGCGCTAGCCTTCCTGCTCCCGCGTCCGACTCGGTGAGTGTAGACCTAGGTGACATTCCAGAACTGCTCCAGAACCGTCACTTGGGGGATGAAAAAGAAAGACGCGCTGGGCATGAGGCCGATGGATACTTACTTCCAAATTCATGTGGAAGATAAAAGCACATATTAGGCCCCAAGAAATGCAATTACTTTGGTTGCTTTGTGATCCATTACAGAGAACCAACACACCACCATGCGCCACAAGGAAAACCATGTGCAACTTGGAGGAGAGCAGGCGGCCTGTGGCTGGACTTGTAGAGCCCGCCCCGAAATTTTCTCAGGTAGAAGTTGGCAATAACAGGCACAGCCTGTCAGCTATAGCACTTACAGCTGATAGATACATATTATTTTTGTATGGGAAAAAAAAAAAAAAAAAAACTGTTCTACCATTAATGACTCCTGAAGTATTAGCTCAACTATTTTCTTTCATATTAAAAGAAAAGATGATTTAGAAAGATTTCCCATGGCCTCTCAGTAAATTATGCCAGTATATTTTTAAAAATCAACTTAGTTGAGGTATAGTAAAGCATACAATAAAATACACTCACTTTAACGGTACAGTTTGATAAGTTTAATTTGTGCAGCAATTAAAATACAGAACACTTCCATCACTCCCAAAAGTTCCCTATGCCCCTTCCTAGTCAAGCTCCCTGTTCCCTTCTACCCCTGGCTTCTGGCAACTTTTGATCTGCTTTCTGTCACTATAGATTAGTTTTGCCGGGTCTAGAATTTCAAATTAATGGAATCAGCCAGTATATTTTTAATCCAGTCCCCCTCCCGCATTCTGATAAACTTCTATTTTCTGAGGTATTTTTCTTAATTCTCATTACTCACAATGACAAGGTTTTATTTTGTTTTGTCCCCACCCCTATCCCCCGTTTTAAAATTAAAAACCACAAAAGCTAAAGATTTTTAAATTGAAGTGAGAATATGTAGGACTTAGTCATTTTTTTAAAAAAGCACTTACATCATATCTGTTCCATGTGAGTTAATAGGATAAGTTGCTCAACCCCATGGCAGACTCTAAGTGTCTGTTTCTGGGGCGGTTTCACAAGATTCATTTATAAAATCCGTGAATAGAGTGAAAAAGCAGACTCCTACAAATTAGCTAATTATGAAATAGTAAAAAATAAAAAGTTTCCAATTGGAATTACTGATGAAAATTTCCTCTCTGTCCAGTTGCTAACTGGGGCACAGAGGAAGAAGGTTTCTCTCTCCACAATTCAGAAATGACTTCTGAAAGGCATAGGAATTTTAGATGATATAATTGCATCCCACTGATAACAACTGTGCCTAATTTAGGTAGCGCTGAAGACTCTTCAGTGGGCAGGCAGTTCTGAAGTTCTCTCTGTTCACAATATTGTCTTTCTAAGGCACAAGGTTTCTTAAGAACTTCCCCTGTCCCCCCAGCACAATTTTCACCTATTTTCTGTATCTTCCAGGCAGTCAGCTTTGGAGATTTCTGAGAGGCTGCAAGTCACACGACCACAGAACTTCATCCACCATGGCAGAAAATGAGAATACAGACTGTTTTCCTGCCTTCTATTTTTGTTACCCACCATATCTATTTTAATGGCAATTAAACTCTGGTGCCCTCTCTTATCTCTGTTGACTAATGTATCTAATTCCACCACTCCCGAAGGGAATAATCCCAAATCTAAAGCCTGTACAATATTAAAGACCCATGAACGCTTAATCAGAGCAAACAGAGGATTTGGTTTATATAAACAGCAAAAGCTCATGTCTTTTATGTCCAGAGAGCAGGACTGAAAGAAGAAAATGACGATAAATCATTTCAAGAAACAGCGTAACGTAAATGTTGTATGTTTATTTAAAACTTCATGCAATCATTTGTCTAGAGCAACAGTTCGGTTTCAGAAAGTGACTTGTCATAATGAGGTTTGGAAGCGAGCAGCATTCAAGAGCCAAAAGACATATTGCCTTCTCCTCAAACTGGCTTATGGAGAAAATGATAAGCGCTTAAGTAGGACCAAAGCATCCAAGAGGATAATACAACAGTTACAAAAAGCTTTGATAATTTTTTTTTAATAGTTCTTAGTTAAAGTATTGGGTTACACATAATCAAACATGCTTTCCAAGAGAGTAAAAGGGTAAGATTTCCTGTCTGAGTTGAAGTGAAGATTCCAAGTTGATATAATCCTTAACTTTGCTTCTAATAAAAAGAAATAAAAGAAGAATGGTGTGAGTCAGAGGTAGAGAGGATTTGGCTGCCTTGGAGCGAACTTCCACTGTTGTTAGGGATTAAGCAAGAGGATGCATTGTGCGGGGATTTAGAGTTTGAGAAGGCTTTTTGGTTCAGGCTTCCAAGGTTTGAATCCTGCTTCTGCCATTTCTCAGCTTAATACCCTGGTAGGTTTCTTGACTACTTTTTCTCTCAGTCTCCTCATCTGTAAAATGGGGATGATGAAAAAGCATATGCCTCAGAGAATTATCGTAAGGATTCAACACATGTGGAATGCTTAAATACTGCTTGGCTCCGAGTGAGTAAGTGCTGGCTTTTTAGACAGAGAGACATTCCAGATGTTTCTAAACAGAACATGAAGGAAACCTCAGTAGTGGTTTCATTCAAAGGTGGTGATAGGCAGGGATTGACAAGACGAGAATTCCCCTTTCCTGGTAACCCTGTGAATGGATTTCCTGGAGAGAGGGTGAGGGAAATTATTCTCGAATTGCTTCTGATGTGAAGGAGCATACAACTCTGTTCTCACATTGCCTCAATACCTTGAGGTGTGGGGATGCAGCACACCTTCATTTGTAAGTGCGCACTGTCTTTTAAGATGTGCATTACTTTCTCTTTTGTTTGAACACCGAGGAGCCAGGCAGGCCATCGTGCTGCTGTGCCCCCGTGAGGAGCCTTCTCGGTATGCCACAGATCACCCTGATGGTGACACAGCGGCAGTCACACAGAAAGCCCGACTTTGAGAGATGGCACCGCCAACACTACAGACTCAACATAGCAATATCTTAAAAGCTGCATTAATCTGTTCACAATCTCCTGCTGACAGTTGATGTGGTGGTGGGTTTTCTATTTTTTTCCTCACTGATTTATTTGATTGTGAAGAGGGGGGGAAACCCTGATGCACTGTGGTTTTGAACTTTCGACCCTGTAATAACCAAATAGAGAAGGCAGTGGGTGGTGAGCAGTTCATTTTATTATGTAGATGGTGACATAGCAATATTCTCTATGCTCACACATTTCAAAGAGATACAAAGAAATTCTAAGGAATTGTACATAGAAAAAGACCATTAGTTTATTAGTAGTTCTGAGAACTGATACTCTGGAAGAAAAGAGGTGTGAAGAACGTATAATGCAACCTCCAAAAAGAAAATTCTTAACATTATGCAGTTTATAAGATGGTTAATAAAAATTTGACCATGTAACCCAAAAGGAAAGTGCCGTTTTACCAATCTCACTGCTCTCAGATTAAGCTCTTCTAAATAAAAAAACAGTTGAAAAGTGCAGGCAAATCCATTTTCATTTTTTGCATTTCTTTACATTTCTGAATGTAAAAATGCCATGCCAAGGACACTTGAAGTTTGTAGATCTTTTCCCTTAATTTTCTCAAGTAAAGTCATGGTGTACATGTATACGATTATTCATTGTTTCTCAAGATAAATAAGGACTACCCTGTTTCTTTTTTAATTAATTATGTTATTCAGTTGTGATCAGTGTGTCATTAATGATAAAGTAATTTAATTCAGTACTTAAAAATACTGTTTTTGAGATACATGAAGCAGTAAGATAACATACCCAGTGTTTTGGTTTGTCCATTTCCCTTTAGTTCACTTGAATTTAAAGATGAAATTTTCTTATAAAATCCATTAATATTTGTGACTCAGTTATAAGCATTGGGAAAACAAAGTTCTCAAGCTTTTATCTTTAGGAGGCTTATAATCCAGATGGGGAGATAAACATACAGAGCATTTTACAACAAGAGATAACATAAATGACTTTTGAACAAAATATCTGAAGAGATATCACTGTCTATGTATGATTAATTCCTCATAAAATTCACTGTGGAAATGATATTGCTGGAAAAATTCATTGCGTGAAGCAGGGGAAGGCAGGAGGAGGAGCAGGTCAGAGTGTGTTTCAGGAACCACTCATTCATCCATCCAACAAGTATTTATTGAGTTTCTACTACACACCAGGCACAGTGCTAGGTGCTGGGGGTACAGGCTGAACAAACAAGCTCAGTTCTTGCCCTCCTAGAGCTTACAAAGGAAAAAAAATAATATAAATCAGTATTTTAATTTTTGTTACCAGACTCATTTCAATGTCTACTTTAGATACGACAAGCGGAGATAGGGGAATACCTGCTGACTCATTTTCCTTCTTCTTCCCCTTTATGATCTCTGCCCTCACTCAGGAATGCAGTTTCTCATGTTCTTTCCACCTTTCTCTCTAGTGAAAAATTGTTTTTATGAACAATTTGATGCATTCCCATAAAAGCCCAAGAAGACTAAAGCACTGTCTCCCTCACAAAATATAATTTAACAAGAGACAAAGTCTGGAGTAGCTAATGATATAATTCCAGGCACTGGCAAGACTGCCCAGGAGGCAATTTTGGTTGTGTGGGGAGTGAGGGGGAGGCTGAGAGAGACTTCTTTGCACCCCAGCCCCACAGTCACACTCTCAGACAAATATCCCTGGAAGTACTGATTTATCAATGACCTAATACTTCTTTAAAATTGCTTGAGTCTTTTTCAACATGTCAACTAACTTGTCCATCTCAAAGTCCATCTTAAAAAATAAGAATGAAAATCTTTGGAGCAGATTTACTTTGTTCATATATCCTGTGGATCTCATATTTTCTTTGTCATCTTACTCTTTGCTTCTTTGAGCATTTTATTGTATTATCCTTTATTTTATTTTAACTGGGGACAATTTTCATGTTAAAATGTCAGTAGAAAATTATTTTAAATATTTTCCTAAAATCTGGGATGAAAACTTTTCACATTTGGGGGGGAGGGTGGGTGGAAGGGAAAGGACAGCGTTGGATTCTAAGGAGGGTTGGGAAGTAAAAATTTCAATGTGCAGTATAGTGTGGTGCATGCAGAATGTGGGGCTTGTGGTTAATTTGTCCTAGGTTACATTTAGGTTTTACCACTTACTAGATGTATGACTTTGGGCAAGGTCCTTCACCTCTCTCAGCCTCAGTTTTCTCATTTGTAAAATGTGGATAATTATAGCATTTATCTCATTACATTGGTATAAACATTTGATGAATAAATGTATATAAAATGTCTAGAACAGATGAAAGGCTTGCTAATTGTCAGCTAGTATTCATTCATTCATCTAGTGAATGTTTATTGAGTGACTGCTATGTGCCAGGCATTCCTTTCAGTGTTAGGGATATAGCAGTGAATAGAAGTCCCTGCTGTCATGAAGACTGCTTTCTAGAGGGATGGCACAGACAATAAATATATCAATACGTAATGTGTTAGGTGGTGATGAGTGCTCTACAGAAAACTAAAGCAGGTTGTAAAGGGAGAGAGAATGAATGCCTGAGAGGAAGAGGAGTTATTGCTGATAAGGGTCAGGATAGACCTCTCTGACGTTTAAGCAGAGACCTGACTGAGGTGAGGGAGTGAGCCATGCAGATAGATATCTAGAAGAAAACTGAGTGAGTGGCTGAGGTTGGTTTCACATCATATGAATCTAGGAGCCATGGAATCTGCGTTCTCTTTGCCTGGTCCATTTTTTAGTTAGTTTGTGTTTTGGGGTGTATCTGTACACTGTGCTGCTCTTTAATTCCCTCATTTAAAACTGTGGACAGTTTAACATGTTTCCTCAGAATTGTTGGGAGTGCTAAAGAGGCAGAATCCAGGATGAACTTCCAGGAATGGGCCCCTAAGTCCACCGCAGGGCTGTGGCTGGCTGAAGAAGAAGCTGCCGTTGGAACTGGCTCCAGAACCAATTCACATCTGTGAAAATCTGTGTCAGCAAAATGAGTATTCTGCTTCAGGTGCTTCTTAACTGTGGGACCCACCTCCCAATGTCAGTCATCTTCCTCAGACCCTGAGCCCTAGGTTATTCTGCAACCAAATCAGCCTGTGTTAAAGCATGTGTTCTGAGTCCCAGGGTGCCTCAGGACAGACGCGGACAGGTTCTTCAAACATGAGCAGACTTACTGCTGGAAAGAACTGATTGATTCACGTAGGTTAAGCATGACGAATCATTCCATGGTGCAAAAGCTGTGATGTCCAACTTTGCTGTAATCCAAGTCTGATCCTAGTAATGGCTCCCAAGAAAACTCTTTATCTGTCTAAATCATAAATTTGTTAAAGCTAGTGCCAATATCTAGTATCACACCAGGTACAAGCATTTTTGAGCAAAAGGATAGAGTTTCTCTCAGCCAGGGCATTATTCAGTTCAGCCATCATTAATTAAGTTTCTTCTACATGCCACAGCTCCTGCAGTAGAACCTGGGGCTCCAGAGGGGACTTCAATAGGGTTTTTGCCCTTACAAGCTCTAGAGTCTGGTACTTGGAAAGCACTCAGTGCTTTTGGATGCCCATCAGCCTGGGGGGTGAGGTGGGGGGGATAAGGCAGGAATACCAGAGAATTTGCAAAGAGATGTACCTATGGCTTAACCAATACCCTGCAATTTGTCCAGATTAGTAGCTCCTCCTCTTGAGAAGAAATGGAACAGGGAATGGGCAGAGAAGAAAGGAGCAAAAGGTATCCTTGAATAGAGGAAGGGTAGAGAACCCTCCCTGTCCTGCTGCAACCAGAACGGCAAGCCCTGGTTAAAAGACATATGGTGCATATGCCACAGCCCTCAAGAGTTATCCAACTCCCTGCAAAGGAGCAAACTAATGTAAGGTGGTAGGTGATTCAATGTGCTTTTGTGTGCTAGGGGCTGCGGTGTTTCATAACTTCCCACATGCTGTTTTTCCTTTCCTGCAATGACATTCCCTTACTTATCCTCCTAGCAACTTACCTTCAAGACTCAGCTTGGAATGTGTCTCCTCCTGAAGCTCTACCCTCACCTTCCCAAGCCAGCCACCCACTTTCCCATTTGGTCTTCTCAGGACCTAGGTCACCTTTCTCTTAGGCTCTGGTCATTCTTGTAATTACTGATCCACATGCTTTTTCTCCCAGTTGGACTTGGAAGTCCTGGAAGGAGGGGCCTGCTCTTGAGTAAGGAAGCCTTTGGAGTCTGGTGTCATGCTTCAGCAGTTTCAACCTTCACTCCAGCCTCTGAGGTAGGTTTTAGAGCTAAAAGGCGGTGGTGCTGAGATTCAAAACACCTCAGACTGGCCCCACAGCACAAACCTTTAACCACTATGCTACACTGCTTGCTAATGTCATCACATTTTGGTATATCCAGTGTCAATTCCTTTTCCTAAAGGAATGAATGAGCAATCTGATCAATTAGTAGGGAAAAGATTTGCAGGAAGCTTCCCAAATCCCACCACCCACACGTTCCCATACTGGGGCTGGGGGTGTGGGCTGAGCTCTGCTGTTAGAATAACTAGCCAAACAAGGTGGAGCTCAGTCCCTCCAGGGTAATCTGTGGCTGTGGTACTCAAAATCAGAGAGATTCCAGAAGCCTGGAAGCAGGAAGCATCTCCCAGCAGTGGCTATGCACCCTTATCACCCTGATGGATGAGGTTTGGGACCAAGATAAGCTAAATCTGTGATAAACATTTTGGAATATACCTGGTTTTTTCTTTTCTGTTCTACATGATTTTTCTTACTGACAATCCTTTTTTACAGCAATTAAGTCTATAGTTAGGCTCCTTCCTCACAACGTGGGAGCCTTAAGGGTTAAGAAAAGCAGTCAGTGACTGTTTCCAGATTTGCAAGCACAGTTTTTTTTCTGAGTCACATTATCAAGCCTCATAGCTGGGGCTTTGAGTTTTCTTGAATGGTTTTTACACTTTGTTTGAAAATGTCTTTCCACACACAGTGTAATGGAAAAAAAAAATCCACCCAAATAAGAAGTCCTGCTGGCAGGTGTTTTAACAGCTCTAAAATTATAAAGCCAAGAGCTCATTCTCATATCTTTAAAAATGACCAGGCCCTTGTGGGCTCCTATTATTGTTTTCTCAGTTCTATTAATAGACTTCCTTAGTTGGTGCCCTGCAATGTATAGGACGTGGCATGTTTTATGGAAACACTAACAGAGACTCTATTTTGGAAGTTTCTCTTTCTTTCTTCCAGACATGTTTGATCAGAAGTAAACACAATTTATATATTTTTTTGTATGAGCTACTTGTTTTAGTTTCTTAAAGTGGAGAATGTCAGTCCAGAGAAAGGGCTATTTGTGAGTTAAAATCCTTTGAAACACAGAACACACTTGATTTTGAAAACTGTTCCAAAAGTCTGTTTGGTTTCCCTCTTCAAAGTGGTCAAATGCAAACTGAAAAGTGTTTCAAATGAAAGCCCCACTGCTGTCTGTCATCTCCCAAGCTCAATAAACATAGGCCAGAACCGAAAACTACTGGCTCAGATCTGTAGCATCATTGACAGTCACTCGATTCATCTCAATTTCCAAGAAATTCATGTGCTTTAAAAAAATTCATTTTTTTAAAGAGCAATTTGCGCACAGGGTTAGAATTCAAATAGCACAAAAGGGTCTATGCTGAAAGGTATAAATATTTTTCACACCAGACCTTTGCCTCCCAATTCCCCTTCCTAGTTTCTTATGTGTTCCTACAATAATATTTAATGCATAATATAAAATGGTATTGAGCATATGGTAGCCTACTCTATATATTATTTTAAATCTTGCTTTTTTCACTGCACAATGTCTTTGAGGTAAAGTCATATTAGCATATATTTAGGGAAATATTTTTAAAGACTGCTTAGTATTCCATAACTGATTAAACAAGTCCCCTTCAGACAGACATATAGGTTGTTTCCAGCCTCCAGCTATTATGAACAGTTCTTTAGTGAAGCCCGAGTCACAGTGAGGGCCACGGCCTCTGAAAGCATGGAGTTGGAAGCACTGATCAGCAAAGAGGCAGAACTACTTCTGAGCACTCATGGGAAGACTTGTGGAAGACATCCATTGGAGGCCTCATATTTATGCCTGTGTGACTGCCACACCAATATGTTTCTAACATAAAGGAGAAAAATACAATAATTTGACATAAGCTCTTTTTGACCTCAAAAGCATTGGGTAGTGGCCCCTGAGGTCAAGTGGTTTCAGTCAAGGACAGGATCGGTGGTGGTTTGAAGCTATATGTACTCCAGAAAAACCTGTCCTTAAATCTAATCCATCCCTGTGAGTGTAACCTCATTGTAAGCAGGACCTTTTGATGAGACTTCTTCAGTGAAGGTGTGACCCACTTCATTCAGGATGGGTCTTAATCCTCCTACTGGTGTCCTTTATAAATGGAATGAATACAGACAGAGAGAGAAAGCCATAGAGGCAAGAAGCTGAAAGCAACAAAGCCCAGAAGAGAAGGGAGAGACCTGCAGACACCACCATGTGCCTTGCCATATGACAGAGGAGTCAAGGATCGCCAACAGCTATATTCTGGGAAGAAAACACTGCCTTAAATGATGCCTTGATTTGGAAATTCTCCTGGCCTCTAACTGAGCAAATAAATTCCTATTGTTTAAGCCTACCCATTTCATGGTATTTGCTTCAAACAGCCTAAGAAACCAAAACAGGGTCTTAGTGAAAATTATGACTTTTGCATATTATCTATTTCTCTAATTTTGTCTTATGTCGTTTATTTGTGTGTTTAGAATGCAAAATCAGATTGTCTCTACTACTTACCAAGAACAATTTTTATGTGGTATTCAGTGCATTTCAGGTGGAAAATAAATTTTTGGTTAATTCAATATTTTTAAATTCAAAATTACACCCCCTGTAAATTATTCTTGCCTAAACTATTGAAGCTGAATCTAATCAAGCCTCCAAAACTACTTATCAAATGACAGAAAATATGCGGAGAGAGGAAGAAGTTAAACTACACTATGACGAAGCAATAAGCCCAAATCAGAATGTGGGCCCTTCTATAGGACAAACCATAAATTAATACCATAAAAAAAGAGTAGGGGCTGAGGTTTGTTGGATTTTGGTTTTGATTCAAGCTATCTGTAAACAGACAAATGAACAAACAACACTTTCTTTGGGACAACTGTGGAAATCTGAATATGGCCTGGGTGATAGATAATAAGAAATTATTATTTTGTTTGATGAAATAATAACTTGATGAATATGTTTATTTTTAAAGTTCTTAAACAGAGATGCAAACAGAAGTATTTATCAGTGAAATGATATCTGGGATTTGTTTTCAATACTCAAGAAACTAATTGGAGGAAATAAATGAAATGATAAGTAAAATATTGATAATTGTTGAAGTTGAGTGATGGGGTGTCTGGGGGTTCATTATGCTATGCTTTTCATTTTGGGGTACCTATGAACATTTCCATAACAAAAGTTTTTTAAAATAAAAGCAAGATTGGCAGATTAGCTTGTGTGGAGAGACAGTCTATCTTGAGTAGCTTTTCTTCTGATGTGAGAAACAATGTCTCCTGAGCCTGCTCTGTCCCTCTCCCCCACCATTCCCCTCAGAATACCCCCAGCTCCAAAGAATCACACGGACGCTGACCACAACCAAAACATGCTGCTTTATTTATTTCAGTCATTTGATAAACACAACGGACTTCAAACCTTAAGAACCCACTTTAGGAGGATTATGTGTTTTATGATGTGAAAAGATCATGCCAAGGTTGGAAGTGTTTGCATTCTGAGGGAAGAGGAGCTCAGCTGTTTCCATAAAGATGGGTGCAAGGAGAATGGGGCAGGCCGTGTATTCAAATAGGTTGGTTGTTTCAGTTTAGCTCCCATTTTTCTTAAATAAGCCTTAATATATTTCTTTATTAGGATGTTCTGGTTTGCTAAGAGCTCCTATTATGCAAAATGCCAGAAATGGATTTGCTTTTATAAAGGGGATTGTTCTAGTTTGCTAATGCTGCCAGAATGCAAAACACTAGAAATGGATTGGCTTTTATAAAATGGGGTTTGTTTGGTTACACAGTTACAGTCTTAAGACCATAAGGTGTCCAAGGTAACACATCAGCAATCAGGTACCTTCACTGGAGGATGGACATTGGCGTCCGGAAAACCTCTGTTAGCTGGGAAGGCACATGGCCGGTGTCTGCTCCAAGTTCTGGTTTCAAAATGGCTTTCTCCCAGGATGTTCCTCTCTAGGCTTCAGCTCCTCAAAAATGTCACTCTTAATTGCTCTTGGGGTGTTTGTCCTCTCTTAGCTTCTCCGGAGTAAAAGTCTGCTTTCAAAGGTCGTCTCCAAAATGTCTCTGTAAGCTGAAGCTCCTCTCTCAGTTCCAGTGCGTTCTTCAAAGTGTCCCTTTTGGCTGTAGCTCCTCTTCAAAATGTCACTCTCAGCTACATTAAGTTTGTTCTGTTTGTCAGCTTATTTATATGGCACCAGTGATTTAATTTAGACCCACTCTGAATGGGTGGGGTAACACCTCCATGGAAATTATCCAATCAGAGTCATCACCCACAGTTGAGTGGGGCACATCTCCATGGAAACACTCAAAGAATTACAATCTAATCAACACTGATACGTCTGCCCACATAAGATTACATCAAAGAATATGACCTTTTCTGGGGGACATAATACATTCAAACCAGCACAAGGATTTATTAGGCTACAAGTTTACAGTTCTAAGGCCATAAAAGTGTCCAAACTAAGGTATCAACAAGAGGATACTTTCACTGAAGAAAGGCCAAATGCATACAGAGCACCTCTGTCAGCTGGGAAGACAAGTGGCTGGCGTCTGCTGGTCCTTTGCTCCCAGGTTTTGGTTTCAAAATAGCTTTCTTCAAAATGTCTCTGGGCTTCTGCATCTGGGGGTTCTCTCTTAGCTTCTCCAGGACAAACACTGGGCTTCATCTCTTAGCTTAGCATCTCCAAATGTGTTTCTGTCAGCATCTCCAACTATCTCCAAGCATCTGGGTGTGTCGGTTCTTAGCTTCTCCCGGGGGCAAACTCTGGATTACATATCTTGGCTTCTCCCCAAAATGCCTCTCTCAGCTTCCTTTTAAAGGACTCCAGTGATCTAATTAATACCCACCTGGAATGGGCAAGGTCACACCTCCATGGAAGTGATCTAATCAAAAGGTCTCACCTACAGTTGGGTGGGGTCACATCTCCATGGAAACAACCTAATCAAAAAGTTCCATCCTAATTAAAGACTAATAAGTCTGTCCCACAAAATTGCATTAAAGAACATGGCTTTTGTGGGGAACATAATAGATTCAAATCAGCACACAGGACTACCAGTCTTTATTTTCCCCCTGCACTTTTTGCCCCTCCCCCTTTTATAAAGTCAACCTAGTGATTGTATAAATTTTTTACTGTAAATGAATGTCAGACCCTGAGTATGGGTCTTTGGGGACAATAGAAAGGCAGCTGTGTTCTGAAAAATTGCTGGTTGTGGGTTTTCTTTTTGGAAAATAATTTGATCATCTATTACCAAGAGCCATGATCTAGTACTGCCACTTCAAAAATATATTTTTGGCCAAAATATGGGAAAATTATATGTAAAAATTGTTTAGCACAGTAGTATTTAGATTACCTAAAAGTTGGAAGCAACATGTACATTTTCAATGGTGAAATAGTTAAATTATGGCACATCTAATTGCTAGAAAATTCTGACACCATTAACAGAGACTACAATAGAAAATCTTGAAATATTTCTTTACACAAACATTTTAAGTCCTGGTAGAGGGGGGGAAAGCTATAAACAAAGTCAGAATACAGACAAATATGGATGAAATTTTTGTAACATGTACACAAAGGGCTAATTTCCTTTATATGCAGTGAAATCAACAAAAATGACACTACCACCACACATTCACTCAATTAAAAAGAAACAATAGGGTCAAAACAATTCACAGAAATTGAAATATAAATATGGCTATATGAAACAATGTTTGAAGAAAGAGGAACTGTTGGTAAAAATATAAATGGGTTTAACATCTATGGAGGACAATTTGACAAAATCAACCAAATTTTTAAACACACATTCCCATTAACTCAGGAGTTCCATTACTAGTAATTCTAGAAAGATAGCATTATGAGTACATAAGGATGTGTGTACATGAACTATGATTGCAGACTTGATATGTGAATATCTGTCATAGGGGACTGCTTAGACAAACTATGGCATATCTATATGATGAAACATTATGCAGCCACTAATGAAAATGAGGTTGGATATTTGGCTGTAGAGATGTACAAATTAAATATGGAAAGTGTGTCCTGGCTTCTCCTTACAGTCTATAGTACAATGCAAGAGGAGTAACATGAGAACTGAACTTTTGGATACAAAGACACCAGAAATTGATAGTTTGGAAAATTCTGAGCTTTTGGAAAATGAGTCCCCAGAGAATACTGCCCCACATGAAGATTTAACCAATGGAACCAATCAGTCATTTCAGTACAAGTCAGGATTGAAAATGCAGCTATCCAGAAAGGATTTGTGGAAAGTTCTATTGTCTGATGGTTGGGATCCCTGAATGCTGCATGTGAAATCGATGAGTTTTTGCGAGACTTATATGAACGGAAACATTGTCAGCCTGGACTAAAAGGGACAGTAAATGACTTCAAAGGAAGGACCATGGAAGCTAAGTTCTGGGGCCAAGGAACCTTGGGCCATAAGAGCGGACAATGCATGCATGTGGAAAGGGTGAGTTTGCCCTGGAGTTTGCAGAGGGTGGGCCTTCTGCCCAGTTGTTCAGGAAGAGTGTTACCAACCTAGGGCTCTCAGATGCCTGGGGGATTGAGGTGAGGTTGGCCACCCCATTGTTCAGGAAAAATGCTGCTGCTCCAGGCTTCAGAGAGGGTGGAGCACATTCTCCAGGGATTGGGGAGAGTATGGCTGCTACCCCACTGTTCTGAGGGGATGGAGCCTATGCACCATAGATGGCAGAGTCCAGCTGCCACCCAGATGCTTGAGGAGGGTGGAGGCAAGAGCATGGCGGTCTCTCCATTGCTTGGAGATGTTAGAGCCCTCCTTCCAATGTTTGGAGGGAGCAGGGCTGCTGCGCAAGCCCTAGGAAGGGGTGGGACTGCCACTCTCTGAGGCCCTGAAGATAAAACATCATTTCTATAGATGACTTTCAGACCTGGAAATCTAATGAAGTATGTTCTGCAGGTTTTTAGTACTGTTTGGGTCTGGTGACCCCTGTTTTCCTTCCAATTTCTCCCTGTGGAAATGGGAACATTCACTCTATGACTGTCACTCCTTTGTATATTCGAAGCAGATAACTTGTTTCACAGGTCCACAGCCAGAGGAGAATTTTGCTTTAGAACAGACCATGCCTGTAACTGATTTTGATATTAATCAGTTACTTAATATTTTTACTGAAATGATTTATGGCTTTTGTAATGTTGTGATGGAATGAATGTCTTTTGCATATGGAAAGAATATGTTTCTTTGGGGTCCAGAGGGTGAAGTGTGCTGGTTTGAAGCAGTTATGTACCCCAGAAAAGGCCATCTTCTTTTAATTGATTCCTGTGGGTGCAGACCTATTGTGGGTGGGACATTTCAATTGAGATATGATCCACCCCATTCAAGTTGGATCTTAATCCTTTTACTGGAGCCCTTTATGAGAGGATAAAAGACAGAAAGAGCCCAGAGAGCTTAGAGAGTAAAGCCCTGGAGAAGCTCAGAAAATACCCACAGAAGCTCAGAGAGGAGGCCAACTGGAACCAGAAGCTGAAAGCAATGAAACCCAGGAGCAAAGGACCAGCTGATGCCAGCCATGTGACTTGCTCTCTGACAGAGGAACCCTGGATGCCAGCAGCCTTTCTTCAGAGAAGGTATCTTCCTCTTGATGCCTTAATTTGGACATTTTCATGGCCTTAGAATTGTAAATTTGTAAGCTAATAAATCCCCATTGTAAAAGCCAGCCCATTTCTGGTATATTGCATTCCAGCAGCTTTAGCAACCTGAAATATTCACTCATGGTTTTGAGGCCAGGAAAATCTCCAAATCAAGACATCATCAAGGTGATGCTTTCTTTCTGAAGACTGGCTTCCAGTGATCTTTGGCTCCTCTGTCACATGGCAAGGCAACATGGTGGTATCTGCTGGTCTCTCCCTTCTCTTCATTAATTTCAGCTTCTTGCTTCCATGGGCTTGCTTTCTCTCTCTCTCTGTATTCATTCCATTTATAAAGGACGCCAGTATTAGGAGTCCTGAATGAGGTGGGTCACACCTTGACTGAAGTAACCTCATCAAAAGGTCCTACTTACAATGGGTTCACAACCACAGGAACGGATTAAATTAAAAATATGTTTTTCTGAGGTACACACAGCTTCAAACCACCATGACTCCCAAATATATCTACTTCCAGCCCAGACTTCTCATCTAAGCTTCAGATCCACATCTCCTACAGCCTCCTAAATAGATCTTCTACTATAATGTCTGTCTCGCAGGCATCTAAAACACAAAATATCCCAAACCTTCATCTTCTTTCTACAAACCCGGTTCCCCTCCTACTTTAGTGCTTTCTATCTCAGAAAAAGGATCATGCCAGGAATCTGGGGCTCCCTCATCACACTCTTTTTCCTCATTCCCATATCCAATCCATCACCAAATCTTATGGACTCTATCTCCTAACTATCCCTTGAATCTAACCCTACTTTTTCATCTTTACCCCACTAGCTTAGTCCAAATCACTGTCATTTCTCGAATAGACTATTGCAATCACCTCTACCTAGTCTCCCCATATCTGCTCATGCCTTTTGCCCATCTGTTCTCCACACAGAAGTTCTAGATGAATAACATGGAGACATGATCCCATCCTCCTTGAGGCCCCTCAAGTGCATCCCTTTGCCCACAGGATAAAGCCCAAGCTCCTTGGTCAGCTTTATGAGACTTCATGATCTGCCTATACTTTCATTCCCTCTTTTGACTTCTTTCATTCCCCAAGTATTTAATGAAGAAACCAAGACAGATATAGGAATAAACAAGTAAACAAACAAAATAATCATGAACATAAGTGCTATGACAGAAATGAACAAGTTCTGAGATAGAGAATAATGGGGTTCAAAGAGCTGACCTCCTGAAATGGGGTGATCTGGAAAAGCCTCTTGGAAGAGGTAGAAATTAAGCTGATTCCAGCAGTATGAGAAAGTGTCAGGCATTATGAGGGAAGAAAGAAGAGTGTCCTGGCACATGCAAAGTCTTGGGGCTAAAATGAGTGATGTGGTAGAGAAAGAAGGGCAGTTTTTCTGGAGAGGAGTGAGCCATGGTTGCAGTGATGTGAGATGAGGTTGAGGATTTAGGCAGGGCCTGGGAGCCAGGCCCAGGGAAGGAGGTGGGATTTATTCCAAAGGCAATGAGAAGTCACATTCCCTTCACTGATTACAGCAACATTGGGGCTCTTTCATTTCTTTGAATGAGTCCCATCCATCCTGGATCGGGGCCGCCCAAATACAGTGTTCTCTGTGTCTGGAAAGTGCATTCCTTCTTTTGTCATTGGGCTGGTGCCTCACATCCTTTGGGTCACCACTGAAATACCACTTCCTCAGAACAGTCACGCCTGCTCTCGAAGAGGTCATGTCTCATTACATACTCACAGATCCCGGTATTTTTCCTTGGTGACACTTATCCCAACAGAATGATGTATCTGTTTTGTTAAGCACTTTATCCCCAGGCCTGGGCACAGGTTAGGTACTTAGAAGATACTATTAAATAAATGAATAAATACATAAATTAATGAAAATTGAGGCAAGTTTAGAGTGAGTTTGACCCAGGCTGACAATAACCACAGAAACTTGAATGTTTGAAGAGATTTGGAATCTGTTTAAACCAAGCCAGTCAATGTATTGATGAAGGATAGGTCCAGAGAGGAGAAGTGACTTGTCCAGAGTCACCGAGCTGCTCAGCTCCAAGAGCCACTCCTAGATCTGGGGATAGGCCCTCACATTCTTCTCACTGAACTCTGTGGCATTTGCATAAGGTCCTGGGGGAAGTGAATTCCTCGAGACAAACTTTTTCTGGCTGCTAATAACTGAGTAGGAAAGGAAAAATAATGTAGGCTGCTTTCATATTTAACTGATGGATTTAGTTACATATATTAAAGTGTCAGCTTGGTAAGGTTCCAGCATGTCTCTGGTTTGACACTAGTTTTTAAAGAGTGAAGGTAAAGACATCCAGAGCTAGCTCCCTGACGTGCTGGGTAGCAGTGTCCCATGGGTCTTTCTCTCAAAACTTTAGTTCAGTTTGTCACGGTGGGTCTGGTTGGCTCCAGAGAGGCTCAGAGCCAGAAAGAATAACAGGGGTGTGCAGTGCAGGCCTGAGACCTGTTGGCACCAAAGTGTGGGAAAAGCTCTCACAAGGCCTGCCCACAGTCAGCCTGATCCAGACCAAGGTGATTAATCTTTCATGTCCCAAAACACTCAAGTCACAGGGTTTTGAAAAGGAAAAATGAGGTGGGATGGCAGGGAGGCAGTATGGTAGAGTAGAAAGAACAGCAGAAGGTAACTTGGGGTTCTGGCCTCATGTTCCTCAACCTGAACTTGGAGGGTTGGACCAGGTGATCTCCAAGCTATCTACCAGCTTTAGGACTGGGTTCAAAAAATCTGAATCCTGCTCAACTCTAACAGATCTCAACACATTTTCAGGCATCAGGGGTAGTGCTTATGGTCTTAGAGTTGGATTGCCTTGGTTCTAATCTTGACCTTACTCTATGTTAGCTGCCTGCTCATAACCTCTTCATGCCTCGATTACCTCTCCTGTAGAATAAGCCTCCTCGAGTTGTTTTGAAGATAAAAAGGGATAATCTATTAAAGTGGCTACAGCGTAGTAAATGCTCAATAAATGCTAGCTGTTACTATTTTATCTTGTGACACAGGAAAGCGTACCCAGAAAAGAATGGCGATTGACACAGACAAGAGAGAGCCAAAGGTCCAGGGTCACTTACACAGAGTCCAAGAAAAATAATTCCTTAGCTGCCATCTGTATGCATTGAAGAACATAATAAATAGGCAAGTTCCAAAACTATACATACACTTTGATCTTACTTTTGCCAACTTCAGTGCAAAATCCATAGCAAATGTAGGTGAAGGACAGGAAGGAGGCACACAAAAGAATGTCAACAGTGACTTTCTGTGGGAGGAGATGATGGGACAACAGGTGGTTTCTATTTTCTATTTTATTTATTTGCCAGTTTGTGTTTTCTAAATTTTTCAACAAATATGGATTATTACTTTGTTTTTAATTTTAAGTTCAGAGGAAAGGGAGCAAATAAATCAAGTTTTTGTCAATGGCTTTACTATACTTATAGAGTAATCATCATCGAGGACCCTGAGTCATTCTCATTTTGTACTTCTCCATTTGGAATTTATTCTTACAATTATTTCTGGGCTTCTAGTTGAAACAATCAAAAACAAAAAAACCCTGAGGAGTGACATGTCAGTGGGAAATTTAAATGAGGAGAGTGCAAGTGGTAGTCATTCTTTGTTAAATGAGTGAACGAATGAAATGATTCTGTAGGTAGAATCTCCACAACATTGAAACCGACTGTACGTAGGATAAGATGCATGATCCTCAATACGACTCACAGTTGCAGGAAAACACACAAAGACAGATACACACAGGCACAGTCAACCTGAGTTTCTCCAGGCCTTCACGGCTTGTATGGAGTTATCTCCATTCGTACATTCGTACATTGTAGGTACAATGGAATTATTAATGGTAATAATTCAAATTCCACTGGCATTTGTCCCTACCTGCTTAACAGAGACTTTCCTGCAAGTAGTGAAGTCAGTGGCTAATGAGAAAGTAGAGACAAATATAAAAGAGAAATTATGTTCTGTTGTCTTTAAAGTGGTTTTGCTCAGTTGATATCTAGCACATGAAACTTTTAAAACGTAACTTTCAAGATGTACTCTTTGGAAGGGCTATTAAATATTTGCTTCTCTGACAGCTGAGTGTTGTGTGAGTTTGCATAGGCATGTTTCCTTTCCTATATAATTTGCATCCTTTAGCCAGTCTCTTTCTGGAAGAAAAATGGATCGCCTTAAATGTTTTCTATATTCCCTGATCCTCGGAGAGTCCTGGGCACAAGCTATCACAGAATAGCCACATTTTTCAAATGAAAAAAAGAAAAGGCTTTAAAATCTCTCCTGCCTTTTGGCCTAGTGGGTTCTCCTGGGTTCTTCAAAACCCAGATAGTCATTTCATGGCAAGGATGAGCCTCTTGGCACAAATACTGGGCAATATTCTTTTCTCTGCACCAAATACATACTAAATGGAATGCAATCTAGAAGCAATGGCAGGGAAAGCCCTCGACCACTTCTTTCACAGACTTTCAACACTTCCCCTCAGTAATCCAGGAAGTAGAGCAAAACACATTGAATTTAAAGATTTGGTGAGTGAAAGAAGACAATTCCAAAAGCACTCCTGGCTTTCAATGCCTCGTCCCTTCTGAAATATTTTAAATAGCATTTTGGGGGAAAAGTAAAGGCAGAGATGGGTAAATGAAAAATTGAATTAAGTTCCTCTTTTCCTACTCATTTGAAAACATCATCTTAGATTTCTGCGCATTTCCAGAAACACCTAGAGACCTACAAGGCTTTTTCTTTGTTTTGCAATGGCTTCCCCTTTGGATTCCTTCTGACACTTACCATCACTTTATCCCTGGGAGAGACCTGACTTAGTGCATTAATGAAATCACTAATGTCTGGCCATATACACCCTAATACCACTGTTTTCAGAATGACATTTATATTATGCTCTGCCTCCTGTATCTTTCATGAGGGAGTTTTTATGTGTCACTAAAAAATACTGTATAACACTCTTTATTAGCCCCATGATACCCCAGCCCATCAATACTTGTCCAGGCCTGATGAGATCATGCAATAGTCCTTAATCAGAGTGAAAGAGAGCAAGGGATACCTTTATTAAGAAATCAATTAAAAACCAGTTGCCCCAGGTAAACAAAAAGCATCATCGGGGCTTGAAAAGAGAACTCGCCATGAAATGACGTTACAGGAGGCCCCAGTAAGGAAAAGGTCTAGATTCCTGGTCACTTCCATGTAAGTCGGTTTTCTTTTTGTTTTGTTTTAGATGAAATCCTTTTCTTTAAGCACAAACACACAGCCACGTCCCACTCTCATTAGGAAATGGACTCTGGAAGATTTGTCTAGGAGCAGGGATGGATTTCTGCAGAACCAGCTAGCACACCTCATCCTGAAGGTCACCAGCCACAGGCAGGATGCCTGACTGATGTCAGCAGGCAGTTCTTGCCTCAGAAGCAGCTGAGGTGATGACTTAAAGCCAGATTCCAGGGCACCATTCCCAAAGAGTCCTGTTTCATCATGTTAAGAACAGCCCAGAAATCTGCATTTTAAGCAGGCATTCCAGGTGGGTCTCATACAAAAACAAAGTTTAAGAACCATCCGGTAGGTAAATAGGGCCATAGCCCTGACTTCCTTAGGGCTCAGAGTTCTCAGATGGCCACGGATGCCCAGGTCTCCCAATGTACACACCCCTGTAACTACCCACCCCAACCAAGTTGCTGAGCATTTTTTTTTCTCAGAAAGTTCCCTCAAACCCCAATGCAGTCCTGCCTTACTGCCTACCCAGGAAACCACTAAACTAGTTCCAGTTTGTCTAAGTGGAATTACACAGTATGGACTTTCTGTGTCTTCCTTCTTTTGCATGATGTCCAGCCTATAAGATTGCATGATATAATGAATTAAAAGCACTTAGCACAGGGCTGGACCACATTTAATTAATGCCATCTGCTATCATCCTCACTATCCCATCATTATTAAGATCATTATTATGAAGGTATTTTATTATTATTATAGTTTTCTTTGATATTCAAAAAAAATGGTAATGAACATGTTGGCCACACAGCTTGGGAAAACTTTTTTGTGTGAGCTATTAGTCTTCCTGTTGGAAGATCCTTTTGCTTCAAGGCAATACTGAGACATTAGACACGAGTTGGCTGGTTAGCCTGATTGCATATGGCTTCAACATGGAAACTGATTACACACAACACACACAGACACACATACACACACATCCACTCCAACTACAGCAATTCTATCATGTTCTCTTAGAGACCTGGGGCACAATTGTTTCATGAATATTCCTGCTTAAGTAATACTGGTTCACAAATGTCATGAGTAATAGAGCCATATTCCCTCCTACAAGAGGAGAGGATTTTATGTAAGAACAGCTCTCCTCTCTACCTACATCCCAACTTCTAGAAAGCCATGAGTTCCCTTTAATTGCATTCCACCCATAATTATGATGCTTAGAATGTCCCTATTAGAAAAATAGGGAGAATACAAAAGGAATACTGTGCCAGTTTGGATGTATTATGTCCTCCACAACACCATGTTCTCTGATGCAATCTTGTGGGGGCAGATGTATTAGTGTTGATTAGGTTGGAATCCTTTGATTGAGTTTTTCCACAGAGGTGTGACTCAATCACCTGTGGGCAAAATGTTTGATTACATTATTTCCATGGAGATATGAATCCCACCCATTCAGGGTGGTTATTGATTTAATCACAGACAAAAGGACCTCAGACTAGCTGAGAGTGACATTTTGGAGACAGCCATTGAAAGCAGACTTTTGCTAGCCCAGAGTTTGCCTGCAGAGAAGCTAAGACCAGACCCTAGGCACTTAGAGAGAAACATCCTGGGAGAAAAAATGAGAATGCAGAGCAGCTGAGAGAGGAGCTGGAACACAACCCAGGATCAGCAGACTCCAGCCAGGTGCCTTCCCATCTAACAGAGGTTTTCCAAACTCCATCGACCTTCCTTCAGTGAAGCTATACTTGTGTTGATGCCTTAATTTGGACATTTCCATGGCCTTCAGACTGTAAATTTGTAACCAAATAAACCCGTTTATAAAAGCCAATCCATTTCTGGTATTTTGCCTAATGGCAGCATTAGGAAACCGAAACAGACACATATTATTCTTGTGTTCCTTTCTGGCTCAAATGGGGTTCTTTAAATGGGAATGTAAATGGCAGAGAAACTTAGCATTAGATTTATTTTGTTATTTATGTATTTATTTTTGTCGAGAAGGCTTTTCAAACTGAAATCCCGCCAGAGCAGATTAGAAGTTTTTCCAGGAAAATTAAATGTAGACCTAAAAAATATATGTCACTAAACTCTATTTAGTAAAGTAAATTCCCCTGGTAGAGAACCCAATATTAGACATAATTCCCTGCTCGGAAAAAATAACATTCACATTGAATAGTTTACATTTGGAAGAAAAAGGAGATAGCAAAAGAAGGACTGAAGGAGGAAAGAAAAGGAGAAAGGAAAGAGAGATGGAAGGAAGGAAGTTAGTTTTAAAATTAGTCTGCTTTCATTACATAATTTTCTGGGCATTCCTATTCATTAATTTGTTCAATAAATATTTGTTCAATGCCAATTTTGTGCCACATGCTGTGCCAAGCTTCAAACACATGAATTCTTCTTTTGGTTTTATCTCAAAAAAAGAATCTCATGTTAATGTGGAATCACAGGCATGCTTATTCCATGAGAATTTTGCTTTGACTATATTTTTAAATTCATAGGATTATTATTTCTTACAAACAGAGGATCCCCACCTTGGGAGGTTGCTGGACCCTTCCAGCCCCACCACTACTGCCTGCTTTTCTGTTTCTCATCCGGATGTAAATGAGAGCCAATCTGAGGTTGTCGGAGAGGTAAATTCACTGGCCATTGATTTTCACAAATCCTGCAGGTCCTGTGAAATCCTCTTAAATGAGTATCAGATACAGGAACAAAACTGGGAAATTGAATAGAAAATGCTGTAGCTCAGAGTGAAACACAAATGTTCATCTGTTCTGTTGGAAAACACAGGCCCAGTGTGATCTGCTCATGCCCAGGTCAATGCTTGGTAAACACATAATTTAAGGAAAAGTCTCAGTCATGCCCCAATTATTGTATAGATGTCCAGGTCAGAGCAGGACAAATGGGAGGCAGACTCTAACTGGTTCCTTGGACAAATTCAAATTTTGAATAAGCTAGAGAAAAGGTGAGATTGTTGTAGCATCATTAAGTGGTAACTTCCTGCAAAACCATTACTTTAAAAAAAAGCCATCCTAAAACATAATACAGCTCCTCCTAGAACCAGTCACAACATGCCACTTGCAAGCTTATAAAGCCATGGTGATAAGCAATGATGCCCCTGCCAGTGAACAGCTGGCAACACAAGCCAATCACCTTTCCTCCATCCTGGGGTCAAATGCAACAGGCTTTTATGCAAAACTTGCCTATTTGCATTTTAGTGTAATTGAACATATTGTGTATCTACTATGTTTTGTGTCTCCTCTGCTAGGTCGTAGAAGTAGAAAAAGAAATGAGTCATGGTCTCTGACAACACGGGGTAAATAACATCATAAGAGTAGGATGTGCTAAATTCCCAATCGTGATATAGATCAGTGTTTCTCAAACTTTCATGTGCATCTGAATCCGGGAATCTTGTTATAATGCAGATTCTGATTCAATGTAAGATGGAGCCCAAGAGTCAGCACTTCTAACAAGCTCCCAGCTGATGCAGTGGTGTTGCTGAGAAGATCACGCTTTGAGTAACAAGCCGTAGGACTTTTGAATGGAGACGCGGGGTTGGCAGCCGGGTTTATGCTCCCAGAGTTCAGGAGGAAGCTTTAGGCTGGAGATAAAATCTGGAGAGTAACAGATATGTGGATGGCATTTAAAGCCCTGAGACTAGCTGAAGTCACCAATGTTGTTTTTCAGTTGAGAAGAGAAGAGACGAAACTCTATCGAAAGGAGTTTTATTGTCCAGCTGTGCGCAGGCGCTGAAGCCCAAGAAAATAGCGACAGCCCCAAGCCAAGGAACAGTAGGGCTTATAAAGGATGGTTGGCGGGAAGTTCTTTGTCCAGGGAAGAGGAAGCTGGCAGGTCTAGTTTGCAGTTTCTCAGTGGCTACTTTGGGGAAAAGGAGTAGTTGGCAAATATCCATTGGCCAATTTGAAAGCTAGGGCTTGGAAGTGTGTGTGTGGCGGGGGGAGGGATGCTAAGGGTGGGGGCAGTGGCTTATTGCAGATCTTCAGGGTTCCTAGGGCGGGGTGAGGGGTGGTGGCTCTATCACAAAATTCCTAAGGGCGGGGGTGGGTGAGGGCTCAGGGTCTAGACCTAACAACCAAGAGAGTGAGTGTGGAGAGACAAAAGAAGAAACAAAGAGTTGAGTTCCAATGATGCATTTCAGGAACAATTAGCAGGTGAATTGGGCTGGGTCCAAAGCCTTCTTGTCAAAGTAGTGAAAAAGAGGAGACTGAAGTTGGAGTCAGATTGTATAAGGACTCAAGTGCCACTGTAAAGAATTTGGACTTGAAGAAACATTTCTTGTTCTTAATGGTTTGGCGGGAGACTAGCAGCTCACAGAGCTTTGGCAGGATGACATCAGCCTTGTGCGTTCACTCATCCACTGCTTATACGAATAGAGCCATACAAAACAAGTTACGTTAATATGCTACTCTGGGACCTTGGTAATTCCAAAAAACATTTAAGAAAGGAATTTTGAGTGACTTTCTCAACGCTGCAAGGAAGTTATTCCTGTAGCCAAAGGCAGACTACAAATATGACACTTTTCTGTTTGGTAATTGCTTTATTTCAGATTAAGACTAGCAATTTTCTTGTCAGAGAGAGGCATGTAGTAGAAAGGGAGTGGGGAAATTTGGGCAGCTCAGGCGGTTTTTGCAATTTGAAAAGCCATCTACAGTTATTTTCTTTTAAATTAACATGGCAGATTTGGCATCAGCACCAACTTTGTTTTCTCTTGTGGTCTTTTTGGCTTGACACTTTTTGGAACTTGAAACTTCATTAACCTTGTTAAGTACAGACCTGTTAAGTCTAAACTGGATTGATTCTATTGCAAGAGTTCTTGGGAAAGTAGATGAGAAAAGTAGAAAAACTAGATGTTGGTAATGGGTGCCCAAGTGTCACTAACCTCATCCACTCTCGTCATTCAAACCAAATGCTCAAATCCCCAGGACTGCATTTAGCTCTGTGTGACCAGCGAGGCGCCATGTGTTTATGTGTCTGTTATATGTTAACATGTGCGTGTTAATCCTGCCTTCCCAAGAGCACCCATTGCAGAGAGACGTACCAAGTGGTTATGTGATAGATGTGACTAACAGTCTGCTCACGAAGAAAGCATTCATAATTTCCTCCTCAATTTTTGGCCTACTATACTCTTTTTCAGAAACATTTTTGGAGATCATAGAACATATCAGGAGAGGAGAATAAGGGGGACTTTTGCTTTTATCTATAAAGTTCTATTTTATTTGCATATGAAAGTCTAATGCCAAAACAGCAATGTGTTAACATTGGTTGATTTTGAATGGAGATTCCTCTGCTATTTGTCATATTCATTTCCCTACTTTTTAAATGTTTAGCTCTTTTCCAAAATAAATAAATAAATAAAGCTCTGCTGAGTACTCAGTGTAAACACACCTCCAAGCAGAAAGTAATTTCCCTCTGACTTGTCCTTCTTGCCTCCTCTGGCCTTGAATCAGAAACTGTGTCAAGAGATGGAAAAAGAGGTAGTGATGAACTTTTTCACTCTTAACTTAAATGAAAACTATTTTTGTTTTATAGTGATCTTTTTAGACTTGAAACATACAAAAAATTACATGCAATCAAATTCACTCTTTTTGATGTACAGTTCAATGAGTTTTGGCAAAGGCAGAGTCTGTAAGCACTACCACAATTGAGATATACAACAATCCATCATCCTTTTGGTCAATTCCTTCCCCCATCTCAAACCTGGGCCATCATCCATCTGTGTCAGTCCTTATGGTTTTTGCCTTTCCCAGCCTATTACTATTTTTTATGTACAGTCACTTCTTTAGATATATTTGTATGTATTTTTTATTTTCGGGTGACTTTCTATTTCCTGGGTTCTGATTGTGAAAGGGTTTGATGAGCACAGTATCACTTTGTATTTTCCAAACCAGTTGGAAGTAAACAGTAACGGTAATATAACTTCCTATCTTAGAGCTCTCACTTAGTTTTTCAAGCCTAAAATATCAAATCTTAATCTTCTGAAATTACTTTCCAGTTACTGATCTTTTTGTGTAAGTGGATTTCACATGGTTCTCTCCTAGAGAGCTAATTGCAGCTCACATTTAGTCATTAGAATCTCACATACAATTTCTGCCAACAACCTTGGGAAGGGAGAAGAATGATTCAACATACCAAATTTATTTCATTTTGAAGGACTAAACAGCACTTCTTTTCCGGTTTCCATTTTATGTCAGAGCCCACAGAAGATGATTGGACATGAAGGTGAAGGTTTCTTTTCTTTGTCTATTTCATTTAATTATTTTTAGCAGAGACATAAAGAAGTTTTAAAATTGCTTTCAGCACCTTCTTTTCAAATACTACATTCCAAGTCTAAACTTAAACTTAAATGCAATGAGCCTGTTATCAACACCTGACAAGAAAAGAGCATAATGAATGGATTCAGAACTCTCTTGACAAGACTGCTTATATCTTTCCTTATGAAAGCACAGTAGAGCTTATTTCCGTCTACACTTTATACATATCATTTTCATAATCCACGTTGGTGCCTTAGCAATACTAGGCATTTCTGAGAAAAACGGCCTCACTCTACACTGTGGAAAAAAAAAATGAAATGAGAAGTGGAAAAAGTCTCTATATCTGTGCTTGCTTCGAAAAGTAACTGCGGAGTTTTTACCCAAAGCAGTTAAAAGGTGCATTCCTATGCGGGAAACACATGCTCTCAGTGGAAGTCAGGAAGTAAACATGATTATTTTCTTGAATAATTTAAAGAGAAAACGATTTTATAAAGTTCAGTAGGAAACAAAAATTAAAAAAAAAAAAAAAAAAAAAAAGGACAGCTCTGGACCCTACATGAGGTAGCAAATAGGCAGACAAACACATATGACTTCCCATGGACAGAACTTTCATCATCTTGCCAGGCATTTTTTTAAAGTGCTTAATGTACACATTCATGTGGTAGTTACAATCTACTAGAAGGCTTTTATGAAATCAAACAAATGAAAAGCAATTACTTTCTTTCATTGAGGAGACGAAGAACACATGCATAAAAATTAATTTTACAGCATAAAATGCCAAAAAGAGTAAAGAGCTTTGTGATCTGCCATCTTTTAATTTAACACTTATAGCTTTACACGGTTTTTCAACCTTCAGTATGAGAACTGCATTTGTATATATTCTTTAGATAAAGCAAGAAGCTGTTTAATATATTTGAAAAACTAGCAGCCAAAAGAATCAGCTCCTAATCTGCATTCCCATTATAACACTTAGGACATTTTAAATTTATGCATATGGTTTACTTGAATACGCAAGCAAATACACCTCTGCAAAGAAAAGACAAATATTTATGTACAAATAAATAGTGTTTTAGCAAACAGGCACTCAGATGTGAGGGCTGATGTTTTATGACTTGACTCTTAGCCTCGATAAAACATGCTCACAAGGCAGCATTTTTCTTCAGGGATAAGTCATAACTTTGCCATGGAAGGCTATTAGGGGACCATTTACTGACATAGGACTGAGCCTACAATTCCCACGGAGAAATGTTATTTAAAAAGAAAGGCTGATAAAGGGGATTTTCAGGAAAATCCCCTCAAGGGACCTGAAGTTCCTCTGATGCCAGGCAGGCAACGAAATTTCCCTTATTGGAATACAGAATAATATGCTGCAGCAATTGTTCCTATGTGGGATATAGCATGAGGACATTCCTTTTCCATGTTAGATATTTGCCAGTTAATATCGATGGAAAACAAATAACTTGAACATCTCAGGCAATGTTTGAGCTTTCACTGGTTTGCAGAATGTTTGTCTCCCCAGCTATGTGTGGACGGACATCCCCTTTGTTTAAAGTCTAACAATATCTCCTTGGGAAAGACTTGCCCAAAGATCTAACAGAGGGATTGAATCCTGGGGATAGTGATTCTATTTTATCACATAGCCACAACTCCTGTCCTCTGAGGCTCCAGAGGGACCATAAAGTGGCCAGGACCTTCTCCATCACCAGTTGCTGGAGCTGTGGCAAGAACAAACCTCCCATCACAGATTCAGCTGTAAGCACCAGGCATTCTCTCCCAGCCTCTCTTCACCCAAACATGGAATCAGGCCCTGGGGAAGTTTCCAGTTTTGGCAGACGGCTAGACCAATGTGGGTATATAACTATTACTCAGACATTGCATTTAATATGGAATAAAGAAGGTGAAGCCTTTGTCAAGTCCCTTTATGACTCTTGATCTCTTGAAATTTCTTTCTTGTGCCATAAAAATAACCAAAGTACAGATTGGCTATAGAAGAGAATCCATCTCGATTTGGGGCAGGTCCTAAGGCAAAGACCCAGCCTCATACCCTCCCTTCTACTCACCAGTAACCAGGTAAGAATGGTGGGCAGGGTCTCCAACAGCGAGCAGAGCAGTCATTCAGTTTTTACTTAGGAGCCAACAAGAGGAAATGGGCTAAAAATCACAGTGTGAAAATTTGGATTGCATACAGGATGCAAATGAATAATATCTTATGTTTGCCTCCAGGATTCAACTTTTCATATTGCTTCCCAATCTTTAATCTTGTTTTATCCAGCTAGCAACCTATCATGGGAAGAAGAGGGTTTATTATTCCACTAATTTAAAAATAAGGGCACCAAAGTGATTCCTGGCTTTCTTTTCAATTGACAAAGTCGCTGGAGAGTTCATCTGCTGCTGCAACTAACACTTTATTCAACATTTTAAACTATGTGCGAGGTATTTTATATGCATTTATCTAATTTTGTCATGCTAATACCCTATGAGATATGCACACGACTGCATAGAAGGGATAGGTGAGAAAAACTTTATCTGTTGGTGGAAATATCGCTGGGCTGAGTCTGATCAAAATTCCAGCTCTCTAGGTAGTACAGATGAGAGGTAAAGCTAGAGAGAGCCACAGTTCCATACTTGCCCTTGGAAGCCTGTCTCCACATCCAGTTCTCTGTCCAGGGTCAAATTACTTAATCCCTTTCCTCATTGGTTTAAGTTATGGATAAAACCTATGAATGGATTAAAGGAATTAATATAAATCCCCTGCATAGAAGAGTGCCTAGCACATCATAAGTGCTCCGAAAGTGTTAGTTCTTCACACTTTTTTACATCTTAGCTGAACATCATTGGACAAATTGCTTAACCTCTCTGAACCTCAATGCTTTCACTTAAGAAAATGCTGATTATAATACCTGCTTACCTCATAGGCTCAACCAAGACATATGTGAAAATTAAGTGTCTGAATTTTAAGGTCCTAGAGAAATTTGGTATCATTTTATGACCTCTAAGTTTGTCACTAGCCCTGACCAGTCTCCTGAGTTCAACTCCTGAATTCCTTACTGTCCATTAAAATTAAAAGGCATTTATTGTTCAACTCATTCTTTCCATAACTATTTCTTGAATTGTCCCCCAAATCCACATGGTACATTTATTAATCCTCCTCTTCTGTATGTGTCTTTTAAAAAGAGATGAATGTATATCTAGCTCAGGTATCTTATGATGGTTTACTATACAATAGGGACAATGATCAAGGGCCTCTCAAATTTTTTTACATTTTTTTGTATTGTGACTCTACTGGAGTTGGGCTTAAACAGTACTAAGAATTGTAGAACTCACCATAAACCATCACATACTATTTGCTTTGGCAGGGGAAAATCTAGGTTTTCTGGAACAGTCTTCAGAAAGTGGAATCTATGTCCATTCCTTCATTAGATATCTTAATAATTTGATATCATTAGCCATAAATAGGTAGAAAATCATAATAATTATTTTTAACGCCCTGGATATCTAACTCTACCATTTCCAGGCTTGCATTAGTGCTTCTCAAACTCTTTCTCAAAAATGCCACTAATGGCAGCACAGAGGAGCCCATTACTCTTAAAAGGGCTGGGTGTAAGCCCTCCATAAGCATAATATTTTTTGAAGTTTTACATTGTATCCTAAAAATAATGTTAATTTTGCACTCTAAATCATAAGAGAAGTATATTTATTTTAATATAAGATTAGTTTATGATAATGTAAGATTATTTTCTCCCTAAATCTTATTTCATTTTACTTCTTAGTATTTCTATTTTTTTCCAATCATTAAAGCAACATCATTGTAGAAAATTAGGAAACTATTACAAATTTAAAAATTAAGCTCAGTTGTAATTCCTAAACTCACAATTGTTGGTTACTTTTCTTCTAGTCATTTTCCTATATATAAATTTGCTATTATGTAACTATATACATACAATTTGGGATAATCCTGTATATACCTTCAGGGTTATATCCTGCATTTTTCACTTAACAGTAGTTATTTAAAGAACATTTTAATATAACATTTTAATAAATGTGGAAGTTTACAGTAAAGGATCTGTAGTTTGGGTTTGAATCTAAACTCTGCCTATTTACCAGGCTCAGATTCCTCATCCACAAATTGAAGTTAATAATATTACTTTCTGCAGAGGGTGGTTTTGAGATGAAATAATTTGAAATATGTAAAATGCTTAGAACATCCTGGCACATAGCGGGCACTATATGTGTTATTTTTCCTGTTAATTTGAGAGAAAACCTTTGGCACACACTAAATTCCATAAGCATTTGGGTCTACTTCTGGATTTTCCATTTTTTTTCCGCTGCGAATAATCTATTTGATGTTTGAAAACAACCTTGTTCTACATTTTGCTGTTACATGAAGGAGCCAAAATGGCTAGGCTAATTCTCTTTATTACTCTTCTTTTACAGAATTTTTCTGGCTATTCTTTCTTGTTCATTTTTCCATTTGGAGTTTAGAATAGTTTGCCTAGTTAAACATTTCTTCTTATTACTTACATTTGAAGTGTAATTGCTGAATATTTGAATATATGACTCCTTACAATCCTTCTATAACTTACTGCTCTTCATTTTTATTAGATATTGTTTTATTTTTATTTTAGGCTGCTTTATTCTTAAGGTTTTTGTTTTTGTTTTTTAAAGCACAATCTCTTGAATCTTGATAGCTATCCAGTTATTTTAGAGGGATTTGCTCCCAAATTTGATATAAAAAAGTGGAGAGAAATAATATTCTGGTGCTTCAAAAACAGCACCCATGTGGGTATGTACTCAGCATTCCCAAAGTAGGTTCCTTGAACACCAGTACTATAAGATATTAACAGGTATTAATATACATTTTTTTAAAAAATAGACCAATGTACTTAAGTACATTTCAGAAATTCTAAGCTAAACAAATAAGCTTGAATCTGCAAGAACTCTCAAAAACTTTACTATCACTTACATGCTTCCTGAATCTCCGAAAAGAGACATATTTTGTAGAAGAGCCCAAACTGTTGACCGCGTGCCCTTTCTAGAAGCAACATCCCTTGGGAATCAAGTCCCTGAACACACCAGTTTTGGAAACACTGCAGTGATGGGATTGCTTCCAAGACTTTTGGGTTTGTACTGAGGGAGAAATATTTTTTTTTTCCTGTTTCCACAAGCTCTTTTCAGAGAGGTGGCCTATTCATTATAAATAGGCCAATTGGTCTTGAGTCTAAAGGAAATTCTTCTCAGATTCTGTCTCTGGGTTGATTCTGAGTTCCACTTTTTGGTGATGGTGTGCATTTTCACCTCTTCCAATGTCTTCATGTGTGTTTTAGTGGGAAGTTGGGAGAGACTCGACTAGCCAAGAGCCACTATCAATGAGAAGCCTGATCCAATATTCTCTTGGTTACAAGCTGAACTGGCTCAAACTCACGTCTGGATTTTGAATAACATGGAGCAAGTGATTCCTGAAATACATACTAAATTTATTTTTAAAACTCTTCATTTGGAAGAGAGTTATTTTTCTCTTTCAGGGAATTTTTATTATTTAAACAAAACAACACCCTTGCACATGTGTTAGGCTATATACCAAAATAAAGTTTTGTGTTTTTTTCTCTTCGCTTTTTTTGGCAGGCGGGAAATAATTTTCATGCAGTCATTTGTTGGACCTTGGGGTAAAATTATATTTCATAGCTCCCTTGTTCCCAGGCTATGGTAAAAAGAGATTGATGTCTGAAATTTCAACTGTATTTGTCTTACAAATTTGTCTGATTCTCTTGGGAATAATTGTCTTATATCATTTGAAGATTAGCAATTCTTTAGGAATGACCTCTCTGTTATAATTACTGTAAGGGTACTTACATGCAGCTAAGAAAAGTGAACATTAATAGATTTAGTTTCTAGCATTATTTCATTAAATTGCCACTCTTTGAAACAAATAGCTCAAGTCATAGAGACACTGTTCAAAGGAGTAATTTTTTTACTTTCATTTTCTGAGAACAGATAATTTAGAAATACATAGCAAAATAACTGTTCAGTAAGAAAAGCTCATTATACAACACTAAATATCTATACACCAGGGAAAGGTATATCCAATTGCTATTGGGAGAGAGTTCTAATGATTTCTTTTTTCCAGTGTTGCTATCAGTAGTTTAGTTGGACCCAGACATTAGATTCAGGACTTCAGTGTAAAAGGAAGGAAAGAAGGAGAGAAAGATGAAAGAAAGAAACAAAGAAAAAGAAAATGGTTTTGATCTTATAAATAATAAATCCAAATAACCACATTCTTTTAGTAAGAGACAGAAAAATAAATAAATAATTAAAAAGGCTTTAGCTTTGTGTAAGCCACTTAGAACTTTGGTGAGTGTATGAGCTAGAAAAAATGGCAAGGGAATTTGAAAGAATCTTCAAATTCTATCCTCCCAAAGTCACACCCATGAAAATGGAGGATGGGAACAACCCAGCCCTGGGAATTTGGGTGAAGTGGTTCTTTCCAGAGTCTTAGATGAAGATTACAGCAGAATGTTAGATCTTTGCATTCAATGCTGTTTCTACAGAGTCACAGGCTCTGTGCTGTTGGGTCTTGAGCTCAAGAGGCTGAGAAAGTCTTTTTAACCCAACCACAAGGTAAACAAATCCCTTTTCTATGTTTCTCTAAATTAGAATTAAAAATTCAGTTATGGAATGTGTTATTCAGTGTTTTCTAATTTACTGGTTTTAGCAATATAATGTAGGAAGAATAAATAATCCCAATCATCAAAGAATCCTAGAAACCTAGAGTTGGTCAAAACATTGATAATGTGCTTGAGCTGATACCATGGAAAGATATTGTATCTGGCTGTAGACTTTTTAGGATGAACTCGAAGCCCATACCTGGGTCTGTAGGAGTTGAAGAGCAATTACTGAGAACCTTTTACAAAACAGCAACCTTTAGAAGGATAGTTGCTCAATGAAAAAAAAAAATGCTCTTCCCAAGGGAAAAAGGAATCAGCAAAAGTCTCCCAGTAAAAGCAGAAACTTTATAAGGATATTCCCTTTGTAAGGATACTCCCATAACCTAAGTTGCACTGAATTCTCTTAGAAAAAACAGCCCCTACTAATGACAAGTTGTACCTAAACAATTATAAAGTAATGAGGAAATAATCTACAATAGTTGAGAGTCTGCAAACATAAATAATATAATAATTAGAGCTCAATAATGTTAAAAGAAAGTGTAAAATAAGTATACTTAAAAATGATTAAAGGAGAAAGACAAACAAGAGAATGGGAGAAAATATTTGGAAACCATATAGTTGATAAAGGTTTACTATCTGGAGTATATCAAGAATTCTTACAATTCAACAATAAAAAGACAAACAACTTAATTTTAAAATGGACAAAGGACTTGAATAGACATTTCTCCAAAGAAGATATACAAATGGTTAATAAGCACATGAAAAGATGGTCAACATCATTAGCCATTAGGAAAATGCATATTGAAACCACAATGAGAAACCACCTCATGCACACTAGAATGGCCATTATTTAAAATAGTAATAATAATAAATGCTGTCAAGGATGCAGAGAAATAGGAACCCAGGTACATCGTGGGTGGGAATGTGAAATGGTGCATCCATTGTGGAAAACAATTTGACAGTTTCTGAAAAAGTTAAACACAGAACTATCACATGACCTGAAAATCCCACTTGTTGGTATATACTCAAAGAACTGAAAGCCAGGACTCAAATAGACATTTGTACACCAATGTTCATAGCAGCATTCTTCACAATAGCCAGAAGGTAGAAGCAACTCAAAGTCCATCAACAGATGAATGGATAAACAAAATGTGTTACATACACACAATGGAATATTATTTAGCCATAAAAAGGAATGACGTTCTGAAACATGTATCAACCTTGAAGACATTGTGTTGAGTGAAATAAGTCAGACTAAAAGGACAGATATTGTATAGTTTCATTTTTATAAAATAACTAGAATATGCAGATTCATAGACAGCAAGTTGAGTGTAGGCTACCAGGGACAGGATGGAGAGAAGGGGGGATGGGAAGTTAATGCATAATGGGTGCAGGGTTCTGGTGGGAAAGCTTTGGTAATGGACAGTGGTGAGGGTAGTACAACATTGTGCCTGTGATTGATCCCACTGAATTGCATGCTTGGGAGTGGGTAAAGTTGGAAATTATGTTAACACAAGTTTTTAAAGAAATAGACACTAAAGAGACAACGACAGTTAAATGCAAACATGATCCTGGACTAGATTTAATAATGGGGGAGAAAATGCCCAATAGGACATTATTGGGACAATTGAAAAATTTAGAATGCAGACTGTGTGCTTTATATCAATGTTAAATTTCTTGAACTGGATGACTGTACTTAATGTGGTTACATAAATGAGTATCCCTGTTCCTAGGAAATATACACAGAAGTATTAAGTGCTCAAGGAGCATGATGTATGCAACCTACTCTTAAAGATTTAGAAAACAGATTATAGATAGATGAGATAGATAGATAATTACATAGATAGATAGATGACAGAATGGTATAATAAATGTGGCAAAATGTTAAAGTTAATAAATTTGGGTGTTAGGGGATATATTGGAGTTCTCTGTAATGTTTTTGTATTATTTTAGCAACTGTCCTGTAAGTTTGAAATTATTTCAAAATAAAATATTTTTTAAATGGTTAAAGAAATAATAGCGAGAATAGAAATCATAATGAAATATTAGAATATAATTTATTTATTATCAAGAAGTCCAAAATTAGTCTCACTGGCCTAAAATCAAGGTGTTGGCAGTGAAGTTTCCTCCTGAAGGCTGTGATGGGAGAATCCGTTTCTTTGCTTGTTTCAGCTTCTAGAGGCTACTTGCATTCCCTGGCTCGTGGCCCCTTCCTCCTTCTTCAAATCTAGCAGTGTAACATCTTCCAATCGCTCACTCTCTTTCTCTCCTCTGTTTCCATCACTGCATTGCTTTCCCTACCTTTGACTCTTACCCTCCTGCCTCCCTCTTATAAGAACACTGTGATTATATTAGACCCACCCAGATAATCCAGGATAATCTCCCCATCTCAAGATCTTTAACTTATATACAAAAAGTCCCTTTTGCCATATAAGGTAACATTTCACAGTAATGTTATAACTTTGCAATATAAGATAACAGGTTCTGGGGATTAGAGTGTGGACATCTTGGGGTGGTCACTATTTTGTCTACCACAGTAGTTGTTTCACATTCACTTCTGAAAAATAGTCACCTAAAACTCCATATCCAGCTAAATATCATTCAAACAGTGAAGGTAAAATAATGGTATCAGTGACAATGACTGAGAGCCGGCCAGTCATAGATCCTTGCTGAGAGAGCCAGTAAGGGCTTTTCTTCAGTAAGAAGGAAGTTGAATACAGAAGGGAGGATTGGGAAGCAAGATACAAAACAATAAATAAAATAATACGATATCAATTTTTAAAATATACACATCAACTGTATTAAAAACAATGATAAAATGCCTCATTCTAAAATTTTTTAGATGAGATGGTGTAAAAACAATGGATAGTGATAATATGGTTGCTGAGGGTGGGGACATGGTCATGACCTAAGCTCCTTATGAGGCATGGGAGGAGGGCAGCAGCATTGATTAACGTCAGAGAAAACATGTTAAAATTTTGAATAACCTCTAAAAGAATAGAAATATGTAGACATGTAGAAGGAAAAAAAAAAATCACCAAAAATATGCCACAGCCCTCAAACTCACTGTATAGTATATGCCCCTAACAATACAGCCTCAAAGATATGTAAAGCAAAAATGGACAGAATTGCAAGAAGAAATTAATTGCAAACATTTAGTGGGAAGTTTTTCATACATCTCTTAGGCTCTGATAAAGAAGGCAAAAATTACTAATATGGAGTACATGAAAAACTCAATTCACAGTCTGGTTATAATGAACATGTACAGAGAGCCCTGTACCCACGAGTAGAGTCAGCATTCCTTTTCAAGTGCAAACAAACATTTACAAAAAATTGACGACACGCCAGTCCCCAAAACAAGTTGCAAAATACATCAAATAATCTACATTACTGCTGTCCAAGAGAAATAATGTGAACCATACATGCCATTTTAGAGTTTCTAGTAGCTGCATTTAAATTGTAAAAAGAAGCAGGTGAAATTAATTTTAATAATATCTTATTTTGCCCAATATATGAAAATATTTTCATTTCAACATGTAATCAATATGCAGAAATCATTAATGAGATGTTTCACATTTTTCATACTAAATCTTTGAAATCTGGCAAGTATTTTACACATACAGCACATCTCATTTCAAACTAGCCCCATTTCAAGTGTTCAATAGCACATTTGGCTACTGTATTGGACAGAGAAGCTCAGTATCATAAAGATGACACTCTCATTCCTCGATGTAATACACTTAGAAATCACAATCAAAAAATAGTTTAAAACAATAACAAATTCTGATATTTGGAAATTTCAATAATTAATTTAAACAAGATAATGTTTAAAGCAAGTATAGACGTTTGGAAAATTTAAAAACTTACTTCTAAATAATTCATGATAAAAGAAGAAATCAAATGGAAATTATGAAATATTTAGAATTGAACAATAATGAAAATGCAGATAGCACATTTGTGGGGCAAAATGTACAGCTTTAAATATCTAAAGACAGACACATGACTTATTTGGAAACTTGGTGTATGACTTGATGTATGGGGGAAAGAATGGGCTTTTCAATAAATGGTACTGGACAATTACAACTGGCTTTCCACATGGGAAAGGACATATAAAGGAAACTTGTCTCATGCCATACACAGAAATAAACTCTAGATGATAAACAATATAAATGTTCAAAGCGAAACTTGAAGAATTTTTAGATGAAAATAGAGAGAGAATAAAACTGCCTTAGTTTGCTGGGGCTGCTATGACAAATACCACAAATTGGCTGACTTAATAAGAATTTACTGGCTCACAGTTCTGGAGGCTAGACTTCCAAAATCAAGGTATCGCCAGGCCATGCTTTCTCTAGGAGTCTGTAGTGTTTTGGTGATGGCTCCCTGGCAATCCTTGGCACTCCTCGACCTCTTGGCCTCCATCACATGCTGTCTGAATCTCCTCAGCTCAAAGGGACTTCAGCCAGTAGTCAGAGGCTCACAGGCTGCCCATCATGAACCATGACCAAAGTCAGAACTCGACATAGTCCTCTGGCGATTCCTATGCTGACACCAGTGCTCGCCGGCTGCTGCTTCTGGAACTTGTGCTGCTGGAACCCGGGTGTGGCTACCCTGAGCAGTGCAGGCTTCTTTGTGCCATTAGCTCTCTGGTCCAGGTCCAGAACAGGTAACAGATGACTCTGACTGATGAGCTGATGGAGCTTAAGTCACTGTACACACCCTCATGGCAAGGGAGGCTGGGAAAGTAGGTTTTCAGCTTCTATAAAAGAAGGCAGTGAGTCTCAGCCTCCACTCAGACCTCAGGGTGGGAAACACTGCAAGAAAAAGGAAATTCACATGCTGGTTTGCCAAAATGTCGCTACACCTGTCTTGAGGATTATCGTGGGGATAAAGCAAACTAAAAAGTCTGAAGTGTTCAGCAGAGTGTGTGGCATCACGTAGGTTTTCACAGCTCGGCTGGGAGGCTTAGGGACAGAAAACAGAAGACGTGAGAGCATTTTTGGAAGAACAACAGAGCGTATTCTGACCAGAAAATGGGCTGGCTATGTTTGAAAGGCTTTTCTTGTGTTCCTGTTAGTCAATTTAACAAATGTTTCCAGAGAGTCTGACTTCTACATTTACATGTAAAGCATGTAGGACCTTGGACAAAGTTGAAGTAATGTAAGGTTAGGGAACAATGAGGAGACAGAAAACTCCCGTGTTTGGCTTCCTTTTGGGAGTGGACTCACATGTAACAGAGCCAACGGGAAACAGTTATGAATCCACCATTCCCAGACTGCCAGGGGGACATGAGGACATGGCCTTTGTGAGCACAAGAAATAAACATTCTTTTTATTTCTGAGTTTTATTTTTAAAATCCAACTTAGAATACATTTATGGAGATCATTTTAGCAGTAGCATAGACACTACTGCAATTGTTTTTTTGTTGAAATAATTTAATTAACAGAAGAAGATGCTCCTTCCCAGACACATTTCTTTCTACAAATATGCTTAAATACATATTCAATAACCACTTCATTGTCAGGTCTTCAAACACTTTCCTACATCATAATGAGGAGACATTTGATTTGAGGGAGAGGCCCATGAGTTCTAATTTCTTGTTACGTGTCACAAAAAGCTGGTGCAGGCTAGCACTGCCCCAAAGGAGCCTTCAGCAAATGTCATTTGCTCTGGGCCGCCCGCGTGCGCGTGTCTGAGGAGCCACAGCAAGCACAACCTCACACACTCTTGCTGTGAGAGTGATCATTATTAAGCAATATTTATTAAATACCCCCATGTGTGTGGTGCGGGGATATGTAAGTAAGTAGAAATGTCACAGTCCATACCCTTTGGGAGCTTACAATATCAAACAGGAAATTTTTCAGAGCCTGAGGCACGCTGGTGAGGCGCGGCACTTGAAAGTATTCCTTCACACCACAGGGCCAGGCTTTAACTCTCAGCCAGTGGTTGGCTCAGTCTGGCTTCCCGAGCTCTAGGCAATCATTTAGAGGCAGCTAAACCTCAGCTCACTTGAAAGGTCCATTATTGGGAGAATTCACTGCCAATCCCTGCGCTAAATCGGTCCTTACACCAGAACTTCCACAGCCCAGCCTCTTTTCTTCCACCAAATCCACTGAGCCCTGTGCAGATAACCAAGGTGAATGTCACATGGTCTCTTATGGCCAGAAGCTTACAGGAGATGTAGTGGGGGCCATGGCATGTCCAGTTACCCTGTATGATGGCACTCTGGAGTCGCAGCTGTAATATGGCTTCTATGACACACACCCTGATTATGTCACGGCAAATGAGCATATGGAAGAGAAAACTGTTCATTTCAACTTGTAGGAATCAGAGAAGGCTTTGAGGAGAGGGCATTTGAAGTATGTCTTGAAGATAGATTTTGATGGGCAAATACCAGAGGGCAGTCATTCTAAACTTTGGAATGGATCCTGGAGGAGTTGAGAAAGATGCTGAATTTATCTGTAGCATCAGGCTGTCAAATAACTCTTCCCCACAAGTAATCTATTTATCTACTTTGAACATTTTTGAATCCATAATTGGGAAAGAGGATTGGAATGCCTTCCGTAAGGGTCTGGGGGCATCCCTTTTTCTTCATCTTGCTGCTACTGCTCACTTTCTCTGTTTTATCTGGGAGGATGCCCCACTCCAGGAGCACTAGAATGGCAAAGTAAATGAATGGCCATAACCCAAACTCCAGCCATACGAGCTGAGCAAGAACATTTGGGGTCATTCAGATTCTAGGTCACAGTCAGATGACTGAAAGAAAACAAGGCATCTCATGCATTTTTCAACATGTGATCATTTATTCCCATCATGGAAGTCAACAAAGAGTCCTCCAGGGTGTTTGGCAGTGGCATTGTCAAGGAAAGAAGTCAATGTCAGGTTCATAGACTTTAGAGATAAAGGGGACGTCAAGGGGTCATATTATCCACCCCTTTGCCTTCAGAATTGAGAGCACACAAGCTGTAAAGCAGAGACAGTTGTTTCCTACTCAGAGCCTGGGGAGATATGGTTTAGAAGTGGATGTGACTAGTCTGATATTGGACACCTGTCTCTCCTGAGCCTCCTGCCACCCCCTGTAGTCTTCCCACTGCTTTAGAGTCACATATTCAGTGGCTACTCTGAGAGGCATCTGCTCTAGGTGACCACAGTTACCAGGGAAAAGAATGGCCTTAACCAAGGGTCCCCTTCTCAGGCGAGGAAGCATCTGCTTTGCACCATATTCATAGTTAGTTGTATCCTATAATTTCCTTTGCCCATGGTGATCTCAAATGAATGCAAAAATCATAAATAATTTTTTCTATCCAAAGTAAGCTATTCCTACCAGGATGGCTATTATTATTTAAAAACAAAACAAAACAAAACAGAAAATAAGTGGTGTTGAGGATGCAGACAAATTGAAAGCTTTATACATTGTTTGTGGCCTTGTAAAATGGTGCAGCCACTGTGGAAAACATTTTGATGGATCCTCAGAAAGTTGAATACAGATTTACCATATGACCTGGCATTCCAACTTCTTGGTATATACCAAGAAAATTGAAAGCAAGAACTTGAACAGATATTTGTACATGAATGTTGAAAGCAGTGTTATTCACAATATCTAGAAGCTGGAAACAACCCAGTGTCCATCAAAATATTAAAGGATAAACAAAATGTATTATGGCTTCTATTACATGTATATACATACAATGGAATATTATTCAACCCTAAAAAGGATATATACTACACATGAATGAACCTTGAAGACATCATATTAAATGAAATAAGCCAGACAAAAAATGACAAATATTGTATGATCTCACTTATGTACCTAGAATATGCAAATTCATAGAGTACAGATAGTAGACGACAGATTACTAGGGGCAGGGGAAAGGGTAAGCATGTTACTGCTTAATGTGCAGTTTCTGTTTGAAGTGATAAAAACTTGGGTTGATGGCTGTTGGTGATGGTCGCACAATACAGTGAATGTCATTAATAGTGCTGAGTTAACTGTACACTTTAAAGTAGTTAAAATGGGAAATTTTGAGTTGAACATGTGTTACTACAATAGAAAGGTTTTTGAAAGTTAGCTGTTCTTACTTCTCCTTTTTAAAAAAATAAAAGGCAATTGATGCCTTAGTCTAGAGGATTTAGCAACTTCTCTTACAAAGCCAGCCCAGTCTGAAAGAAAACATTTTAGCTACATAAAATGAGACCTCTAACATATGAACAGCCAAGTTTGGAAAGGGCTCATTTTTTATGTGGATAAGTTACTTGATATTCTCCTTGAGTTTACTAGAAGCAAGCACCCTTCCCATCCACTTACACAACTTAATCAGTCTGACTCACAATTTGTTTTCAATGTGGTCATTTACTAAAACCAAACAAGTTCTTCTTCTATAATGTAACAATATACGTTTGAATTCCTTTACTGCATGTTATTTAGAAAAATTGGATTGTCTTATTATAAAATGGAATTCTTCTAGAAGTCTGATAACTTGTACACTGTGATTCCATTTTCCCACTTACAAAATGGGAACAAGTCAAAAGGTTTTATAACATTATGTGGGACGTTCTACAGAAAGTTGTTGGAAATTATCTGGATAATAGCAACTAGCATATAGGGTTTTGTTGCTGATATTGTTATGATCTTATTATAATTATTCTGGCTGAACTTGTTTTTTCAGTCTCTAAAGTAGACACTAGATAAAGTAACCCAGAAAGAAAGTTCCTGCCAGTAAATGTGGAAATCAAATCAAGCCCCAGATTCAAGCCACTAGTAAGATTTTTCTTCTTTTGATAATAAATGGGTGTGTGTTATTTCATCCGGGGCAGCAGGAACAGAAGAAGTGACCTGTAATTATTTTTATATTATTATTTTTACTCTTTAACTTTATAACTAAATAAAAAATTATGATAGAAAGAGTAGCCAAAGCATTAATCTAATTTACTTTAATAGTCATGTACCTACAATGGGGTGGATGGAAAAAAAAAATAGGCTAAGCTGATTTGTTGTTTGAAAAATCAAGATTATTTTCCTTCATTGTAAACATTACATACTTACTCTTGAAAGTGGAGAGAAAAAATGTTCATAATCCCATCACTCAAAGAACAACACTGTCACAATGTTAATAAATTTGTATCTGGTCTTTAATCATGGTTATTGGTTTATGAATGTTTATGATCATACTATATTTATACTTTTACATTATAAATTAACATTATGATAACATTTTCCATGCCTTCATTAATTTTTTGTGAACATTTTCAATGACTGCCTAATATTGCATTAAGTGAATGATTTACCAAAAGGCATTAGAGTATTTTGCTCTTTTAAAAAAAATTACATTGAACATCTTTGTGCATAAAGCTTTTTCCATCTTCAGGATAACTGGTCAGGAATGGAGTAAAATGCTGGTACATTTCTTATTTATTTACAAGTCTGTTTAAAGTCCACAATTATTTTATTTCAGTAGAATCTTTTTTCTTGCCACCAGGGACACTTATCCAGCAGAGGTAAGGAAGAAATTATTCCAAGGCTGCAAGGCATAACTTTGTAATTTCAGAGGATTCCCTTTTCAAATGTTCTCGTTTTTAAGAAAATACCTTAATATGATCGAACTATTCTCTTTCCAATTCAGCATTTCAATTTTCAAATTTGGAAATACTTCGGACTTGATTCAGTATTTAGCATAGAGAGGGGAACTAATTAGAAACCTGAAGGAGAGAGAGAAAAACAAGTTGTCTTGGCAGTATTAAAGTATTATTTATGTGGCAGGACCAGAGTAATTTTATTTTGTTTTCAAACCATTATGCTATATAGTTCCCTAGAAGACTATGACTCCAGGGTATGGGAATGTCCACAGGCACAAATTTCACATCAGCTTGGCCATGTGATTACAACTGTGCCAGGAGCCCTGGATGTCAATTTTTAGCATAGAAATCATGATGTTGATATTTAATTCTTAAGCAACTGTACGAGAGATTCCAGAGGAACAAGTTCAAGAATGATTTGTAAATTGTAGACCAGATCACACAACTATCATAAAGCTATCATCAGTTAATAAAACAGGGTTTTCTTTTCATTAAAAAAAAAATTGGCTTTTTTCCCTTTAAAAAAAATATTGATGTTGGAGGCCTTTGGAACTTTGACCCTCTTTCTGCGGACTTTTTCATTTCCTGTTTCTTTCTCTTCTTTCTTTCCTTTTTTAAAAATTCGCGTTTAGTGAGGTCTCTGAATCAAGCTCCCAATGTGTTAAAAACAAATATGCATTCCCTAAAAATAGCCTAGCTTCAACGTCCTTGCTCCCAGAGTCCTGCTATTCTAGCGTCCATTGCTTCTGTGAATCGGGTTTCTCAAACATGCAGTCTCCTTCCCCACCCCTTCCTCCCCTCTACTCCCACAGACACTGGATGTGGAGACATTTGTCGGAAAAAGTCCAAGAATAAACATGAGAATATTCTGAATGGGAAGCAAATCTCTAGTAAGGATAAATAAGTCAGTATCTGTAATATGCTTCATAGATGAGTTTGGCTTAAAGGCAAATCCTTATTTACAGTTCCATAGGGGGAAATGAGGGTACAGATTAGCTAGAATAGTAAATTGATCTCTCTCTTCCATTCTCTCTCTGTCACACTCTCTGTTTCTCTCTCTCTCCCTCTCTCTTTCTCTCTCTCACCCCACCCCACCACCTCCATGCGCCCCCCTCCCCTGCAGCCCTTGGGTGCACCAAGTTACCTAGTATTAAGATGGCACTCAGGGCTTTATTGGGAAAGTGAAAAAGTTCATATTGTGTAGCCAAGCCTCGTGCTAACCACTGGGAATACAGGAGTAAATAAGGCACTATCACCACCCTTATGGAACTTACAAACACTGAACATCACAGAACGAGTGATTTTGAGCACAAAGTGTGGGGAAGGAGAAGAAGTAACAGGCGATGCTGTGAAATCACGGAACCAGGGGGCCGGGAGAACAGGGCTGCCTAGTTAAACCCAGCCCTGAAGCTTGTATAGAAGTTAGCCAGGAGGGGAGAGGGCAGGGGAAACTTCCAGGCGGGGGAGCAATGTATTTCAAGACCCCACCGCAGTTCACTGGAGGCAGGGAGGGCTGTCTGTTCAGTGTGGCTAGTCCGAATTGGCGAGAGGAGCTGCAGAGGTGGGTGGGGATGATATCATGCAAAGGCCTCCAAGACCATGAGAGAAATTTGAACTTGGTCTCATGGTCAATAAGAAGCAATAAAGTGGAGGAGTGACACAAGTCGATTTGTACATGGGGCCAGAGAGTATTCGAAATGGTATTTTCGGCTTTTTTTTTTTAACTCCTGCATTTTCTTTTTTTCCTTTTTAAATGGATAGCTGACTCCGATTTTCATTACTTTGGGGCTAGTATGTGGCAGAATAGAAGTTAGAACTTGCAAGGTTTTCTGGCTTTTACTTTCAACAGCTAAGAACTTAGGGGAACTTGGAGATTTGTAAAGGAAGTAAAGGGGGTTGTGGGGAGGAGGAGAGAGGTAGGAGCTGCCTCCCAGATTAGAAAAATTGATGCCTTTGGGGTCGGGGAGGAGACAGAAGAGACAGAGTGGTCTGTAGTCCCTAAAACTGTGGGTAATAGGTGCAACTTCTCATCAGCAGCCTCTAGAGATCTCCTGAAATGGACAGACACATGGAGGCACGACCCTCCCAGAGAGCACCTGTTTGTACGCCCAGAGGCCTCCCCAGCCAACCTCCCAAAACAAGACCCTGGAAGTGGAACACAATTCCAGGAAGCCAGGGAAACCTCAAGAACACCTGAGGATAAAGTTTCCTATCAACCTGGAAGGATGGGGTTTTGAAATAGAAAGATGATATATGAAGAACAAAGTGCTATGGTATTTTGTGCACTGCTGACCTTGTGGATGATGATTCGTGCCATTTATGCATATTTAAAAGTTTATTCTGGCTCCTGTGTGAAAAATGGTTTGGAGAGAGGCATGAGGGGATGCAAGTGAGAGCTAATAGTGGTCTGTACTGGAGTAATAGAAGTGAGAATGGAAAGAAGTAGATGGATTTGCAAAATATTTCAAAAATAGAAGAGAAAGAACTTGGTGATCTGTCAGATGTGGCATGAGTGAGATGGGGGATGAAGGGATAACCCCCAGGTTTCTGGTCTGAACAATTGAGTGGGTGGTAGTATAATGTATGAGTCCATTTCCTGCAGCAACTAACTGTGCCGTGGGATTTGAAGAGGCTCATTTGGAAACTTTACTGAGATGCTCTGAAGCAGTCATACAATGAGGGTGTAGCGTTTTACCAATAACATGTAAACAAAGAGTTACTACGTGCTCCCGAAGGTAGAAATTATAGTTATTAGCCAAAGATAGATAATCTCAGAGATCAACATATTGCTAGGAGATATGGCCAATCAAAGCCCTTTTAATCCACTGTCTTAAATACAGAAAAGGAAACATCAATGCAGAAAGAAGCCTAAGAAGTTTTACTGATGGAAGTGTCCCCTAAGGTAGAAATCTTCTCTTTAAGGTGTGTGAAAAACAGCCTCTGCTTCTAAACCCCCAGTAACCCAGAACTTGCTATCTTTAAAGATAGACTGCATTTAGGCTTCATTCCTAATTGTAAGAAACTTCTTACCTTAAATGGAAAGCTGCCTTGTTCATCCACTGTTCCTTTTAGTCCTCTGCAGGAACACAGAATAAGTCCAATTCCTCTTCTCCATTATATTTGAAGGTGTTAATGTGTTTTCTCTAAGTCTTCTTTACTCCATTTATATTTCCTTTAACAATTATTTCCAGTGGACGTGTAGTAACAGAAACAGCAGCTAACGTTTATTGAGTGCTGTGAGCAAAGCATATTACACGCATGTGGCATGAGGGGATACAGGTGAGAGATAATAGTGGCCCATGCAGAGGTGATAGAAGTGAGAATGAAAAGAAGTGGATGGATTTGCAAAATATTCAGAAAATAGTAGAGAAATTTCATCAAAACCCATTTCCTTCCTACCCCGGGCACACTTAGGCTACATTTCCACACCAGCCTTGTGGTTACGTGTGGCCATGTGGCTGAGTTCTGGCCAATAAAAGTTGAGTGGAAACAGTTAAGAAGTGTGCATGTCTTCCCCACAGCAGTAGGATGCCTGCGCCATCTGCCAGCTGAAAGGACACCCCACCACAACACCTGCATTAGACTTGATGTAAGAACTAAAACTTCTGTTAAACCATTGAGAATTTGAGGTTTGTCTGTTACAGCAACCAGTGTTACCTTAACTAACACAGATTTTGGTAGTGAAAGTCAGATGCTGCCATAACAAAAACCTAAAATATGAGGCCATGGCTTAGTGGCCAGTGAGTTCCAGAAGAGGTAAAAAGAGTGAGAGTGATGGTACTTTAGTAAGGTGTACAAGAAAGAGATGAGCTCAGAAAAGAATTGGCCAGTTTCCAAGCAAGATTCAGGGATCATGGATCTTATAAGGTTGGAAAGGTCAATTGCTCCTGGATCCCAAAGATGAAATTGAAAAATGCTTTAGTCTTCACAGTTGGACAAAGTGATTCAGCCTTGGTGCAAAAATGAGATTAAGGGTCTGCCTCTCCATACATTGTGGGCTCAAGGTGGCTGCCTTTTAATTGAGAGAAAGAGAAGCATGGATACAAGAAAGCAAAGAAATACGAAGATTTGAGAATAACATCTAACAACTTTGTGTGTGGTTACTAGTACAAGGAACTTACTGAAGCAAATAGATCGGAAATTTCCTAAATTTCTGAGCACATTCTATTGCCAAAAAAAATCATGAGCCTGGACCAAAAAGATAGAAAAAACCCTTTTGACTGTTTAAATCATAATACAACCTTCAGGCTTCCAAACTCGCACCAGCAGGAAGCTGGGAAACCCGCAAGGACATTGTACACCTCAATGCCCAGTTCAGCTATGGTCACAGAGGATAATGGACGAGGAAAATTTCCCAGAGGGTGAAGCCAGAGGCCATAGGGAGCAATGGTCAGAGAGTTCCTCATAGAGAGCAGGGCCGTGAGGTGTCTCATCTAGACCTGACAGAAAGGATTGTACTTACCCAGAGACCCATGTGATGTGACCTAAATTACCTCTCTTATTAGAATCCTCATCCATGCATGCATCCCAGCTCCTCAGTTACATCCATGGCCAAGCCCATCACAGGACTGCTGACTTAATCAACCAACACTGCTAGGCCTCTCACCTCTGCCAGGATGCTATTTCCAACTGGAACTTGAATAATTTTTTTTTTTTGTTACAAGGGCAGACTTTTGTAATCAGTCTTGTTTCATTTCTCCTTGGTAATTTCAACCCAGTGTTCTAGCTGGTCTAGATTTTTCTTGAATCATCCGGATGACTAGCCACCCTTCCCAGGGTGAGGACCAGGATCTTTGGATTCTTACTATGGCTAATCACTGGGCTAAGCAACTTCATTTAATCCTTTCCTCACACCCACTTTACAGGGGAAGAAACAAAGTTTTGAAGAGGTTAAGACTGGATGACTAATAAGTGGAGCCTGTCAGCAGCCCTAACTACTTTTTAACCTGAATGATATGAATTTGTGTTAATATAATATGACCTTTTTTTCTCTCTCTTAAAGTGGAAGGGAACTAAGATTTACTGAGCACATACTGTGTGTAAGGTGCTTTACCCACCTCACTCATTTAACCTTCAGAACCATCCATTGGCATCGCAAAGCTTAAAGGAAATAATTTTTTAAAATTTTAAACTGCATTATTCTACTTGTAGTAGAAGAGTCCATACAATGAACAATAGAAGCAGAAAAAATAAGCAATTAGATATGATGAGTCTAAACTTGCTAGACTGTGAGTCCTTAAAGGCAGTGATTTTTTCTTCCCCACTACGAAAACTGCCTGGCACAGACTAAAGTGCTCAAAGATGTTCATTAAAATGGATGAATGGATGAACGTGGGCCTTGCTGGGCAGCTATAAAATGCTACATGAAGAAACACTCCACTCATACAACAAGCATTTATTAGACAATTACTACACGTGAGACACTTGTTTGGGGTGGGGGTGGGGTATGGGTTTCTTGTAGTAAGAATAGCAACACAGGAAAAAGAGAGAAATTCAAATTTTAAATTTTTGAATTTTTGAATTTAAATTAAAAAAAAACAAAACAGAAAAACCATCAACAAGATAGACATTGAATGTGCTGATCAGTTTTCTTGGGTGTTGTGGAACTGAGTTGACACCCAGGCCAGTGGCATTGGGAAGTATATGAAGACACCCAGACTATAGTTCTAGAAGCCCTGCATTAAACCCAGTACAAATATCCAGGCTTAGCACAGTCAAGTTTTGATCCTGGTAAATCAACACTGGCAGATGTTCCATTGGACTGGGATAATTTAAGACAATCCATCCTGCCTTTCTCAATGCCAAGGAAAATGTGGGATTGACAAAGTTCCCTGAAACAGATGCTAGGTAAGGGGAGCCATGTAAACCAGGTGGTGAACCCTGTTTGACTAAGAGATGGCTATTTTTCCTAGGGCATTCCTCATTCTTGTTCCTGCCTAAGTCTTTTCTTGTTCCATCTTCCAGTCTTCTCCTCGCTCTATCTTCATCCACTATACTATTTCCTTCTTTCTGAATCTCTGTCTCTCCTTTGTCTGTTTCTCCTCTCTCCCTTCCTCCTTTCCTCCCTCCCTTCCTCTCTCCCTCTCTCATTTCCTCCTTTCCTTCTCCATATTTTCTTTTTCACTCTCTCTCAGGCTTAGTTCTGCTTTATAGCAAGGTGATTAGAAGACAGTGGAATTTAGAAGCCCCCAAAGGAGTTAAGCACCTCCTTCCTTGCTTTGGAGGCTGAGATTAGAGCTGGCAGGGAACAATTAGAATGTGATTTTAGGAGCAGCCATTCACAGGCTACATCATACTTCCTGCTCACAAATCTACCAGCTGAGCTATTCACATGCTGTCATTTCAGGCAACATTGTTTATACATCACATAATGCTCGTCTATGTTGTGTCTGTTGGAGCCCTAGCGAGGAGTCTGCCCTGGATTGGACGCTTGGACCCAGGCACATGGTCAACACAAAACACGAGAGATCCATATTTAGGCATGAGTATGCCTTAAACACTAATGGAGTTTGGCACAATCGGAGCTCTGCAAATCCAACCCACAGATCAAGTCACACATCAGGGAAAATCAAAACAGAATTAAGTTGGCCACTTTTTCTCTGCATACAAATGGGAGGCATTTTGAGTTAAGTTTCTGAAACCTTGTTTTTCATGTTCAAGTAAGCATTTGGGCATGGCCAAATGTTATCATAGCCTATTTTATACAACTTTTTCCCATACACAAATGACGGAAGCCCAGATATAGACCTCAAGCAGGGATTCATAGGTAGTGCATGAGTGTATGGTATTTCCTTTCCTAAAGCGTTTGGGATCACTGGATAAACACCCATCCACCTAGGACAGCTAGCATATGTCCTGCTCAGTGGATGGGGAATGAACAGGGTTGGTTGGGCCCATGGTCCTTGGAAACGGAAGGACAAAGCACCAAGCTTCAGAATAAATAGAACACACCATTGGCTCTCCATTGTTCCTGGCTTGGCCTCCTAGGGACCCTAAAATTTGGTCTTCCCCAAATCATTTCAGACTTATCCTCCATAATTCCTCTCTATGAACTAAAAAACTCAATCAAGTTGGTCAAATTGGTCAAGTCGACTCCTCTAATTCTTTTTCTTCCAGGTATTAGGCAGTGTAGTCTTTTCTCTTCCTACTTTCATGTTTCCAACCTGTGATAACCCTTCAAGTCCCAGGTCATATGTCACTTCCAAATGGAAGCAATTGTTCCTCCCTCTAATTTATGCCTCTTAAAAAGTTTTTCTTAAAACTTAAAGTGACTCAAAAAAGTCATTTTCTACTTTGTGTTCCAATTGTAACCTGTGAGAAATCGGGTGTCACTAGAGGGAGCGCCAGACAAATGGAATGGGAAGCCCCAGGACTTGCTGGAGACTTCAATTCCAAAGGTAGGTGTTTGTGTTTTTCCCTTGTTCCCAGTGCCCACCCACCCCCAACCTATTGTCCATTGTCCACCCTGCACCACCCTCTCTTAAAACATAGACTAATCTCCTCTTGGTGTTTTGGAAGGAAGGGAGAGAGACAACTGGACTGGGGAGAGTTAAAAATAGCTGCAGCTTAGGAATGAAGCTATGAGTTTTCTCCCTACCCCTAGTAGCCAAACTTAAGAAATTAAATGATCAAGGCCACCAGTGAGGAAGAGACAAGTATAACTCTTAGATGAAACCAATGCTAAGCCCCTCAGCCATTCCTGGAAAATTGGGGGCCTGGCTATCCAGACATTAGCTGCAGCCAATACCTCAGAGGTCTGAAGGTGAAGCCTTGGCAGAAAGAACCCTGATCCCCATCCCACCCCATAATGCTGATGGAAACTTACATGGTTCCCATGTAACCCAAAGACTTGATGCCTATCTGTACCTACATGTATGTTGTGTCAGTTAAACCTCTCTTTACCCAGCATTAAAAGGACTTTGGGGATAAGGGAGTGGCAAAGGGAAGGAATGGTACTTATGCATGATAGTAGATATCCATAGGGCAGAATCTGTGACAGAGAGATACAATTCTTAAATTTAGAGACCTGAATCTCCCCTATAAGAATCAGGAATCAAATAAGAACCCCATGGTTATACACACCAGAGGGAAGCTTGGGGTTCCCTATATAACCAGTGTACAATCCTAACCAGGACTTGCTGAATGAAGCAAAGAAGTTTCATGACTAAATCTACTACTCTCACCAGTTTTAATGCAATGAAAGTTTTGTAAGAAGTCATATGCCTTCGATACCTAGATTTAAGAAAGAGAGCATGAGTACATGTATCAAAACATTAACAGTAGTTATTTCTGAGTAGAAGGGATGGCATTTTTCAAAATACCTTTTTGCTTGCTAGTTCTGTTTCTTTACATTACAGTTTGCTTTTAGAACCTATTAAATAAGGTGATTTAGGGGGGGAAATGCAGTAAGCTTTTGGGAATAAAGGGATGTTTTCCAAAGGCCAGATAAGACAGTGGGCTCTTTCCAGCCCTGCTTTTGCATAACTTATGTACTAATTTTCTCCTGTTGGTGTCATTTGGGCTAGGTGATCTTAGACTAGCTTTTTCACCTCAATTTCATCATATGTTAAATTGGGGCTTAAACAAAATGACTGCAAATATCCCTTCCCACTCTAAATTCTAAATGCATGTCTAAAGACTTAGGTTTATGTCCCCATATCTCAAAAACATCCACAGATGCTGGAGGTGAGGGAGAGGGGTTTCTGAGTAGGTGAGCCCTGCTAGGGGAAGATTTGCATAAAGCTGATTTAGCAAGTGAAAGATGGACTGTGACAGATTAATGCTGGAGGCTTGATCTGCTCAGTATCTGGCCCACACAGCCCGGTCTGATCAGATCTTCAAAGTCATATGGTCCCTATTTGGTTTTACAATAAATAACTCAGACTTATGAGGTAGACACCAATTAATGAAATCATTTAGTCCAGAGGAGAACAATCGGCCTGGGCAGTCATTTTGGAAGCACGGGCCATCTACTAAGCTTGCCAAGTCCAAGGATTTGATTCCTTCCAGTGATAGAAATTGTAAGATTTCTCCAAATTCCAGTTGACCTTTGCTCTGAAATATACCAGTGGTTGCCCTGACGGACACGGAGGGCTTGGCTCCCACGGACTTCACTGACGATGAAGGGCAATTCTGATTCTAGACAGAGTCTGGACTCAGAACAGGAAGTACTTGGAAGCTGTAAGTGAAAGACAAGAAACTTCTGATTAAACCAAGTTTACTTTATTTTTGTTTATTTCCATCTTGTAAGGATACAGGAATGACTACAGGTAGCAACATTTTGGAAAACATTGAAGGCAACATCTTGAGGCATCATGTTCCTGGTTGGGAAAGAAAACTATTGATGTGTTCATATATATTGAGAACCAAACCCACCATGGGTGCTCAATAAACATCAAGCAATCAATCAATTCTCCAGCCACAAAGAAGCTTCCTGTTCCAAACATGTAGTCATGGAAGGGGGTTTGGCTCAAGACCCAACTCCCTCTTCCAAATGATGTGACTCCAAACTCCAAGAAAAGTTTTGGGTGTTTTTTTTTTTCATCCCATAGCAACTGATGGCACAATCTTTGGCAGCCCTGGAAACAGTGATTTCCAAACCAAGACACCAAAGCAATGAGGTCTTGCCATGTGTTGGTCAAACTTTTACAACATAACGGAAAGAGAATCTTAAATTTTCACCAGGCAGCTGACTGGAAATGACTGTACCTGTTTTCAGAAATGCTCTAAGTAAAAATTGATGTGATTTTGAAAATGGAACTCTATTGTATGGAACTCCTTAGCACTGAAAACACTTGCTGGAAGATGGCCATAAACTGCATTTATTTGAGTTAATTTTGCATCAATCAACATGCCTCAAAGATGACATTCTGTGTTTTTAATTTATTGATCCATATATTATAAATTTCACCTCTAAGTTTTTGGGGGAGAGAATTAAAAATCCACTGCAATTGTTGACAAGCTACTAGCAATTTTTAAACACAGCTATTGCAAAAACAATTAACTACTGAAGTTTGCACATTAGGAGTTACCCACTTTTCAACTTATAATACTGAAGTTTCAACAAATGTGAAATTCACTTGTGAGGGTTCTGCTTTTGCACTGCTTAAAATGCTGCATGTATTAATGGTTCCGTGGGCATATATGATTTGCAAGACTATTCCAGCTGTAATTTGAGAGACTTTTTGATGGGCCATTTGTCTTTGGCTCTTAGAAAAGGGAACCAAAGTTATATGATCATATATGTTTTTTATTTAATGGCCTTGGATCAAATCTCCACATACTTCTTGGTGTGGTGGGATAATAATCTGATATATTAACTATGTGCGGTTTTCCTTTGCATTTTTTTTAGACTTATGACCCTGTGAGTACCTCCCATTAGGACTAGTAGAGTATGGCCTCTATTGGGAGGCAATTTCAGAGGGGATGGGTGAACAAAGGGACAGATTCTAAGTTTTTAAATTTAAAAGCTGTTTATCCTGGAGTAAGATAAAAGAAGCAATGGTAATCAGACAGAACCAGTTACCCTGGGGTTCCATCCCTGACCCCACCCAAAATAATTTTAGAGCTGATAAGGGGAAGAGATATTTGGGAGCAGCCCTGGGAGTTTTGGGGGCAGCTATAAAATGGGTGTGGCTACTGTGCCTAGGCTGGGGGTGGGTAATCAGACATAGAAAATTGAGTCTGTTTTCCATCTTGGGTACTGAGAGGCAGCCAACCCCTCCAGAATTTCTTTTGCCACCATGCTTCTGGAAAGCAAGTTAGGAGGAACACAGCAGTCAATCGGGATGGGAGAGGGAAGAGAAAGAAAGGCCACTGCAGGAGATGTGGCCTGGAGCTTACAGCTAGCGGTCTGATGAGGCATCATTTATTATAGCAGATGCCAGCTTGGAGGAGGGGAGACTAGCTAAGATCCAAAATAGGTGACACATCTCAGCAGAAGCGAGCAGTAGACACAAAGAGACCCAGGCACCTTCTACCTCTCTAATGTTTCCTCTCCCAAACCCACTCCAGATGCCATGCTGTTAACAGCCATGATTCTTGCAAGTCTGTGGACTGAGAAGTATCATACCTTCTGTTGGGGATTGAATCATGACCCCGACAAAAGGCATGTTCAGGTCTCAACCTCCGGTCCTGTGGGTGTGAACCCATTTGCAAACAGGACCCCTGAAGATGTTATTAGCTAAGCTGATGAGGGTGGGCTTTTAGCTTTTATCCCATATGGCTTAAGTCCTTATACACAAAGGAAATTGGACACGGAAAGAGAAGCCACAGGGAGCAGCCAGAAGCTGGAAGTCAATGGCACCCAGAAAAGAAAGGGGAAGACGCTGCCACCATGTACATCGGCATGCGATGGAAAAGCCAAGGATCAAAGATTGCTGACATCCATCCCCAGAATGCCACAGTCTTCAAGGAGAAAGCATCGCCGTGCCGAAGCCTTGATTTTGGACCTCTACTAGCCTCAAAACCATGAGCCACTAAATTTGCACTGTGTAAGCCAACCCACTGTCTGATATTTGTTTTAGGAAACTAAAACCCTTTCTCCTTTAGTGCAGCATGAAACAAATACTCTCTGTATTGTCTGCACATACACAAAAAATATACAATACCGAAAACAGAGAGGCACAATAAAGTTTGATTTAGTAAGGCCATAAATTAAAGGCTTACCTAATGAGTGGAAAGTTATCAGAAAGCTGGGGATCCAGTCCCGGCCCTGCCACTCACTAGCCATGTAACCCAGGTGAGTCATTTGTTCTTTTTGCAGCTCTATTTTCTCATCTATAAATTGGGGATAATGCTGCTCTAGCTCACAATGACTCACACAGGGTTACGGTGAAGGTCAAATAAGAAAAAGTATGTGAATGTGCCTTTAGACTGCAAAATATTGTATAAATGTAAAATATTGTAACTATTTTCTTTCCAAGCAAACAGAAATATGGAGAGGTCAGTTCTAAGAAGCAGCAAGAGCACTGGGTGGCATATACTCAGTCTATTCAAACCATCTGCCCTCAAGATCTAAGAAGCAAAAACTCACTTGAGATTTCAAATATTTCTCTAAACCGGCATATTAGGGGAATGGTTGGTAGTTTAGCTTTTTATTTTTCAGCGTGATGATTTTAACCACATCTAATCCCAGTAAGTGTGCAAGGCGTGATCCCTCCTGAGTCTATCCCACCCCATCCCCCACCCCCCCCACCCCCACACACAAAAGGTTGGGGAAAAAACAACTAGGAATTGATATCAACCTATTTGTTTTTGGTCCAAACATTGTGTTCATCTTTAATTTACAAGGTAGATCTTCTGACTCTGTCTGTAAAACTGGTTCTTCATATCAGAAGAATATAGTAAATGCCTGACAACTAAGCTAAATAAAAAATGTCAATCCTCTTATGCTTCATCCCAAGGAAAGTAAATCAGAGGCCAAGAAGGTACAAAGAAATGGGACCATAAAAAACAGGACTGGGTTATGGATAAACAAACTTTGGGAGTGAAAGTATGTGAATACAGAGGAATTATTCAGCCCTGGCCCACCCAGACGCACTGCTGGGAGAGGAGGCCGAACATATGCTTGATTTACAACAGTTCAGCCACATATGCTCAGACAGGGTCTGTCTTTTCACGTAATCAGAAGTAGTCTAAAATTATATATTGCATATGTAATATTTATTATATATTGTGCTTTCCTATATAATTAAACCTGCATGCATATCACTGCACACTTCATGTGTATAATGTGGGTTTTTCAAAAGTAATTGGACTACATACATTTTTGCCTTACATACTGACTCTGGAATCTAATCTCCATATAAAATGGGACTTCATTGTAGATCTGAATAATCACTTCTCACTACACTGAACAATATTTTAACTATGAAAGAAGTGTCCAACTCTCTACGCAGAGCCATCTTGTCTATATTCACCTTCTTTGGGGGAAATAAATTGATTTCAAGTTTATTTGGAAGCGAATATCCATACTAGATTTACGGAGCTTCAGAAGAGATTTTTACCTCCTTTGCAAATTTGTTTATTCACTTACAGCTAACCCAATTCCAAAGCTAAAGCTGGAGTTTCAAAATCCATAGGAATTTGGCTTCAAGAGGTGCTGGCTTCACCTGTGGAACAGAAGGGAAGGTGAGCCACACATCACAAGCACAATCAAGGCCCAACACAGGGTATAGGTACCCAATCTAAAAACCCATCCATTTTAATCACATCCCCATTAAAGAAGACAGACATGCCATCCTAAGGAAGGGATCCACAGATGGAGGAAGTCAGAAAACAATGTTAAATGTTCTCTTTGGCTTTGCGAACAGCCTCTGGAGGCTCAACTGAATTTTTGGTGAGAACAATTCCACAAATGCAATGATTTGAAATTACTATTGACATTTTTAATAGGCAAAATTCTGAGAAAATCTGCTTTTCTGATTCCTTTCAGACTGGTCACCTCTAAACACCACTTGAGGAATTACAGAGTGATTGTTGGGGTATCCCAGCCCAGGATGCCCTGGGCCTGACTGAATGGATACCCCATGTTCATCTTACCCTTGGGAGGTTGGTCCACAGAAAAGGAAAATGATGGCAGCCGATAGCAGTAATTCTGTTCCTAACATATGTCTCATGGCAGAAGCAAACCTGGAAGCTTCATCTGCAGAAATGCTGATGCCATGGCTTCACCAGCTGTGGCTCCTTGGGAACTGGTTTGTTAAGGATATTGACACTTCCACACTGACTAGTTTTTAAAGAATTACCTAAAACACAAATTCCCACACCCTGTTTGAGGGAACCATGGATGCTTCAAGGGCCTAAGAGAAGGCCCCTGGGTGCCCCTCCAACTAAAACATTTCCATATTTACCTTTGACATATTGGAATTTTGTTTAAGATTCTGTTTGACAAATAAAACATTCCACTGTTTAAAAAAAGGTTTAAAAACCACTGATCTAAACTACAGACCCAATAATTGTTAAATGTTTTTCTTCACTTGGACCTAGATAATACCTCCAGGTGATGGGTTTCATAGGCTGATGATGCATAGACTTAAAGAGTATATCCTTGAATCAACTTTCAACAGGAGCCTTTTAATTGAATACCATGTGGGCCTTGAATTATGAAAGAACAATCAGAAACACCCGTATGATCATGCCTTACTTTGATGCCTGTCATTTCTCCCCTGACACATCTCATTCTGACTAAATACTATAAACCTATGTCTTCAAATTGCTCTTGGCATCATTTTCATATCGTTATACTTTCATTTCCTCCCAATTAAGATAAGACTGGGTAAAATGCAGAGTTAGTCTCCTGCCCTTCAACTCAAGAGCCTCATCAGAGTCCCTCCTCTCCCTGCTGGTCCAGCTTGCTGCTTGGAAATTTTTTTTTCCCCCATCCCATGCTGGATGGTGAATTAGAGATACGAGAGCAATCTTCACAATTTTTCTTGCTAAGAGTAAATCCTAAATGTCTGTATAAAGTCAGAGTGAAGCCCCACATTTTTACCTGTCAGCAGAGAAAAGCAGAAGACTTCTGTGCATACTACATCACTCTGATTCTTGGATACTGGAGTCAGTCAACTGCTAGCCAGTTTTTTCACCACATTTAGCCTTCAGCTCCTAACAATGCACTTTTTGCACATGAAGAGGAATGTTCAATGTTAAGTCTCATTATTCTACTGAGCGAACTCATCAGAGTCAGACAACTTGACACTTGTTTTGAAGAGAGAGCTTCTTTGGTGGGAGACCAGCTGTCATTAAGAAAATGCTCTTTGGCTTTAGTGAGGGACATTTGGGCTCCCCTTGGAGCTAAGTCACTTAGAGATCTACCCCCAGTCCTCTGCAAGTGTGATCCATGCCAGCTACCATGCACCTGGGAAAAGAGGCAATGGCAGGTCATTCTGAAGAGGAAAATGTGGTCAGGCAAGGAAGGAGGGGCGCCTCCTTATCACAAAGCCTCCTTTGATAGAATCAAGCACACTTGGCTGTTGATGAACCCCAGGCGTCCCAGGGCCACACTCAGCACAAACCAGCACTGATTCCTGATCTCTGGAAGCGTCTGTCTGAGAAAGCTTCATGAAGCTGGGAGCTCTGACCGTCCCACTGGAGCATTCCTCGGGGGCTTTGCCAGATACAGCATTACTTAGAGACGGCTGGCTCCGCAAGGGTCACAAAAGACCTGCTTCTAGTATTGCAAAGTCCCAAGGGGGTGGGGGGAAGACCCACAGGACTCCTCGAGTCCCAGGCCCCTGACCCTGTCAGAGATGCAGTTGGCCAAGCAGTTTCCACCCACCAGGCCAGGCCCAGAACAAAGTGTTTGGCTGGACATGGTGTTGAGTTTTTCTGTTGGCTTCTCAGGTTGACCCACTGACCAAATATGATACCCCACCTCTGCTTGGGATTTTGCAAGTTTATAATCCATATAGAAAAAACACTGTTATATAAACCTTGCCAAGGCTATAGGCCCTTTAAATTCCCAAATAAGAAGCCAAAGAAATTTATGGCAGTGTTGCTAGATGGGGAGGCCAAGTAAACTCACAATGTTGATCTTAGGTCTGTTTAAATTTCTCTTGCCTTCTGGCACTTTAAGCAGTAGTGGAAAGAAATCATTTACTCATAGGAGCATTAAGGGTTTGGAAACACAGGGGTCCCGGGGAAGAGCGTTGGGAGCATAATTGATGGCACACATGTGGTCCCAGCTTGCAGAGAGCAGGATTCCACTGCAACACTGCAGCCATTCCTATCAGGGGTGGCACAAGAAACCAACAGAAACTTCATGCAATCAACAGAATGAATTATATGGAGGCTCAGTTTTCCTACTAGTGAAGTCTTGGTAATTAACCAACCCTCCCCTGTGCCCCCAAATAACCCCATAAAAGGACACACTGCTTAAACATGGAGCTAGTCATCAAGTAAGGAAGATCCAGTTGCCTTCCAAGTAGAAGGACGTAGGTTTTTAATGCAAGTTTCCTCTGCTCCTTTGTAATTGGCTCTGGGCGTCTCTTCTCCTTTTTGTGTCTGTAATGATTGCAGGATTAGCAACAAGATTCACTCAACTTCCGATCCTTTTCAGGACTGTAGTTGAACGAGAATGAGCTGAACCCTAAAGAGAAAAATCAGAATTTAGCCATGGTTAAGCCTTCATTTGCCAATTGCATGTCCTTGAGGGAGAATCTGAGATTCAATTAACAATGAATACTTTCAGCTAGAGAAGGTTCTGATTCTGCACAGCTTGTGGAAGAGTGAGGCAAAAGTTGAGAACCTCCACTCTTGCCGAGAGTTGAAATTGAAATGAGGGAGCCTATTTTTACATGCCAGATTACCTTGATTTAATACAAGATGAAATGCAATCTGATATGTGAACTGGTAATGGACTAACAAATGACTCAAGTAAAAAGTCATTTTAATGTAAAGTCCTGGACATGATGTATAACCTTCCCGGGAAGCCTGCTAATTGTGTGCCCCTAAGGTTTGCAGCTACAGGAATTTTCTGGATGTGACGCCTAACCCTTATCTACCCTTCTCCCGTGTCGCCACTTTAGTACTCACTTGTGTGTAATCTGAGTATTTTATATAGGGAAAACTTGCTGGAGTTGAAATTGGAAGAAAACACGCCTTAATAGAATTTATAATTTAACAACACAACATGTTAGACTAGAATTTATTGGAATAACATCTCTTGAGAACCTTCCATCTCCCAGTGTCCATAATCAGCGACCTAGATCTTTATAAAAAAGAAAAGAATGCCTTAGTATTTTTTTCAAACTGAAGAAAGCTGAACTTGTGTAAGTGTATAGGGTTCTTTATAGACATAGGGAATAGTGAAAGAAAGAAAGAAAGGGGGGGAGGAGGGAGACTGAGAAAGAAAGAAAAAGAAAGAAGGAAGGAAGGAAGGAAAGGAGGGATGAAGGAAGAAAAAAGGAAAGAGGAAAGAAAAGGAGGGAAGGAGGGAGAAAGGGAGGAAAAAACAAAAGAAAGGTCTTGGTTTCTAATTTCCTTGTAGCAAGAATGGCTTTCTTTTGTTTTCATTCCCTCTAGACTCCACCCTACTCCCATTAAGTTCTTGGATACAGACACTCAAATGCTTTCTTCACTCAGGAAGTTATTCTCCTCACGCCTTGTGAGGTCTTGGAACAAATATTAGTTGAGAAAAAACAACTGCGCCTCCTTTGTCCAGAAAACAAAAAAATCACATTGCATCAAGTGTCTCAAAAAAGTTTGGGTTTTGGGGGGAGGAAGGGGGGTGGAGATAGCATTAGGTAGAGGAGGAGAGGAAGAAGGGGAGGAGAATCTCATTTTCTACATGTGTAACTTTTTTCCTGAGGGAAATACCGGAGCCAGCAGTCACTGTCTGAATGCATGGTTTGCAGGGGAAGAAACCGACATGAACAGATAGCGTTTGACTGGGTGCAACCTCATAGGCAACACTATGTGGCATTCGTACCCATGAGGGTTTTGTTTAAGTCTCTTTTTGTCTAATTTCTGTATGTTATCCCTGCCTCTCACTTCCGCTAGCCCCCGCCCCAAATACTAAGGCTTTTCTCATTAACAAACAAAAATGTTTACAAACAGTAGATTTTACACTCAGAAATTTCATTGTCCCCTCCCTCAAAGGCAGGGAAGCGGGGCGGGGGAAGGCTCTGTTTATTGGTCTATAAATCACGGTCACCACGTCTGACCCAGCCATTGGGGTGCCTGGGGTCAAGGAACCCTCTGCTTCCAGGCAGCTTCTCTCTTTGCTGGGTTCCTAATCAACCCTCCAAAGGCAGAAAGAACATCAAACAACCAAGACCTCAGGGAAGGACGGGTGGTTTAAACGACTCAGCCCCTGCTTGGGAGAAAAGATTACTGAGAGGATTCTGCCCTGTTGTAAGCGATTTTTCTGATTCTTTGCAGACAGATGAAGGACTGGCAGGGGAGAAGGCAGAGATTATTCTAAATAATACAAATGATTTAAAGCCAAGAGAAAAGACAGTAAATGTCAGCCCTCTGATCGAGTTCCCTCCTTTTTAAAATAGAGACAATAATAACTGCTTCCTCCTATCCCTAAGAGGACTCAGGAGCAGCAGCCCAGTGGGTGTGGGATGGCCAATCTGCCCCATCACTCTGCCTAGCTCAGATCATGGCTCTTTATGACTCAATTTTTCTTGTTTATAAAAGAGCAATACAGAATCTACCATATAGAACTGTTAGGAGAATTCAATGAAAAAATACATGTAATGTGTTTAGAATAGCCTGGTCTATATTAAGTTCTCAAAAAACATTAGCTATTATCATAACATAATATCTATGCCCTCAATGAAAGTTAGTTTCCTTACTCCCAAGTCTGAATTACCTGGGCATACACTTAATGAAGCAGCATGAGACAATTGCAAGAACGCAGCTTTTGATGCCAACCAGACCAGGGTTCAAATCCCGACTTCTCCACTCACTAGCCATGTGACCTTGGACAAATTACTTTCTGTCTATGAGCCTTGGTTTTCTTAACTCTAAACTAGATAACAATGCTTATCTTACTGGGTAACTCTGAGAACAAAATGAGAAATTTCGCTTAGGAAAATGTTTCATTTGATGGTGATATGTGGCCTAGAAGCTGTCAGAAACCAAAGACGCACACTCAGTGTATCTGATAAAATAAATGCTTACTGAGCTCCTACTGTGGACAGGCATTTTGCTGCTAGGCATTGAAGATACAGAGGTGAATATCACACAGTCCTGTCTTCCAGGAACTTAAGTAAGTGTGGCAAGGAAGACACATAAAGGAAACACATCATTTTAATTCTTTGTGGCTCTTGGTAAGGTTGAAAGCATATTCAGAAGACCAGAGAAGACTCAGTAAAATCCTGTTCCCTTGCCTGAAACATCTTCCTCCAACTGCCGACTAAAGCTTTCAGACTGGACTTTGCTTGGTCAAGGAAGCTTCTGTGAACCCCAAGGCACCCTCTCCTTCCCATTTTCCTCTATCACATGTACACTGCCTTGTTCATTACATTACCTCCCACTCCAGCCCACGAGCATTTCCAGAACCATGTTAATTCATTCGCTTGGAAAATGCAGTATACATCTTTGGTATACAAAGAGCTGATCTGCCCCCCAAGGCTGCTTATAGGTGAGTAAAATGTGGGGTGCACCAGATCTCCTGGGACATCCTCAGCATCCAGCCTCTGGTCTGAAGGATTGGGGGCAATTTCATGCTCACAACAGAATCCAGTAAGTCAAGAATTATTTTGATCTAAAAGCATTTTGGTAATGAAAGGAGTCTAAGAATCTCACTATGGGCTGGAAGTGTCAGTTCAAGCAGACAGGCAAGGAAGGAAGGCAGAATGCAGTATGGTGGCATTTGGAGTGAGGTTGGCATTTGGAAAATCCAAAGACATTTGTCTGCGTGAGCTTCACTTCCTGCTTCTTCAGATACTCTTGTCTTTTTGTGTGTGCGTGGGGGTGGACTCCATGTGGTCTGAGTCACTAGCACTTTTTGAAGGGCTTGTTGATGTCCAAGAAAACCTTAGCCTCTTCTTAACTCCTTTGTTTTTAAGGCTGTATGATTGGCCAGAAGACTGCAAAGCCAGTAAGACTGAAATTCATATCCAAAGCTCAGGCCTGTGGAGTAGAAACACATTCAAATCTTGGCCCAAAGGACAAGAGCTGCAAGGAAATGCTGCAGAATGAACGTTGCAGAACTCAGGATACCTGAGAGGCAAGTAGAGATGAACTCTAATTCCTTAAGGTTTCTCCTGCAGAAAGCTAGGGGGTAGGGTTGGGGTTGGAGGTGGAGGTGGGGAGGAGGGCAGAGATCCAGAAAGTGCCTTGTGGTTGCTTGAGTCATTTTCACAGAAACAAAGCCTATGGAAGAGTAACATGCCCCACCTTGCTAGTGCTCAGAGTGCACGTGAAAATAACTTATTCCAGGAAAGCAATCTTAAATGGGAAAAAGCTGGGAAGTGGGAGGAAGATCGGGATGCAGGAAGGAAGCTCTTAGCTGTGGGAGATGGTATTTTAAACAGAAATGAACCAACCCTACTTGTGATTTGTCTAAGCTCATTTTGCGAGACTCAAAGAACCTCCACACCAAATCCAGCTCCTTCACTTTACTTGAAGGACTAGTATTCATTATTTGACCCAAAACAGATTCATCAAAGTTGCCCCAGTCAGTAGCACTATGAGATACAAAATATATTTGTCCCAAGGACCATGTCAACATTTAGAAAGCAAAACTATTTCTAAACCTGAAAGCAGAATTCATCCAGCTGTGGATTTTGGCCTGTTTCCACATGGATTCATCTAAGAATGATTTCTCTTAGAGCAGTTGCTTTTTGGCCTGTTGGGTGGTTCCTTTATATTTAGGACTCAACAGATCGTCCCTACTTCTAGCCAAGGAAGGTCTAGTCAAAGGGCTCTCTGAGATTCAGCCAGGGAAACTTTTCATATCAGAGATGTTCATTGAGGGCTGGGCAGTGGATGAGGGAGACAAAAACAGAGCATGGTGTGAAGAGAGAATTTCTTTTCCAGAGTTATGTTCAAAATTTGCTTGAAGAAGCAGCAGGGCCAAGGAACGGTGATTTATTTCCCACACCCTAAGGAAAGGAGATGTTTAGAAACTGCTGAGTCAATCTGTGGCAGTCTGCAAGCAGAGCGATGTAAACACCCTGTGGCTACAGAACTAGTGAGATCTTCAGGCTCTGAGAAAGATAAGCGTTGCTATCAAGGGCCTTCAAGAGACTTCAATGGATTCTTCTCACTACTTATAAGTTTTAGATGATTTCAGAGTTATCCTTGATTTTTGCCCTGAGCTATTCATTATTAGGGCTCAGAATGACTCTCTATGAATGGTCCAAAAGTTAAAACATTGGACCTTTAAGAAAAAAATGAAAGAAAATAGGATTGAGTAGTCTAGATATATACATCCCAGAAGAACGTTTTTGCAGATTCTTTGTAATTCCTGGAATTCTATTAAGTGGGTCTTTGGCAGTTTGAAAACATGGTTCCTAAACTCTCTGACTCTCCTCCAATCAAGAAGCAGGGTCCATGTTCCCTTCCTTGAATATGGGCAGGTTTGCAATGGCTTCAACCAATAGAACGATTCGGAAGTGATGCTATGTGATTGCCAAGGCTGGGTCAAAAAAGACCAAGCAGCCTCCACCTGGTCCTCTTGGTTTGCTCCCTCTGGGGGAAGCCAGCTGACATGTGAACTCCCCTAAGACCGCCATGCTAGGGAGGCCATGTCTAGACACTCTGGTCAAGGGTATCAACTGCCAGCTGTTGGAAAGAGCCAGATTGGATGTTCAGTCCAGTAGAATCTTTAGATGATCCAGATCCACCAACTGCTGGTGGCAACTGCATGAGAGATTCCAAATAAGAACTGCTCCGACATGCTCTTCCTACATTTCTGATCCACTAATTTCTGAGCAAAATAAAATGGTTGATTTAAGCAACTAAGTTTGGGGTAATTGCTTTATTCAGCAATAATAACCCAAATGTGATTTCTTAATGGTTTAGTGGTTTTGAAGGAAAGGTTAAGGAGACAACTTAGTGTACATAGATGTCACAAATTTGCAATTTAAGGTTAGTTATGGCTTTTACAAAAATCCCATTCTCTCCTCAATAACCATTATGTTCTTAAAAGTTATATGTCTTCTTGATCTATGTGCACTATTAGGTTTAACGTAACAGTCTGTCCTGGCTAACTTTCAGTTAATGGGTAGAGTGCTTGGCAAATATATTTTCATAACATTTGTGTGCTATTATTTACAATAGTTAAATTTGTGTTTTTCATTTTTGTTCTACAGCAAATATTTACAAAGCACTTATGATGTGCCAGGTACTATTCCAAGTGAGCATATTTAAGCTTCAAAATGATCCCATGAGGTAAGTTTTATTACTACTATTGTTATTTTATAGGTGAGGAAACTGAGTCGCAGAAAGATTAAGCAACTAGCTCATGGCCACACAGTTCTTAAGTGTTGGATTTGGAATTTGACTCCAGGCAGTATAATTTGAGTCCATAAAACTTGACTCTCTGCTGTCTCTGAAGTATGTGTCATTCTATTCCCAATTCGCATATACACAAAGGACTCCAAAAGTGATACAATGAAGTATAAAAGAAGTAATAAAACTAGTAATATAAATATACAACTCAGAATAGCATCATAAGTGTAAATGATCACCAGACTTCAAACACAAATATTAAGTATAATCTATATGGGTTTGGATAAATGAATCCAAGTTGATAAATAACTGAAAATTAGATTTTACAGGGCAATCTATCCATTTTCCCTTGTCCCAAGTGTGTTATCTGTTACAAAACTTTATAATATAGGATCATGAAGCCATTTAAGCATTCTCCTTATTTTTGATCACAGCACAACAGCCTTCCTGATAATACAACAGAGTTTTTCTAGAACAAGTGCAAATAATGCTTTCCAGTAAGAAACGTACAACTTGTGCTGCTAAGGCATAGACGAGACCTAAAGGACAGAAGCATCATTTAAAGTGGCACTCCCTACAGCAAAACAAGTCACACTATTGCCAATAAGCTTGTAAAGCTGGTTATATATTTAATGATTGATATCGTGCTTGGCAAGAAAGCAGAGCAAGTTATTGGAAAAGCTCCCTTTTCAAATGGCAGTGTGGGTGTCACATAATAACAACGACATCGAGTCTGGAGGAGCAATTACTACCATGTGTAGTGTTTAAGAACAAGGACGCCAAGTCAGAGTCCCTGAGTCCACATCCCAGCTCTGCCACTTGCCAGCAATGTGATCTGGGGCGAGATACTTAACCTCCTGGTGCCTCAGTTTCCTCTTATGTAAAGTAGAGATAATAATAGTACTTACCTCAGGGCTGCTAAGAGGATTAAATAAATCAATACCATAAAGCACTTAGGGCAGTGCCTGGCACAAAGTACCTGCTATATAAATGTTTGTCAAATGAGTAAATAAAATGTGTGCTAACAGATATTTCACCCTGCAGTTGAACAAAACCACTGATGTACAGTGTTCCAGTTCAGCATGTGTGTAACGCATTCACAAGGGAGAAATGTGTGGTCTCTTTGTTCTGTTTAAGACTGAAAGCTACAGAATGAGAGATTTCTTTGGTTAAGTTAATGATTATTTTGTGAGCTATGTTATAAGTAGAAAAGGTGAGTTAGCTTTAGGATTGATGGAGCACTAGCTATTGTGCAGCAAGAATAGAAGAGTAAAAGAATTGTCCTTAAGTGTCAATCTGTACCAAGGTTTATTCACAAAAGACAGTGGGTGGCCAAAAACATGCATTCAAATCTTAATTAGGTGTTGAAAGAACTAATGAAAATTGGAAATAGACTCAAACTGCAGCCACTGAACATCTTTTGAATGTGCTATATGAAAAAGCGGTAGTGAAATACAAGCACTCTCATTTTCCACATTGACCTATGTCAGCTGTTGTACTGATTTTCTATTGCTATGATTATCCTGTGTGACCAAGAATCACAAAATCTTCATGGCATGCAAAAATACATACATTGCCCGTGCATCTGGGCTCATGTGAGGATTAGCTTGGCAACACTGTTGAATTCGGCTAGGCTGGTGCACACATCTGGGGGGTGGCTGTCTATCAGCTGGGTCTAATGGGGCAATTTGGCTCAGTTCCAAGTGCCTCGCATTTTTCAGCAGGCTACCCTGGACATGTTCTCATGGCACTGAAAGAGGTATAAGAACGCAAACAGAAACATCTCTTGAGGCCTAGGCTCAGAAATGGCACACTGTCATTTCTACCACATTCTATTGGTGAAAGCAAGTCAAAAGCCAGCCCATATTTCAGGTGTGGGAAAACAGACTCCACCTCTTTAATGAGCGAAATTGCAGGATCATATAGCTAAAGGAATGGCTACAGAGAGAGGTCAAGTCAAAGGCCATTTCAATGACTCAAAAAATTTTCCCCAAGATTTACTATCCTAAGGATGCATTTTTAACGTACCTAAAATTGGCAGGATGTATTTATATGAACTGCCCATCACAAGCTCCGCAGATGCCAAAAGTTTGAGAACACTGATTCTACAATCAGTTAAGATATCATGATTTTAAAGTTAAAACCATAATTTCTTATTAAGACCAAAACTGAAAACAAAGTCTAACTTCCAAGAGCTTTTCTGATACTTGATAATTTTTATCATTTATTGGAGAAAAAAAATCAATGATGTATTATTAGACATATTTTAAAGACATAATCAAATGCCACAACATAACAGGAAGAAATTCCACAGCTATAAAGCTGTGATTAGGAAATCATTTTCCTTTAACTCTCAAGTTGAAATTTCAAACTTCCAACTTTGAAAAAATATATGCTCAAGTTAGGGTCTGACAGAGTGTTGAAAGTAATATCCAATGAAAAATTTCTCCTTAATTCCTGATTTTACATCCAATTCAAATGTCTAGAACTCTCTGAACAGAGTCATCAAATACCGACTGCCACTGCCAATTTTTTAAAATTGGGAATTAAGGGTTTCTAAATTAAAAGAAATTAAGTGTAAGAAAAGAAACAGACCAGATGTCAAAACAGAACCATAGCCTAAGTTATCCATCAAGGAGTCAGATGATCAGTTTATTTATCATGAAAATAAATTGGGTAATGATTAAAGACACTATCATTCCTATAATTTATATGAAAAATTATGATTAATTTTAAATTTTATTATTTAAAAACATGACAATTCTTTAAAAATATATCTAAAATTGATGTACAACAGGTATACTGATGGTCATTAAATGCTCCACAGATGCTAAATGTTTGCAAAACAACTAAATGGTCATCAAATATATAAAAAAGCACTTGCTAACCCTGATGATCATTTTCTGTATAGATTCAGCCACTTGCAGTCAAATTTAAGAAAAATTTAGGGAGGGTTATTCTGCATTGTGAAAGTGATGTGACAAACTTTACTGACCAAGAAGGGTAAGAAGAAATGAAATTTATCCTGGTAGAGAGGTGGGGAGAATTTCCTAAAAGTCAATTTGATTGAACTGAACTATTGCCCACTTGCTGTTTGCAAGATGCTGTGTTAAGATCTATGATGGGAAAGAAGATGGTAAAAACTCAGAATAGCATACAAAAGCTTAAGATTCTTTTATTAAAAAAGTTACAAATAAAATAGATTGTTACCTCCTATAAAATGTGTGTTTGTATGTGTGGACTGGCTGCCTGAAGGCAGGGAAAACTGCCTGACCCCATAAGATCATGCTGCGCTTTATTATATAGGGAGTTGAAGATGGAAAGTTTTGTTTCACCTTCTCTGATAGATGCCAAATAATTGATTTTGGTTGAGACTGGGATTTCAAATAATTAGTATTTCCTTACAATTGGATGCATGTCATGCATAATTTCCATATACATACATATGTTTTTAATTTGGGTGAGATAAGGAAATAATCTAGGATGATAACAGATGGGGAAAACATCTCCACCTGGCTGTGAGCGCCTCTTTTTTTTTTTTTCTTTTTTGGTATGGGAAGGTCAGGAGTGACTATGCCATGTTAATGGAATTATTATTATTATTATTATTTTTAAGTTTCAGTTCTTTCCTTATTATGCAATATAGGGTATAAACAGAAAGGTGAAGACTTTCAAAGCACAAATCAACGAATAGCTATAGAGCAAATTTCAAAGAATGTTATAGGCTACAGTTCCACCACGTCATTTACCTCCTTCTGAGCTCCCTTTTAGAAGATACCAAAATGCCTCTCTAACCTGTTAACCTTGCTTGGCTTCTTTCCAGGTCTCTATGGGCCTCCTACCAAGTCATGAACGGGGAGAAGAACTCCTGGTCCCAGAAGCAAGTACCCAAGCCCCTTGTCTCCCTAGCTGGGAGAGTGAGAAAATCTTTGCCTCATTGCTTAGAATCGTCATGAAAGCAAATAAAGAGCTACATCTGTATTTATTATCCACTGGGAGTTTTTTTTTTTATTTTCAGCTCCACTCAGCCTTTTGAAGCTATAATTGATGGGCCATTCCAAATTCAAAGTCTTAGAGCCAGAGGTTCTTATCTGGGGGTCCAGAGTTCCCCATGAAATTCAATGTAAAGTGTGATGTGTTTGTGTATTTCTCTGTTGAGCATTCCATTTTCCATCACATTTGCAAAAGAAGCTGTGCTGGTTTGAATGCATTTTGTCCCCCAAACGCCATTATCTTTGATGTAGTCTTGTGGGACAGACTTTTGGTGCTGATTAGATTTGCTTGGAATGTGCCCCACCCAGCTGTGGGTGGTGACTCTGGTGGGATACTCCCATGGAGGCGTGGCCCTGCCCATTCAGGATGGGCCTTGATCAGTGGAGCCATATAAATGAGCTGACTCAAAGAGAAGAAACTCAGTGCAGCTGTGAGTGATGTTTTGAAGAGGAGCAAGCTTGCTAGAAAGGAACGTCCTGGGAGAAAGCCATTTTGAAACCAGAACTTTGGAGCAGATGCCAGCCACGTGCCTTCCCAGCTAACAGAGGTTTTCCGGACGCCATTGGCCATCCTCCAGTGAAGGTACCCAATTATTGATGTGTTACCTTGGACACTTTATGGCCTTAAGACTGTAACTGTGTAGCCAAATAAACCCCCTTTTTATAAAAGCCAATCCATCTCTGGTGTTTTGCATTCTGCAGCATTAACAGACTAGAACAGAAGCCCATTACTCCAAAGAGGTAAGAATATACATTTGACTTTCAATGCCACGAACCATCAGTTTGTTGTTGACCTTAGGCAAGTTCTTTAGTTTCCGTGCACGAAACTAGTATACATACAGGGGGCAACAGCAATGATATAAATTTTAGAAATAAAAGGAGAAGTTTTAATTGAAATATGACACATATGTTCTAGGGAAGGGCACCCTGGGTAGCTGTCAGCACAGGGGGCAGATTTTCCAAGAGTCCACCATGGACAGTTCTTTGAGGTAGCTGTTTAGGAGGGGAAGCAAATACATGTGTCTCTTCATTTCAACACACATTTCAGAAAGCAACTCCTTGGATTTTCCTGAACTCTTCCTCCAGGGAGACTCTTCCGTCAGGATGAATCCCTTAAATCTGTCCCACTGGTTCCTGTACAGTCTCCTACACCCCTGTATTTTGCTTGATTACCTGTCCTCTCCTATCCAAATTTTATTACCCATGATATATTATTCATTTTTGTATATAAGCATCCCAGCACATAGTAGGTTTTTAAAAATGATTGTTAAATGGACGTATGAATGAACAGATGAATGACAAACACTAGTTTTCTATGGACTAGAAATCTCATTAAAGCTGCTCAGAACTATCCCAACCAGAAGGGTGAAAACTATCAACCACAGCCAGGCTGGCCCTGCTTTCCCACATCAAGAGTCAGTGAATTGAGCCGACATAACCTGGCCAGAGAAACAGGCTACACAAGGAAAAAGGTCCTATATGCATTCCCAGAGCATCTTTTCCTAAAAGAATCTCCAGAATTAGACTCCTGTGCCCTGTAAATGCAGGACACTACTATTTCAAAAGTAGATCCTTCATTCTGAGGTAATCTTTTCTCAAGAAATATTTGCATCTTATAGCTGGGCAATGGAATACCCATGTGGCACAACAGAAGTAGCAGGGTGCAGTGCAATGCCTTGTTTCTAGGTCAGGGCTGGCTGCTGACTTGGCACTTGGGGAAAGTTAGGAACCTTGTCATGCCTGTCGTGCATGATCACTTTCACATCTGTTACACTGGGAGGATCCTGGTGCCTGTGAGAAAGGTCAAGTGGCCTGGAAACAGAATCTAAACCCCCTCACTTAAAATTCCATCCTTTCCGTTGCTCAGGCCAAACAACCTTGGCGTCTCCTTGACTCCTCAATCTCACATCTCACATCCAATCCATCAGCAAACCTTGTTCAATCTTGAAAATGTACCCAGAGTTTAGCTACTTCTCCTGCCTTTACCACTACTACCCTAGTGGTGATAATCTCTCACTTTGGATTATCAACATATCCTCCCTATCATCTCTTGCCTTCCGCCCACGTTCTCCTACTGCCTATTCTCAGTCAAGCAGCCAGAATGATCCTTTTAAATCAGGTCATGTCCCACCTCTGTGCAAAACCCTCCAGCCCTTCCTACCTCACTGGGAGGGAATGCCAAGGACTCAGAGGCCTGCAGGGCTCCACACAGTCGAATCACACACATCTCAGACCTGATCTGCAATCTCCACCTCGCTCACTCCACTGCACCTCACTCTCCCCCTTACTGTTCCCTGGAACTCACATATTTTTTTCTCGGAAATGGGGAATTTTATTTTCTAACAGAATAAGTGTCAAATCAGACAGCAGACTTTGGCTTTCTGACAGAGAGGCCTGTGGCTGTGCAATCATTCAGGAGAGTCACAGACCCAGGGGATTCTCAGAGCAACACCCTTCTGCCCTTCCCCAAGGCCCATGGGGGTGGAGATCACGTCTCAAATCTACCCTACCCCAGAAGTGGGTCTGGGCCTCTGTGTCTGAGTTTTCTTGAAAGTGGACCCAACTCGGTTGAGGAAATGAGCATGCAAGCACATGGGTGAGGAAAACAGCAATCTCAAAAGAGCAATCTGGACTACATCTGAATAAACTATGGGGCTGAATGCTAACCATCTTTTCTCTTGCCAGTGCTACAAGCTCCCTCATTCAATTTTCTAGCTTAAGCTTCACCAATAAGAGTTAGTTCACTGCCTACTACCTAAGCTGCAGGCTAGAATTGAGCAGTTTGTACCTGGAAAATGACCAACGTGGGACTGGAAAGACAGAACCCAAGGGCAGATCAAGTCATCATAGAAACATTTTATTAATCAAATATATTTACATTTTGTTGTCACTTGTCTTTAAATGTGTGCCTGTTTTTCATTTGAACACAATGTAATCCTGATAGATTCTATCACAAGAACACAGCTGCATGCATGAGCTCATTGGTCCTTTGCAGTTCTTCTAAAGATGTGAGTTTAATAAAGCTTTTTTTAAAAGTAAGCAAATTGTTTACCATTCTAATTGCAGGATAATTATCATTCTTGTCATATCGGTGGCCCTTACAGCAAACCATCCACATGCTTCTCACCACCCACAGAGAACTTCATTCTCTTGACTGACTTGTTTAAACTTTCCAGACCTCAAAGAGCAGAACTGAAATTGAGCACTAACCCTAATCATTTTATTTGGTGAAAAGTCGGAAAGACACATACTCTATTCCATGGGGAAACTTTTACAGTAAGTTTTAAATAAGCATATTAAGAAAATTTACACAATGTACTGATAGCATCTAAACATCGCACTTCAATTAGCAGAACACAAAGCTGGATCCAGTCCTCCCCTTGATGTAACAAAATAAATTAACTTGGGAACATCAGGTTTCCCAAATTCCTTTGCTGATCTAAGCCAAAATTTTCCTTAATATCTGAGTCACCACTTCGGTCTTTGCATTTGTACCAGGGGAAGCCTCTTTCATAAAGTACTTTGAACTTCCCAGCAGAAGAATTTTGCCTCTATTTTTGTATTATGTTCTCTCCAAGTTGGAAAAAAACTCTAGTTTTCGAACCAGATTGTTCAGAGAAAGTGAGTCTATTTGGGTTGAATTTGTCAGCGTTAAGCAATGCTCAATGTGCATCCACAGGAACTGTGACTTGATGGACATTTGGTCTAAAATGGCTGCTTTCCGCAACATATGGTGATCACCTGCTGTAGGTTTTTAAACACACCAAAGAGTTCTGCTGAAGGAAAATATCTCCAACTTGTTGATGTTTATATCAAAATTGTTTTCAGGCAAAAGTGATGTGCCAAGCTTTGGGGGAGAAAGGCAGCAACAGGGATGTTTTGCAAGGCAGGAACCAGGAAATACCAACCAGGAGCCTGCCATGTTGGACTGGCAGGGAAAATGTGCTCATTGCTTTGGCAAACGAATGCACCTGTTAGAATCAAAATCTCTGGAAAAGTAGCATACACGGTGGTTTCAATACCTTGGTAAATAACAGCCTTGTAATCAAATCAGTTCATAAAAAAATTTTGAAAACTTACTTTTTGAACAACTCTCAGTCTCATTTAGATTGTGTCCAAGAACTTGAACTGGTTTCATGCATGTAAACTATATTATCTGTATTATTTGACAAGCTAAACCCTTTAATGACTACAGGCCTTCTACCTCACAGCTTTAACCCAACAAGCCAACCACATAAGCCCATATTCCTAACAGATACAACTGCAAATTATTCCACTGATGGCCTGAAAAGTAACTCACTTTAGCATTCAGTCAGAACAAAGAAAGAAAATGAGGTTTCATTTAGTCTCATTCAGGATGTGTCAGCACTTGTCCATAGTGTTCAAGCCTAGTTCTTCTCTTTGGGCCACTATCCAGCATTACCTTCCTTCTTGCCTGCTGCCATTTGTCCTAATGTGTATCACACATTTCAGGAGACTTTTTTTTTTTTGTTTTAATCTTTTAATGTGTAATTTTCATTGCATGTTTAGAAAAACAAAAACAATGCCTGCCAGCAATGGGATATTTGAAAGTCTACTGTCCAGAGGCACAGATTTGGAGATTACAAAATCAGCAACTATAATGGTGTACATTTTAAGAGTATTTTAGTATTATTTCCACACTTTTTATAAATAAATTATGCTTGTGTATATTACCTTCAAAAAGCTCTTGTTCTCAAAAAAAAGCTTTGCATAGAGAAGGATTTTGCCTCCCTTTTTAAAAATGATTACTGTCTTGTGGGTTTGGAGGAGAAAAGCCTAAAGAGCTGCTAAGATGAGATTGTAAAGTGTATATGAGAAGAGGATAATGCTAGTATCTTTGCTATAGGGGTATTTGGGTCTAAATTAGATAATCCATGTTAAGCAGCTATAACAGTGATAGTAATTGCACATAAGTTACTATCATCATCATCCCATCAACATCTTTGGGAATAAGCGCAGCTCAAAGTTTCCTTACTTTCTCATTAAAACTTCTTCAAAAGATTCTTTTCTAATTCAAGTACAATGGTAGCATTTTAGTATACAGGGAAGACCATTCAACAGTTTCTGTTTTTGCCCTGTTTCCTGACATATTTTGTTTGTTTTCATCCTATTTTGCATGTGTAGCTGCTAAAACATCTGACATCCAATATTTAAATAAAGAAACTGAATAAATATTTTAAATGTTAAACACAACAAAAGATTATAGGCAAAACACTGAAGAAAGCCTTCCACAGATAAAGCAATGGTCTTTTCAGTTTAGCTGTCTCTGAAAAGTTGTAACTGACAGAATTTAATCTTGAGGAGGGCTGAAATATGTGGCTCTCCCTGGACACTGGAGACAGTGTCACAAAATAACAACACAGTTGTTACTTTGTGGCAGTTCAGATAACTGCTAGTGATGGGGAAACCTCAAACTCTTAGATGGGTAAGTACCCAAACATCTAGTCGTTTCGAAAAATTTCTCCAAACCTCTTCACCTTCAAAGTATCCTGACAAATGAATGACATTTCTGGAACCTGCTGTTATCCCTTAAAGAAACAAATCTCTTAGTATCTTTCAGGCTTTTGGTGACAGGGATTGGTAAAGGCTACAGGAAAAAAAAGTTAAATTCCCATCAAGAAAGGAAGATTGAAACTAACTTTTTTGGACAATTTCTTTATTTAGTGTATTTGTTATTTATGGCCAGGTTTATGCAGGCATGAGTACCCTTAATGTGAGAGCAAATGATTGGCTCCTCAGTGCAAAGCTCCTGGGTGTGCTTTGACTAGGGGACCCCATTCTGCTCTGGAAATACTTTCTTTGTGAGATGTGCTTTGTTCTTATTTTAAATAACTCAATCAATACTTGCATTTGATTTTTAAAAAAATAGTAAAAAACAAATACAGTAATGATGCTATTTCTACCATGAAAGGCAAATATTAGTTTCTTATGTGAACAACTCTAATAACCAATTATTAGTAATTAATTTTGCAACGATGTGCCAGAGACCTGAGGTTAAAAACTAAATTTAACCAAATAATGGCTATTTACAACCCCATGATAAACATCCACTCTGACAGTGCTCTCTGAAGCACCTGGGTACAATTATGTGCACTTTTAGGAAGACCGTTGAGGAGCCCCCACATCTGAGAGCATCACAGCCCCACGCTGGGACAGGTGCTGCCTTGCCAAGGCCTGTCACTAACGAGGCACCTCAGACTCTTGCGGGACCTGCAGACCTCCTTCTTGGAGCAACTCCAGCCCCATTCCCATTTGTTGCCTTATCCCTGGAATAAAACCCATAAGGCTCTGGCCGTAATTCTGCTCCCTTGATACTGCTGGTAAAAACTGATAGCCTGGTGGGTATCTGAGTTGTGCCTCTTAACTGGTTTTGAAATACACTGCTTTCTGGTCCTTAGCTGAGCCTCTCTCTGCCTCTCCCAGCTGCAGCAATCTCTGTAACTTCACTGAGACAGGTCTAAAGGACTAAAATACCCACACTCCTAGGCAGTCACATAGGAGGAGATTATTATTTTCTCACTAACAGTTAGCTAAATAATGCTGGATTATGGCAAACACCTAAAATGGGATCCTTATACAAAAGAAGAGTTCAATACATGATTGTTGAATACAGGAATGAAAGAAAACATCAAACAACCAATTGATGAAAAACTGATGGAAAAAAATTTGATGAGCTGGTAAATGTTTGTAAATCTTTCTAAATATGGACTAGAATGAAGTTTTTCCAAGGTATAATCTAATGAATCATAACCCCTATGTGGAAAGACGTGGTATTATAACTTCCTCCTGTTATATACAGTTTCCAGTATAAGGCTATCACTTGAATGGGCGCTCAATAAATATTTACTAATTGAGTCAAATTATAGCTCTGTAAAAGCATATCTTCCTCCAAAAAAGTCATTTTTAAAGACAGTAAAGACAACCTAAATCAACAGCTTATCTTAAAAAACAATTTCATGCACATTTCCTGGGGATGAATATTTCATCTTTGCCTTATGATCTGAGACTTTTCTAGAAATGTAACCATCTGCAGCTCAACCCCTCATCCCACTGTGGTTTAACTGTTGCCTGGCATTGCCCTTTGGCTCAGACTCTTTTCTAGACAAATGAGTACATGCTAGGTGGTATGTCTTATTCTGAAAAAAAAAAAAAAAAAAAAAAAAAAAAGGTTATTCTCTGTCCTCATTGGCATAAAAGCATCAAGAGGGATTGCTTCAAAAACTAAAGACTGATTCAGCTCTAATAGTCCACGTTTCTCATCTTAGATATCCTTTTGCTTCAGTGATTCAGAGCTTTTACTATCTTTACACCATTACTAATTAAGAAGTTGCTAATAAGGGAAACTGGCAGTTTCTACTACCCATTTGCTGGGTCCCAAGGGATTATATGCCAATTTTAAATAGAAAAGGCTAAAGCAATTGTTGGGACATGTCAAGTAGAGCCCTCCTCTTCAGCACAAACTTCAGTTAAAAGCACTTGGGACCGGAAAGGTCTCAGAACCTGCTTCAGGGCTCCGAGACAATTTGCAGGTGAGTCCTGGCTGATGGACAGCTGGCCTAGGCTGGTCTGTTAGAAGCTGGCAATGCCTCAGCAACGTGAAAATTGTGAACATTCCCAAATGCCCAGAAAATTAGAGCATCCAATTTTCTACTTGTTAAGCAGAAAATATTTTCTTACCAAATCTGGTGGGAAATATATGCCAAAATTCATCTTGGTAAGAGAGGAGAAAAATAGATGAAATGGAGCAGAATGCTAAAAGAATCTTTTGGTTTAGAGGTTACTGCCACCTTCACTGGAAGTTTGGGATCAGCTAGCAGAGCTGCCTGAGTGGCAGAGATCTTTGTTATGGAGACGTTTCCCTTGCCAGGAATCGGGGGAGGAGTGAGGGCTTCTCATTCTCTTATGTGGGGCACACTGCGTTCACTAACAAATCGAGGCAAATGGCTGAAGTGAGTCTTCTCACTGGAAAAAATTCTTGAAACATACAGGGGAATCCCTTATTACCATAGTCAAAATGTAGGATCAGATGTTTCAATCTTAAATGGGGTGGTTTGCTGATGTGTCATTTTCTCGCAGGTTTGGGGTTAATGTGGCTACATCTTCTTTCCACCCTTCCCAATGACACACATTGTTAGCAAATGTCTCCATCACCTCGGGCAGAGAACTGTGGGACTGTAACACCTTCCGATCTACCAGAGAGAATACTCTAGATCCACAGAGGTTATAGAGCAGCACAGATTTTGCCTGCTACTTCCATGATAGTGAGCCAGCAAGCACTGGGGGACATGGGCTTGAGATTGGGTCAGAATTAGCCAACCTCCTCTTCTGTGGTCCACAATCCCAGAGATTATTCATATGTATTCATATATAATCATTCAAAACTACAGGCACAATTCTCACTGTTCGTTAGGCCCTGTTTCACTACATTTTAAATGTGGCAGGTGGGGGCGAAGGAATAGGGAGCAAAATTAAAAGGGAACGATGACTTTCTGAAAACCAAGTACACGGCAATACATGAAACTGAGAGCACACAGTATCAGTGCCTTTTGATAGTGTCTCCTAATGTTGTGGGGGGAAGACACTGAGAGGGCAAAAAGACTAGGAGTTCCTTAGAAGGCTGGACCCTGTTATCAAGTGACCAAGAATTCAACAAGCAGGAATTGCTGCTGTTGATCGCTCTAGATAAAACCATTCCGCTTTATTGAAACTGGCCATGGTGGTGCCCTCAGAGACAAAGGACTGAGCTCCAGGAGCATCACTCCCTCACGACATCAGACCATTTCATGCAACATGACCTGATTTTGTTGGGCAACACTGTCGAACTCCATAGGGGTAAAGAAAGGTAAACCTGCTTTCCCAACACTCAACAAAAGAGCGGTGAAAATGTGTACATAATTCTTCCTCTCTCAATCCATCTATCTTGAGAGAAGAAGGCCTAATTCTGTTTAAAATTCTATTTTTATTTAAAATTATCAGGGGCCAGAGGAGATGCAAAGGTAATTCCTCTTGATAAAATCAGCTGTTCCTGGCTAGTTTTTTCTAATCACAACCTCTCTGTGGCTGCCCCTCTCGGTGTTTCCTTGTCTGGGCTGTTTTCTGCAGAGATGCTCCTGCCTCCCTCAGGAACGAGTAAATGGGCCTGCGAGGTTTGCTATATGAGGATGAAAGATGAAACCACCTAAAAGGGCCTTGACAATTGGGCTTGGCACTATTTCTGCTTACATATTCAACCACTTTCATAACGAAAACAAAAAAATTACTTGAAACCTGATACATTATATTCAGCTTCATATGGAAGAACTTTATTTTCGTTTTTTATTTTTTTTAAGCTAAAATGTTATTGAAAACAAAATTTTCTCAACTAGCTGCTTCGGGACAATATACTGAATTATGAAGCTCCACATATTTTAAAGGTTTTTGAAATCCTGACGACACAGTAAGTCCCCCATTTTTTCCCCCTCAAATTTTGATGTTTAGGCCACTTTCTTCCTTTTCTGGGCTCTCCTGCCTCAAGACCACGCTGTGGATGAAAGGAGCCGCTGTGAAAAGTGCATGAGAAGTGAGCGTGGAAAGCACAGAGCTGGACTTCCTCCTGGGCTGGAGACAGCACCAACCGAGCCGGGGCTGCCGCTTCTGCTTCCAGGTCCCCTCTGGGGCAGCCAGCATCAGGCCAGGCCGAACTGAAACAGCAGAAAGAAGGGCTGCACAATGGATCCCCTTGAATCATGCTACTAAAAAAAGGTGCAACGAGAAACGAGTCCCTGTGCATTCTTAGTCACAACTGTGGGCAGAAGGAGAACCCAAGCGATTCCACCCTTTCGTATTAAATAACAGTTTAAAAAAGCTTTTTAGAAACAAAGCAAATTCTTGGTGAGACTGGAAATGTGAGCCATCCCAGGCTAGCTGTCCACTGAAATAAGTCTCATCCCTAGTCATAAATAAATAATCTCTTTCCTGGTCTGACTTCCACGCCAGGATCAATCTCTCTTAACATCTTACTTATTTTATTACTGCTTTTGGTTTTCTGGGACTGATTGAAAGTTGCTTGGAGGAAATCTTTGGTTTTGCTTAAGTGTCCGTGACATTTAATCATGACTTTCCTTGCAGTTTAATTCCAACCAGTCAATCAGTTAATCCACTTCGATTGATTCTGGGCTCTCGGTGATTGGCTTGCACTCATTGGGCATCCGCTGGTGCCGGCTCAGCTGGGTGGCCTGCGTGAAGCTCCTCTCACACCTCTCGCACCTGGTGGAGGCAAGAGAGAAAATTGAGACTGGGAGTGGGGCCTGCAGGGTGATGGGCTTCCTCTCATCCTGCCTAATCAGAACAGACACTCCAAAGTGGCTTCAGATTTTACCGGCTCAAGAGGTTTAATTGGTGGCCCCTTCCAAGGCCTGCATGCCTGTGATGGGACAAAGCTTGTCTGATGCAGAACAGAGGGATCTGTCAATAGGCAGGGGGAAGGTGATTTCTCCAGAGAGCCCTGTCCTGCTGCAGCTCTGATCACTGTCAGTTCAAATAGATAAAGAACAAAAAGAGATTTTTAGGAGTGAGCCATCAAAGCAGCAGCTTGTCTGCAGTTTTCTGCTCCATAACCTCAAAGAGAAATTGATGACAAATAGAATTTCACCTGCTGCTAATTTAAAATTGTGACTCCTACTCCCCTCAGTGCAGCAGCCAAAGAGCCATCAGCTCTGAATTGGGAAACTAGAGGAAACAGTGCATTAGTTTGCAGTGACTATGTGGAGGGGAGCAGGGTAGATATAGGTGGCTGCTTCTTTCTAAAAGCTAGCTACAGTATCACAGCCCAACCACACTGAGGGTCAAAATACCATTTGGGATGGGGACACAGGAAAACCAGAAATCAACAGATATTTGCATAAGTTTAGATGCTCAACTCTCTAGAAGGTATAGTAGAAACCATGTACATGAGGGCCATAATTAAGGGCCAGTGTGTCTTCATGTGAAGAATATCTCCTCTCGTTAACTTAAAAATGGTAATTTTAAAAAGGTAGCAATCTAGAGACCCCGGGTCTGTCCATTTCTCCCATGCAACACAAATTTACTAGTCTGGGGGCTACTCAAGCTACTAGAAAAAGAAAAAAGGAAAAGAAATTTAGTGTGGCCTCTGGTTATTCTCTTGTTGTTCCTGGCTGGCTGACTGCACTGTAGATATACATACAGAGATGAGCTGTGGCCGGAGTGGGGCACAGACAGTGACCTCGACACCACCCTGCTCTTCTGGGCTGCCTGGAGCACTGGCCAGGTGCCTCAGCATTCTCTCCTCAGACCTCTGAAGGAGGAGACATTTAGGAGAAGCTGCAGACAACTGCCCCTCTTTTAAATAATGCTACCTCTGGTTTTCTGGTCCCTGCACTATTGGAGCTGTGGCAAAAGCCATCCTGAGAAAGTCCCCACTGCCCAACTTAGGACCACAGACTGAGGAAATCCATGTCCCATTATCCAGTGTGCATTCCTCTCTTTCTCCTCTTTACTAAAATTATTAAGGTGTCTTTCCCCCAAAATAATTACCTATAGAAATATAAACCATCCATCCACTTTGAGGATTTTTGCATAGTTTTGAATGTTAGGAGACTAGAGCTTGGATTTTTCAGGGTTCCTGCGCCAGCTGAGGGTGTCAGTGTGAAGAAGTTGTGTTTCTTGGATTGTCTTTCAGGGAATATTTTTTTGCAGCCTGTTCCACTGTTAAAAACTGCACTGTGATCTTGACAAATGTATAATGTCAGCTTTAATGTATCAGACCTATCAGCTCAATGAAAATAACTCAGAAGTATTGATCACCTAATGATTTTTGGTGCATTCATTAACGCCCACGGGCAGCTTATCCCCTCTCTGAAGCTCCTGAAGTGCTGATGACACATCAGCAAATTGCTGATTGTTTATTAGAAAACTGATTAGTTACTGGATTACTGTGTCAAAATACACTACCTTTCACTGCTTGACAAACTTTCAAATTATTATATTCCTTTTTTTTTTTAATTTTGTAGCTCTAGAGTCAATTTCAAAGAGAGTGGAAGAGCTTGAACAATTATGAGGAATAACAATTTACCTGGGTCGTGATTTTGCTCTTCTAAACCTGTGTATTAGAATATAAAGAATCCATAAATGGGAAGGTTAGTGCTTCAAATAAGGCAAACATGTATTTGTATATGGAATATCTAAACATCCAGATTGAATGGAAGCATTAAGAGGGGTTAATTTTTTTCTCAAGTGTTTGCTTAAATGCCTCATAGATATTTATATGCATGGAACAATCTGTTGTAAGAGTCAGGAAATTTACCAAGTCAGATTTATAGGGCACGTGAGAAGATGATTGCTGAAAAATCATCTCTAGTGCCATCTGGTCACCAAGTGTGAGTAAAAATACATGCAGATGCATAGAAAATTAGATCCTTTTTAGATCCTTAATCTAGATTCTTTTCCCAGGAATTTCCCCTTCTTAAGCAGAGTGTGCTACTAGAAATAATTATCTGTGTGGTTTGGAAATTATAAGAATACAAGTTGGATATCTGAGGAAATAAAGGGAGCTGGGTATAAAAATGGTTGGCTTTGTTTTAAATTTGGATAAGGGTAAGGCCTCCATTTTGTGGTTTTGTCTTCAACTTTAGAAAAATGCCCATCACAAAATATTTTCAAAGCTTAATGAAACCCATCAGAAGGACAAATTCAGTTAAAGTACCTGGTTCTGGCAGGTCAAAGCCCTGACTGCACTTGAGCTGGCATCTAATTAACCCCAAACTACAATCCCAGATGAGTGATGGGGTATGGGCATATCTACGCTTGGACCTCATGCTGTGTAACAAGAGGGAAGGGAAGGTGCAGGTAATGAGGAATTTCCAGGAGGAATGAGCATTTCCAGGAGGAAGGAAATGCTCTTGCACACAGAGATCGTCCTCGTGTGTACCATCCCTCAATATAGACTTTGATGCTATGGCCGTTGAGAGAACATCACAGAAACACTGAAGTGTGAAGTCTTCCAAATAGTTCAGCACAGACAAAGTCCTTGAGTTTCTTCTGGTATGACAGTTCTAATTAAACTTGATTTCCCTCTAAGTTTGAGATCATTCTTCACTTAATTTGATGGTTGATTGGACTATATGTACAGGAGCTTAACTGCCTCCTGAGAGTGATAGAGGAGCAAAACCATGGAAAGTTCTCTTACGTGGAAAACTTGCAAAATGCTTTCTGTGCCACTACAAGTCACAAAATAACTTCTTGAATTGATCCAAATTGCACAGGACTTCATACTGATGATGTGCTCCATATGTAGTTACTGATTGCTTTGCTTTTGCTTAAGTCTTGTTCAAATATTAGGCATCCTTTGGAATTTCATTCAATTTTCATACTGAGCCAAACAGCCTTTACTTAAGGCAAACACCGGGTAATGAATATGTTCCACTATTTTTTAGCAAAGATAAAGAGAAGCCTTCCCAAGGAAAGTCCCGCCTGCTCTTGAGGCTCTTTGGGCTCAGAAGCCAGGCATTGAGCAGCTCACGTGGATCCTCCCAGGCAAAGCAGAGCAGCCTACCTGAGATCTTGAGAGATTATTTTTTGTAATAAGAGGAAAAGGGAGTCCACACTGTAAAGACTTCTTAGACTGGCTATCTGGTCCCTCCCTCCCTTTCTTCCTTTTTGCAATAAAGTGCTTGGCAATTGTTGCAAAATGGAATGATGTCTTGTTTTTGCTTCTTGTTAAGCACAAACCGAAAGCCAAAAGTTTCAATTGGATCCTTGGATTCTAATGTCTCCTATGTGCTCCTTTACCTTAGAGATTCTAAGACTACGGCCTAGGTTAGCTGCCCACAGGCCCCTGATCTACCTAGAGCTCAGGGAATGGATTCTTCCAGTGGGTCTGCAAATAATCGGATTGGGAGGCAAAGCCTGGAATGAAACTCTGCTCTCTCGATGCAAATCTCCTCCAGTCTTCTTTGGTTTGAAATAATTTTGCTCTGCTTTCAAAACCCACTTCTCAGCAGAAGATTTTAAAATTCAGAAGGGCTTTCCCTGATGTAGCAGGAACAATCTTGGCTTGCCCCTGAGAACTCTGTGAAGACCTCCTGAGCCCCAGGTGGGTGGGGCAATTTGGGGAAAGAGCCATTTGGGGCATTTATTTGGAAGCTGCCCAAGGTGTAGAGTTGAGGGTTGTGCATCTTTACAAGATTCTCTTCCTTCTTGCAACATTGTTTAAGCCAATACCCATTAGTTGAAGTAGTAAAATTAACTGTTGTGACAAAACCCATTTTATTGACTAATCTGCAACAAAAGCTTTTTTTGAATGTTTGTTTTATGAAGTTGTAAAAGGATATCTTCATAATATTTACAAATGCCCATGGGCTGGATATCCATGAGCCGTGGTTGGAAGTTTCCCAAAACTCCCTTGGGACAGTACAATCCTGAAAGACCTGGTTGTATATACTAAAGGATTTAACTTTCCATTTCCTAAAAGACGTTTAAATCTTGCACTTTAAAACTAAGCATGCCCTCAACTCTCTCCTGGGAATATATATTTGATAATTTAAAATAAAACCGACAGGATGTGGCTATCTTCATAGGAGAAGGAGCAAAAGGAACTAAAACTAAAACGCACATAGAACCTATCCAACCAATCCCTGTTGTTTCTTTACCTTTTTTTTTTATTCCAGATGAAATTAGATTATGGACTCAAAGGACCCTTTTGAAAAGAAAAACATACAATTGCCAAAGCCCTGCAAATATTAATTTATGAATTGAAATTTAGTTAAAATGGCAACATTATTGGAAACATGACAAAAACAGGATGTTAAAGAAAAAAATTGAGTGGAGTCAATGAGGTTACACTTAAGTAACACCTTAACATTAAAAGAAATCTATTTCTCATTTTGACCCTGAAACCTTGTCAATTAATTACTAAAATCTATTTACACAGCAACAAGATAAAAATCAATCTCATTCCTGGAACTCTATCTGTCTAGCCGCCCTCTCTAATATAAGGGGCCAGAAGGATGTTTGGTTCTCCTACAACTCCGCTTTTGAAAAGCTCTCTTGCTCAAAGGCATGGCGAATGTGTGATTGTCATCTTCTACATCCAGAGCAGTGGTGAAACCAGAATGTGTGACTTTCCTGAGGGTGAGGCCTGAGGACGATAGCAAAGTCCACTCAGCAGGTTAGGATGCAAATGCTCATGACAGGGAACCCCTAGGACTGTGTTAGCCCACCTGGCACCTTAGGGAGGATTAGAAAAAGCACCCTGTTGGGCTATTGCAGCATCAGGGCTACAGTTTGGCTAGTGTAGTGCAAGCTCCATTTTAGACCCCACTCTCTGCCCCTCCGGCCAGTTGCCCTTATGCAGTGAACAACCTGCACTTATGAACATAGGCAAAAATTATCATTATTTTTATTGTTAATTAATACAAATTAAGCCATGATGGAAAATAGATAAGAATGACAGATAGAGACATCTAATTCCTGGGCAGATGAGTGACAAAAACAGCCTTTTGTGAACTCCTCTCTCTGCTGGCAGGCACAGAGGTGGTCAGGAAAATGACCAGCAGGACTCGTCCAATCCAGAGTAAGTGTGGCCTCAGTCTGAGCAGCACTGTGGCAGGACGCCATGCTAGAAGGTATGGAGGGAAAGTCAGGGGTAATGAGACTTGGAGTAGACTTTTTGGCTGAGACTGAGCAAGGGGATTAGTTTCCAACTGCCTGAATCATTTTCTCTCTTGCTTGATCTTGTCCTACAGAAGGTGAAAAAGGCTATACATTTATGCTCTTTTACTTTTCGCCTGAATCATTTTCTCTCTTGCTTGATCTTGTCCTACAGAAGGTGAAAAAGGCTATACATTTATGCTCTTTTACTTTTCTCCTTAAACAGGAAAAGCCAGTATGGCAAACAAGTAAAGAGAGCTGTAAGAGGGTGGAACAGAAAAAAGTTCATTACATAGACAGTAAAAACTGTTTTGAGATCACCATTCAGTCATACATGCTGATTCACACTCCTAAGCCTTTTCACATGCCGTTTGGGCTGCCAAAAATGCCTCTTTCTCTCTGTATGCCTGGCAAACTCCTACTCATCCTTCAAAACACATCTTTTCTCCACCATTCCCAAGCACATCATTCATTAAAAAGAAAAAAACCCACATTTGAAATATTATCTATGCCAGATAGCATCGATTACTCCACCTTTGTGCTACCCTAAAACATGGTATATATGCTTTATTTTTGCATTCTTCACCCTAAGTTGTAATACTTGCTCATTAATTGGGCTTTGCCATAAACTATGAGGTCTTCAAAGATAGGGACTGAGTCTCTTTCATCTTTTGTATCCCTTATGCAGGGCACTTAGTACAAGAGTAGGTGCTCAATAAATATTTGCTGAATGAACGGACGCATACATAAATGACAGAATGAATGAATGGATGAATGAATGAAGAGGCCCTCTTGCATGATGCAGACGTCTACTGTTTTCACGATTGCGATATATCTAAGAACACATACTCTGCCTCAGGTACCCGTGCCTTGCCAAAACCCTTGGAATTCATTTCTACCTCTTCCCACATTTCCTGAATCCTCAAGAACTCTGAGGTTTTTTTCTCCCCCACCAACATGGAATTTCTGAGGTCCAGAGAGTATGCAGAAAAGTCACAAGCTGGCTGCTATAATAGACTCAAATCTCTATAATACATAGGAAATAAGAGGAAACAGTTCACCAGAATCCTGAAAGGTTCAAGTTCCCCAAAAGATGATGATTCAGATGTCCTGAAATCATGGCCAACATGCTTATGGTCATGAGGCTTACTGATGGCTCTCAGAGCTCTGTGTGGCTCCTAACTCAAATGCTAGAAGCATAGATCCTCAGGAATTGGAAAGAATATTAAAATTATTGTCTCATACCTCCTTATTTCACTGATGAGAAAACAACCCAGAAAGATTGCCTCATGTCCAAAGTTACACTACTAGATCCAAGGCAAGTACATAGGTATTCCGATTTCATTTTCCAAATTTCTGCCACTAAACAAGTAGGTCCTTTTGCAGCTTGGACATTGTCCTTCCAAAGACCCTTCTCCACCAGCTGGCTGGGCTGGACAGGGCAGTCCCTCCACTCTTCTGTCAGCTCTCAGGAAATGGTAGAGAAAGAGATGAGAGGAGGAAAGGGCCAGCTGCTACTTACTTGAAGGGCTTCTCTCCAGTGTGGGTTCGGATGTGGTTGTTGAGGGTAGTGGCCCCAGCGAAGGCGCGGCCACAGTAGCCGCACTTGAAAGGCCGGTCACTGGAGTGAGTGACCACGTGGTTCCTCAGCTCTGAAGGTTGGGAAAAGGACTGGGAGCAGTGACCGCACTGGTAGGGTCTGAAACAAACAAAGAGACTGCCTGGTTATTAGTCTGTCCATTAGCCAAGGGAATTCAGCACCATGAGGGAAGGGCTTGTTGGTGGCATTTTCTCTACTTCTTAAATGGAGCATAATGCACTGGTCACTGGGTTCCCACTGAATTACTTGCTGCCACAAGAATGAGATGTATGGAGGTGCTGAGACAGATTAATTCCCAAACTAATATTTCTTTCCAGTATTAATCATATCATTTCAAGAATCTCTTAATTTCTTGTTTTTATACCCCCCTAGGTAAATATTAGTGTGCTTTTGTGTCCACTGAAGTATAGACTTGGTTAAGCAGAATGTTAAGTGCGAAAATATGTAATTGTTTTTTATCCTTTCAAGGCACTTTTAACTTTTCAAGATTATTGTAAATAATAATCTTCTGGGATGGAGAAAGAAGGTATCATTTCCATCCTGTCAGTTTAGAAAACTGAGAATAAACCTGTACTCACAGAAATAAGCTCTTGATGTAAAGGACCTTCTAGGATATTTGGACTTTATTTAAAGTACGAGGTTAAATGTGGGAAAGGAAGCAAGGGCATGTGTGTTTTAATAAATGCTAAACTCTCGGAGGGGTCTGTCTATAGCAGAATCACTGGTATTGCAGAGATGAACACAGCATTGACCCATAGATGTCTCTTTGTACAAGAAACCTGGTCTTGAGATATTCAGGAATCCTGACTTCTGCTTTCTACACCCCTCTCTCCCAATGTTTACTCATCGGATCTTTTTCTTGAACCTCCTTGGCTCTCCCGTTTAATCTGGTGCTGAGCAATGATTTATAAACAGCATGGAAATGAAGGGATGTGCTTGCAGAAGGATGGCTCTGATGCAAAAGCAAAGAGAAGGAAGTTGTAACAAATACCTGATAATTAGCAAGATTATCAGAAAATATTCTTTCCAGCTCATGAGAAGGAAATCAATTTTTTGTATTCATAAAATAGATTAAAATTTTGCTTTCTCCACAGATGTTCTCCTGCTTACTGAAGCAGAATCTGGTGACTGATATAAAACCTGGGGAGTTTTCCCTTTCAAAGCTATTTCATATCATTCCTTGACAGGGCTCTAATATGTTTATCAAAATTTTAAAGAAAATTAATACTCTGTTGTGAGAGATATTAATAGCGCTCACTAAGCCCCATTTTGTAGCCCAAACATTCCTGACTGCATTTGGAAAGCCAATGGCTAAAGCAGACTTAATTGCTCTACTTTAGCAAATGCATAAGCTCAAATGACTAGAAACTGAAATAAAGGGCTGGGAGACAATGGTGAGCAAGCATGTACAACAATTCAATTAAGTGCAAAATAAAGTGTAGCCTCTCATTTGTCAAGTGAAGTGCTTAATTGTGGCTACTTGCCTCACTGAACACAAATACTATTATTTTACCAGGCTTCAGCACACTGAGCACTGATTGTAGAATTTTTTAGCGTGATTAATAGTCCAGGATTGGTCAATAACTCAATACTATACAATTTTAATTACTTACATTTAGAAATCTATTTAACTGTTCTCCAACAAGTTTCAAAGAAATATATAAGAGTCCTTGGTAAGGATTTTATCAGTCTTGACAAATTACATGCACGTTTTATTACAATTATAAAATAATGCTTTGAAAGCCATTAAAATTACATGTAGGTGAAAATGTTCTCCTGCCAAACCTGTTCTTTGTAGTAACCATTAACCTTAAAGGGTTCTTCAAAAATAATTCTCTCAGGGATGAAATTTTTTCTAATGTTATTGAAGAATATAAACAAAATAATATATTAATATATGCTATATCCACTGACAACTGATTTTTCTAATAGTGAAGGGACCATTAACATTTATAAGCCTCTGGTTATCTATTTTTAATAGCTATCACAATAAACAATAAGCCACTAAATAAAACCAATTAATCTTTTCTTTTTTTTCTAACTCTGCTGTCAAAAGTTGGGCTGATTTATTTCTTATGGTCAGAAGTCAATCCATTCTTTTTATGTTAATAGTCACAATGGCAAAGATTTACATGCAGAGAGCAGAAATGACCACAGAGAGGCTGGTGCTGAATTTTTATATCAAACGAACACCGAAAAAAGGATAACAGGATTCTAAAACATCCCCATTGCCCAGCACTGGGCCTGAGAAGTGTTTGCTAGGAATCCAGTGACCTGTGGTTCAGTTTTTACAACTCCGCAGGCTCAGCTTGACTGAATGGCAGAGTCTAGAGCAGGGGAGACAGAAGAGATGAGTCTTGCTTCAGTCCCTGACCCCAATCAGCTTTGGGACTTGGGGCAAGTCACTCAACTTCCCTGACTCTCCATTTTCTCATCTATCTGCGAAGGGAGAGGGACGAACTACATGCTCATCCTGACATGCTCTGTTCCTGCTTCCCAGATAATCAACAAAAGTGCATCGTCTGAGGATTTTTCCAGGGTACAGTCTCTCAGAAGTCAACCAGTATCATCTCTGTCTTCCATCACGTGCACTAGCCAGCTCCCTGGACACAGAGATTTCTGGGATCGTGTGTGTACATGCTAATTAGAAGACGGACAATTTAAACTTATTTGGTAAACATTTGAGAATATAGAGCAACAAGAAAATACAGAACCAAACTTTACTTTGGTTGATTTCAAAAAGCAAAGTGATGTTCCTTCGTTCTTAAGTACCTTGAAGAATAAGACTTTAGAGCCCGTGGTCACATTCACCTCTGCAGAAGCCAATTTTACATAGAATTAAGAACACGTGTGCCCTACTTGCCACTGCAGTAACAGATTCTCTCTCCCAGCCTAGAAACGTGTAGAAAATTAGCCCTGAGAAAGTCCAGAAGTTACAAAGTAAGCAGGCAGGACTCCTTTAAACACTCTTTTCCTGTATTTCAATATTTCCTAAAAAATGAATAAGGGAAATGGTCAAAAAATAATCTCTGCTTTGATTGTGCTCATAGGGTTTCATCTAAGGACATGAGAATACATTCAAGACAGAATTAAATCTTCAAGCCCAAGAGCAGGACTAAGAAAACATTATCACTACTCAGGCACTGCAACATCTTTTGAGACAACTGGCCACAAGCCTTAGAGTCAACTGTGTGTACATATGTCTACTAGCACAACCAAATCCTCACCTCTCAATTTATAGCTGAAGAACCTTAAGGCACAGAATTAGTTGCCATTACTCAGCTTTTTATTCTAGTGACTAACTTTCCCATTAATTTTTTAAGGTCTGCCCTAAAGATAAGGCTTGAGTTTATTAAACTTTTGGATGCAATCTTTTTCAACTCCAAAGCTGAATACACAGGCAGCAGATTCTGAATCCCTTTGATGTGTCATACCAGAAGTGCCGAGGACCGACATCCTCAACTGCTGTTTAACTGCACTCTTTCCAGGATCTCACATCATTGCACAACTAAATGGGAATCTCCTTTCTAGAACACTTTGATTCTCCCCACATCATCATACACATACAGTATTTCACTCTTCTTAAGGCAAAAAAATGAGCATTCCTCACAAAATGAGCATTTCACACCCAGCGGTAGCTTATGCATTTTTTTTTTTTTTTTTTTTTAATGACTTGAGACCTCTGGTAGTGGTATCCAACAGAATCCATTCTGCCTCGATGGAAATGTTCTATATCCAACACATGAGCCCTTACTCACATGCAGCTGTTTTGCAATTGCAATGTGGTTTGTACGATTGAGAAACTGAAGTATTATAATACAGTTTTGATTAATTTGAATTGAAATAACCTTGTGTGTCTAGTTCCAACACAGAAATATCAAGCTTCATGGAAAACTAGAAGGTGCTCTGTACTCAATGAAGAAATAACTGAAAAACAGACAAAGCCTGGGTTGATTTAGTTAGTATATATCAATGCTGATAAATATAAGCATAAAGAAGGCAGTGAAACAATTTTGTACATCCCCTGGCATTATCTGTTACTGGCAGCAACCCTGCCAAAGATTTCTCCAGTAAAATGTGCAATTCATTTGCGTTAAGTCTGTAACTGTTTTGGTGTACAGGAAAAGGATAAAAAATTTAACAAAACTAAGTGTGGTTTGGTTTAAAATTATTAATCCTTCTTTGATTTTTATTTCACGGCATGAAAGGCTCCAGGACAAAAGTTCAGCTGAAGTCACATTCTCTCCTTGCTCCAAGTCAGCCAGTGCAAGTGCAAATCTCCCAAGACTTCAAAGGGAGCGCTACTTAGGTCACTGCTGGCTGCGTGGAGTGAGAAAAGAACATAGTTCTATGTAAGGAGAAAAAGATTTCAGGAAAGCTACAAAAGTGTGCAGCCAAAGGGCCTGGAGAACATTGAAAGCTAGAAGATAACCTTCACACTTAGAGGGAAAAGAAGAAACAGTGGAACACAAGAGCACTGATACATTCCAAAGAAACCACTGTGGCGATCGATTATCTCCAGGCTCCTCCCACCAAACAGCACCTTCTCAGAGTCACTGTCCCCTCTGGAACCACATCAAATTAAAGCAATGATACTCGAAATACAATATGAACAACTGACGGGAGGTGTGTGGGGGAGGCTGACAGAAGACATTCCCATGTGGCATAAACAACCAAAAGGAGAAAGGAAAAGAAAAAGGATGCAAAATAAATAAAGTAAAGGTAAGCATTATAAAAACACTTTCTGTGGAAAATAAAAGAGAACATATTCATCAGAAAATAATCCACTATAATTGAAGGCTTTGCTTACCCTTTCCTGGAGCACCCCCAATGGGACTGTTGGGAGTTTCTGCAGCAGGAAAAAACAGAAGAGAAAAGGGATTTCTAACTCCTGGTTCAAACAAAAATGAGCCGACCTGTTCTGGCCTAGGCAATAAGCTTATACAAAAACCTAAGGGTGTGTGAAGTCTTTAAGCAAAGTCTTGGCTGATCTAGATTCCAATAGCTTCTTCCCTTTGCATTTGCTTAGGCAAAGCAAAAGTCAGTTGCCTGGGGAAAAGGAAGAAGAGATTTTTGGTTTTGGTTTTGGTTTCTGTTCTGTTTCTGTTTTTTTGATAATATTCACAGATCAAAATCAAGAAATAACAATTCTGTAGCTCCTGGGCCCTCTTGGATGTGTTTTTATCTTCACTGCTGATTTCCACCCTACTAGGTAAAACAAAAATTTTTTCTGCATTCAAATGTGAATGCCACAGAGGTGAAAAATGGTGATTTCTGGCATCCCTGTGTACTGAGAGATCTCCTTCCTTTATATCAAGGCATAGACTTTCTGATGGACCCTCACACAAATATAGACACACAAAGTCTCTTAGAAAAAGGTTCAACTGTCTGAGGATTCATGGCCAAATATTCAATCTGTTGAATGAAGATTCTTTTGGACTTGAGATTCAGGGGCCTGTTTCAAACTTGGGCCTGTTTGAGAATTTAACCTGTCTATCTTTTGACTTTGTCTTCCTTGGCTCTCTTTCTTGCCTCTGATTCTAGCAAGGTTTTCCTAACAAAATAAAACACTAGTGTTTTTCAAACAGGGGAAATGGTGTCTGCCTGTTAAGTTCTCCTTTTTTTTCATTGTTTTGGCTTATTGGGCACAAGGTACTAAATGGTCAATTGATTTACAGAGTCAATCACTCAGAAATATATGTGCATTCAGCAGCTGTGAGTCTCCACGTGGATAGTAACGCAAAAAGGGTCAGGATTTAGCCACCATCATGATCAACTGATGTTCCATTGTAATTCTGCACCTTTCTTCTACTTAGCAATTCACCCAAGTTTCTAAGAATTATGGAGAGTATCTTTTCCTTCCAAATTTTCTGGTAGAAAGACAGCATCCTAGGTTCTGGAACAGAAATGAGCTGTTCCAGTCCTATATGCTAAAAGCAAATTACATCTCTAGAATGAGGCTAGTGGGTCAAAGTGACGGGACATCTCTCTGTATTTCCTCCTCATCTGCAAGAATCAACTCAAATGTGGTTGTGTATTGCAAGCATCTCCCCAACATTGGTAAGAAACACTGTACCTCACTACTTTGCCTATAAAAAGGACTGATTTTCTTTTTTAAGTCAAAATTCTTAATTTCAACTCACTCATGAATGATGGTGATCACACCTCAGGTGTTCCAATAATGCCCAGGAAAGGGAGAAGTATGACCCAACTACTTGAGCAATTAGTTGCTAATTCCAACTCTGGTTATTTACCTGGTTAACAAGCACCCACCACTTCACCTCATCTGGGAAGGCCTGGCCACACAATACCTGGGCATCTGATTCAAACAAACCCATCAAGGTCTGGCACAGGATTTTTGCCAATAATTTTAAATTAGCTTGGAATCACCATTAGCTTGATAATCTTTCATGGAAGTGTATTTTGTACTGGTAAGGTTTCTAATTTGTCTTTTTTTTTTTTTTTTTACAGTTTACACTGAGGCATTACAAATTGTGGCACTATCATTTCATAGGACAGGAATCAAACAAAATCATATGCCTTCATATCTTTCCATTTACTGTTCCATATTTTCATTGCTTTATATGACATTCAGTATGAAGTCATATCACATGTAAAGCTAAGTGTTGAGTTAGAAAATTTTAACTATTACTTCATTTTACTTTGCATGTTCAGTTATTATGACTAAGCCTACAATGAACCTTTGCAAATAATAGATCTGTCCAACTGAACTCACTCAACTTAAGAAGCAAGTTTACGAGATTTTAATCCATCTTTTCTATTTTAAAAAAACCTACCAAAATGTTGTGAAAAATTAAAATAGATATATCTTGGAGCTCTATATATACTTACAAGAAGAGTAAACTTTTCAAAAACATCTTTTTAAAAGGAATGAGGAAATATTTTCAAAACTTTTACATCACATTTACAGTCAATAGTACTAAGATCTACAGAAGTCTGTCGATAGTTTCATCAACGGGCTCCCCTATTGAAAGTAAAAGAGGATAAATACACAGCTGCCTAACAGCCCTAAAGTAAATGTTTCAATATTAATTAGCTTGAGCAATGTTTGATCCTAAATAAGGGGTTTCTAGAATGGCATAAATAAAAGCACACATATGTATAAATGTGCACATATAACCTAAAATTGATTATCATTATTTCGGAAAATATCCATTCCCTCCCACCATACCTCCACCCTCCCTGCCCTTACTTAGCTTTTCTGGGCATATTGTTGCACCCTGTAATGCTGAGAGGAGACTGCTGAGTGTGTATTATTAGCCAAGGAGATCTAAGTGGCTTGCTTAAGGTTAATCAGTGGCAAAATTAAGAAAATAATTAGGAAGTCCCACTTCTGAGTTTCCTATTCTAGTTCCAAAAATTATATTCTGCTTTTATGTTCACAGTGCATAAAACGCTATTCTTAGATAATTTGGTTTTAATCAAATTTTCATAGGACATGAAGGAGAGAGAAAACATAAGCAATCCTTTCTTATTGAATTAATTTGATTTTTGTCTTTTGCTCTGCCAGCTATCAAGACTGCCAAATAAACCAGTTTTGATTCATAAATAATAGTTCCATTATATCTACTGTGCCACTCGTCAGAGTACCTGAAATTTTAATTCACTTGTTCAGCTAAATTTCATCCTCAGTTCATGGCCATAAAATTCTTTATTGACAAACTTTCAAACCAACTTTGACTCTGAGGTATCTAGTCAACATTTTTCTTCTGTGTGGATATTAGTTTATTGAATAAGTGGCATCTGTTTTCCTCCACATCACTAGCAGAGGAGGTATTTCCTTTTGACAGCTTTGCAGGATTTATGGGTTTGCATGCTCTGAAGAAAAATGTACTAAGCAAAAAATTCCAATTCATTACCTCTTAGTACTTAATTAAGTTCATACCCACAGCACACTGGAGGTGAACCCTGAAACGACTGTGACAGCAGCAGAGCAGTCAGCTATATTATCTTGGGAAGACAGAGAGGATTCTAATTATCCTGGCCTCATTTTTCCATCTATGATATTCATAAATGCTCTTCTACCTCGCTCCCCTTTATACTTGGTCAGAGCAATGTGGAACGAGTACAGGTTCCTCTCTGCAGCCACCAACCTGTGCATGAGGTCTTATAAGCCAGAAAGTTGAATGCTGGCCTAATATTACTCTCTGACGTTCCAGAATGCAGACACCTCTCAGCACAGAGTTTCCCCAGAGGTGTGACTGCAGGAGGTGACTGGAACCTGGTAGGAACGCAAGTAGTGCATATCACTAAGTAAACACACTGTGAGCAGGGTTTTACCTGTCCGGGTTCTGAGTGCACACGTGCATCTGTAACAGGATCCTCTGGGTGAAAGTCTTAAAGCACTGCCCGCATTTCCAAAGATGCCAGTCACTGAACTCCGAGTGGAGCTGGCTTGTGGAAGTTGGGCTCGCAAGGACTCGCTGGTTTTTCACGTTGATTTGGCTGAATCCTGATTCAATGGGCCCAGACTTATCCAGGAGAGAGAAGTTCCTGCTGCACGGCGTCTGTGGGAAAACGATGGAGCGCTGCTGGGTGGCTGGGGAGAGTTTGCTGCTCTTGTTGAAGGGCTGCAGGGCATCTTGTCTGCACATGGCTTCCATTACCGTGGAAGGGACATTTACTAGGAGAACAGCAGTATTTTTAGAAGATCAGTTTTGCTAGCCCTTAAAATAAGCAAAATAGCATGCATTTTAAAAAATTCCTACACATTAACATTTTAAAAATTTGTTTTTCTAAACTCAGAATTAATGTAATAACAGATAGTTTGATTGAGGGGGAAAGCACTATTATCACAAATTAATAACTCATTCAATGCCTATTTATTAAGCCACTGCTATATGCTCAGGATTGTTCTTACATGGTCTTTGCTCTCATGGAGTTCACTTACGAATAGAGATGCACAGGATTGTACAGTGAGGTTCCACACTGCCCCTTAAGTTAGGAGAGAGTTCAGATGAAGACACAGCAATGGGAGGAGGAGAGCAAACAGGGGGGCTTCCCAGAGAGGGTGGTCTTAAGCAGTGCAGAGAAAGTGGGCTCAACTTTGCTACACACAGAATTTTAGGTATTCCACCAGATCTTGCCAGCACACCACAGGTATTCAAGAAAAGCTGGCTGAAGAGATGAAGGGAACAATATGACAGATGCCTGGAGACAGGAAACATCTGGCATGTTGATGGATAGTGAGGGAGACAGGCTAGCTAAGAGGGCATGGATTCTGAGCTCTGTGGGAAATAATGAGTAGGGTATGCAGACCTCAGAGGGCCTTAGAAGTCCAAAGAGACAGATTAAAAAAATAATAAATAAATAAAAAGACTTTAGTCCAAGGACTTGGACACACACTGTTCCTAAGCTGAGGAACAGAGAGAACAATGAAGCGTTGTTCAGGTTGGGCTTGAGCAAGGCATGATTTAGTCAGGGTGCACAGTGGATAACGTAAGAGTGGGAGGCCACAGAGGACTGGGCTTGCAACTTGGCCTTTGGAATCAGAAAGCCCTGGGTTCAAATCCTGACCTCTGCTGTCTATTAGCTGGGAAAGTTACTCAACCTCTCTTTGCCTCAGCTTTCCCATCTGTGAAGTGGGGATGTTGAAGTAACAATCATAATAATAACAGCAGCAGCATGGCTGAGTGGCTGAGATGGTATAGACTGAACTCCACTATTTCCTAATCTTGTGTCTTTGGGCAAGTGTGGAACATCTAGATCTTCCATTTAGTCTTTGGTAAAATGTAAAATGTTTCCTCCAAAGAATGAATGAGATAATGGATACATTAGGATCTAGCAAAGAGCTTGGCCCACAACTGACATTCAATAGATGTAGAGCTCTATGAGTCCCAGTTTCCTCATCTTTAGACTAACCTTTATGAGGCTTAAATAAGAGAATAAAGTTCTCACCACAGGGCCTACCATCAATAGTAACCACTGTTCTTAATTTATAGAAGAGATTGGAATGATGGGCGATGGGCCTAAACTGGGCTGGTGGCAGTGGGAGTGAGGAAAGAACTAGGAAAAAGAAATGTTTTTCAGGAGGAAAACCTAACATAAATTTTTCTTCCTTTTTTTTTAAGTTGCTATTTTTGTTTATAAAATTTATCAAGTAGTCACTTGTCATCCCACAGGTCCAGAAGAGATCAGAACCTAATATGCTTAAAACTATTATTCTTTTGTAAAGTAACCACTGTGTCAATAAAATGTAGTTTTTAGTCATTTCAGGGGCCAAAGAGATTACTGATCATAGTGTGGTCAAGAGCAGGAAATTAGAGACCAAAATATTGAAAAAGGATGATTGACAAAAAGATTGGTGGTGGCAAATAACAAAGCCATGCAAACGAAGGTTATTGACCAAGGGTCCAGAGCCACACTTGAGGGAAATACATGAGCTGAGGGCTCATCCTGCCCCACCACAGACTATCGCTAGGATGCTTATGCAGCGTCAAGTTTCCTCAACTCTAAGAGAATGCTACAGGATCCTAATGACCAGGAGTAGACAGAAGGAGATGGCTATAGATGGCCTGAGGAGACAGGAAGGCATCATGTTCGGGACATAAAGGGGTTGCTGTGCTGCCATTCAGGACTCTTCAACTCAGACAGCATTCTGTAAAATCATGTGTATTAGACAACCCAACAAAAGTGCCCTGTCCACAGGGTACTGACAGCCTGGCCCATCCTGTCTTAGGAAAGAAAACCAAAGCAAGAGACTTACAGACCTGAAAAGAACCTATTAATCCTCCAGTCAGCACTTCTTAACCCAGACCGGGGAGATATCAAAAAATTACATCAGAATCTCTCAGTGGGTCCTGGGCATCTGCATTTTTAAAAGCTCCCCAAGTGCTTCTAATGGGCAATCACTGTTGAGAAGCACTGATCTAATCCAACCTCTCTTAATACAGATGAAAAGAGCTGAGGCCCCAGAAGGTACAGTAACTTGTCCTGGGGCACACATTCAGTTAAGAAGAGAGCTTTCTGATACCCAGGTCAGTGTTTTCCTATCATGCTCCTATACTGTCTCTGCTCACTAGATGTGTTTCAAAAGGAGAAAGGACATTTTACAGCTAACATGGGTAGATAGATAGATAGATGATAGATAAAAACATATATACAAATGTTTATATATATATATACACCAAATACACATACATACATAGGTTTATGAATATGTTTATATTTTATATACAAATCTTTACATGCAATTTCAACTGCTAGGGCAGAAGTGTATAATCAGGACGGAATTTGGACATTTTTTAGACTTTCAAAAATCTTGTACTGCACAGTGAGACTTTTTAAAAGGTATTGGAAGATAAGAAGGAATGTTTCATCATGTTTGGGTACTTCTTAAGTAAATCAGAAAAACAGCCCCACACTGCCAGAGTTCAGGTGAGCCCTTTTATAACTAATCTGGAAGAGGCAAAGCACAGAAGTCTACACAATTTCAGACTACACTTAGCTTTTGTGGGGTGGGAAAGGCCAGACTACCAGGAAAGAATGCATGGTGGCAAGACTACAGAAGGAAGGTGTCATCAGCATGCACACAACAGAGAGAAAAACTGGCCAGAGGCTTCACTGTTGGAAAGAGGAATGTGAAACCCTTGGGAGAAGGTAATGCAAATAATACTCCAAGTATAGATTATAGATTCTGACTTTCCATATATGCTTCTGGAGGGTAAACTAATACATGAATTCTTGAAAATTGTTAAGGTCACATAATCTTCATATTAAACAAAAGAATCTGTGGGCCAATGGGTTTTTGTAAGTTTAATGATCAATGTCAAAACAGTAATAAAAATGTATACCAGTTTGTACACTAATCCAGGGGATATATGCGATCTGAGTTAATGGTTGCAATCATAGCTTCCAGGCAACAAGAATGGGAATGGTTGGAAGGAAATTATTCTCCGTTTTACTATTTTCTTTTCCAGAATACCCCAAACAAATATATGTTTTCAAGCTATAGAAAGTAATACTTGCACTTTATATTTTATTTTTTGCATGGTCCTTTATTATATTTGTGAAAAAACTAAATCCTACCAAATGAAAATGAGCACATAATTTGAGAGAAGAAAAAAGTAAGAATATGAATGAATAATTTTCACAAAAGCAACCACATTTGAGCTCTAAATGATCCTGCACACTTCCATAGAACTTCAAAAGTCTAAAAAGTACAGTTTCTAAAAGCAGGACTTAAAAGACACAGAAGATTATTATTCCCAAATATCAGCCTCCTTGGCCATGGCATTCAAAACTATCAACAAAACACAGGAAATTATCAGAAAGGGTAAAGAAAATGGATCAGAAAACACCATATTGTCCTAACTCAAGAAATACAACATAGACAACTGCAAAAGGCCAGAGATGGCTAACTAAAGTGACCAGAAAGATGAAGTGGTTTCTGCATGAAGACATAATGAACTTGTAAAATCTCTTTAGTCTGTAAGGACAAAGATTAAGAGGAAAATGTAAACTCTCAAACCCTCAAATGAAGTACATGAGCTCAACAAACCCTGGTCAATTAAAACATTGAGAGAAGCAAATTCAGAATCCGTAAAACAAAGTCCTACTCTAACCTCCCCTTGTCCATTTATTCAGTTCACAAATACTTGGTGAGTGTCTATTACATGCTTGACACCATGTTAGGTGCTGTAGATACGAAATGAACAAGAAAGCCTCAATTCCTGCCCTCAGGGCATTTAAACTCTAGGCGGAGAGACATATTAAACAAAACTTTCTGCAAATAAACATTTACTCAGTTTCATCTAAGCAAATTCCATTAATTGTACAATTATAATGGTACAATAATTGTAAGTCACCATTCACTTGAAGACACCTGCCAGTTTAGATTGAAATGTGAAAAATGTATGAAATTTAGAATTGATAAAATGCAGTTGATACGACTGTGATAAATACTAGGAGAGAGAGGAAGAGGATGCCAGGAAAGCATATATAAAGGATACTTATACTTGTGGTGTGAGGGATAGCTTCCCTGGGGCTGCGAACAAGAATCTCAGTCCTGACTGGTTCACAGATCCCAGTTAGGTGCAAAGGGAGGAAAAGGCCTTGCAGGGACACACAACATCTGCAGCCTTTGCCACAGGGTCTGTGTGTCATGCTGAGGTGGGGGCACTTGGGGAACTGAAAGGCAGCCAACTGCAGCCTAAGCAAGGAGAGAGAAGGGCTGAGAGCCGCTGCACTGAGGCTGGAGAGGAAAGCAGCACCATCACCGATGCCTATGGGAGCTGGGCAGGTAATGGAATGAAAATGATAGGAAGCAGGTTAATACAATAGAGGATGGCAGGATCTGTAGCAAACCGAGAAGAGCATTGTCTGTCTAAAGATATTTGGATTATAATATTTTAAAACACTATATTGGCCATACAAAATATTGCTGGAGACTATCTATGGCCAATAGGCCACCATATTAAAGAATTAGGAATTAATCATAAGAGTAACAGAAAGCCAAAAAGTATTCTAAGCTAAGGTGTGAAATGATCAGATTTATGCTTTAAATGCAGCACTTTAAATTGTTAAATGAAAAAAGTAAGGTGCACATGTTAAAAACAGGGGCAACTATAGACGAGGGAGAGTATTTGGGAACTCTCTGCACAATTTTTCTGTAAGCCTAAAATGGCTCTAAAAAGTCAAGTCTATTTTAACAAATGCAGAACGATGTATACAGTATGCTATTACTTGTTTAAAAGACAGGGGCCAAGAGCAAGCAAAAGAGAGGAAGAATATACCTGAATGCTTGAATAGGCAAAACCTATCTCTGGAAGGAGATCCAAGAAACTGGCAACGTTACTGATTGCCTCTTGCAAAGGGAATTGTTTGGCCAATAGCACTTTCTGGATTTAGATCTATATAACTGGACTACCTATTAACAAAACATGTTGGTAAACTGAAACAACAAAATAAATCAATGAAACCTTCACTCTGGCTGCTGGGCTGCTATGATATGATAACAGAGAAAGCATGAAGACGTGTAGGAAGCTACTGCGGTGGTCCAGACTTATACTTTACAGCGACACTGATCAGGTGGTGGCAGCAGAGATGAAGAGAAGAAATGTATTTAAGAATATACAATCAACGTAGCCTAATGGCTGATTAGATAAAAGGGAGGAGAAGAGGCAAGTGCCAAGGTTTCTAGAATGAGCAACTGGATGAATGGGAGCGAGAGTTATTGACATGCAAGAATGAATAGAACACAGTTTGGCATACGTTTCATTCGAGATGCCTGTGAGACATGAAAGTGTTAAGACATTTATAGATAGGTGGATATAGAAATAGAGATTGAGAAATTTGTGCACAAGTAGTTTATTGGGAGGTCTCTCAAGATCAACACCTTAGGGGGCAGTGAGTCAAGTAGGACTGGGTAGTAGGACTGTACAGAGGGAGGAGTTCAACATCTCTGGAGCTGGGAAGGTCCTTCAGAGTTGTCCTGCTATAGGCAAGTGAACCAGGCCTTTTATAGCCCACACATTGACCAGTCACTGGATATGGACTGCCATGGGGAGAAGGCATGACCTAGGGTGAGTGGCTTTCTGAGGATGAAGACAATTCCTGGAGAGGGCTCATCTGAGAACTGCCAGCCCCTCCCTGCACTTCTGCAAACTGAGGGAACATGTGCCTCCATCCTGAAGCACAGTGGGGTGGAGAGGGGCATCCTACAGCACCCAAGAGGTCAAAACTCTCCCAACAATGGGTTTCTCTGTCTCTTTTGTCCCATTTGTCCATGAATTCATCTCCAGAGGGTGCTGCCTTCTGTTACTGTCTTACCAAGTCCTACAGAGATGTCCCTCTGGAGTGACTTCTTTGCTTCTTCTAGGACCCTACAGGTTTCTCCAATTCTGAACCAATTTTTATTAGTTTCTGGGCCCAGGATTTCCATATGTAGCAGAGAGTGCAAGATTAAGCCCCATACCATGCCACAGCTGGGGTTGGTTTTTAGTATGTGACTCTGTTTCCAGAGATTTTCTCTTTTTGCTTTAGGATCTAGCTTTATATTTAATTTTCTTTAACCCATAATGGTCATGAGTTTGGATTGAGGAAAAAGGATTTTCCATGTTTTGCCAGCCCACCACCTGGACAGTCATTCCCACAGCTAAATTCCAAGTAGAGTCAAAGGATCACTGAATCACAGAATGTCATGGAAGTCAAATTAATTAAACATTAGTCGAACGGGGATACACTCCAAGCAGAACCGATCTCTTCCTAACTCTAATCCCCAGATACTCTCTTTTTAGACCTCCCATGGTACCTACTTAGTGTTTTCTTGTATTGTTGTGTGTTTATGTGCCTTCCTCTAGATCAAATCCCTTAAGGACAGGAGCTGGGTTTTCAGATTCCATCATTATGCTTCCCAAGGAGATATTCCGTATACTTGTTGAATTGAGCTATGCTATCACGTCTGGGGTCACAGGTTTAAGGCTTGAGTAGGGCCTTCCTTACTCAGGGCCTGGTTTCTCATGGTGGGTGAGATGAAGGGGTGAATGACTCTGTGCAGAGGGGCCCCTTTCTATTTTGCGCTCTTAAACCAAAATAAAAAGGCAGGCCTCACCGAGGCAGTGTTGACTCCAGTGCAGCAACCCCTGAGTTGCCATCAAGTTTCACATTCTGCTACCTCAGCTTCATAAGCCGAGACAGAAAAAAGCAGCAGGAAGACTTGTTTAACATTTATTCCCAGGTTTTTTTTTAATTTCCTCTGAAATGAATATGAATACACCACGGTCTTTACACTCTGCAGGAGCTAATCCTCCACTGGAAGCCTTGGGGAACCTCATTCCTCCTTGCGGATGCAATCTGTCGACACAGGCGTTCCTTCAGGCTCTTTGAAAGGCCCTCAGTGGATGGAGTGGCTCTCTCTTTGGAGCTCTATTACATTTATAACTAGGACTTTTTAAAAGAAAATAACACGGGAATTGCTTCCAGAACTCAAATGTCTGTGTGAGACTCTGAACTCTCTTTGAGTCAAGGCAGCTTTGAATGGCTCATCCAGGGATGAGTGTGCCGGACCCCCTCACAGCCGCCAACGGAGGGGGGCAGTTACTGAAGCCTGAACTCGCTGCACACACTCAATGGGAAATGTGTACTTTCAATGTTGAAAGAACCATGGGAAGAAAATTATATTTTTTTAAATGAAAGTGCTTAATAAGTATGGCATGTAGACTCCCAAACCCTCTACTCCGACCCCTCAATCATTCCTGCTCATGTATTGGTATCATGCATTGGACCAGTGTTGTGGAGCTGTAATTTCCACTCCAAAGATCCACATCCAGGGTAAGGAATGCATTCCCTAAGTAATTATTCCACAGTTTCCATTTCTGACTTACAACTCACTGAGAGGTCATTCTATCCTTCCAGTTCTTCAGACTAAAAACCCTGGAGTCATTCTTGACTCCTCGATTTCTGTCTCACTCAGCATCCAATGTGTCAGCAAATGCTGCTGGTTTTACTTTCAAAAGATATCCGGCATCCAACCACTTCTCACCACCTCCACCATTTCCACACTGGTCCAAACCACCAGCCCCTCTCCCCTGAATTCCTGCAAGAGCCTCTAACTGGACTCCCTGCTCCACCTTCACCCCTTACTGTCTGCTTTCCACACAGTAGCCAGAGTAATCCTGTTTAAAATTTCAGGCAGATCATGTCACCTTCTGCTCAACACTCTACAATAGGCCCTTCACCCACCTCACACAGAGTAAAAGGCTGTCCCAGCACCCTCCTGCCCCCATCTGAGTTAACCGCCCCCCACCTCACTCACTCCACTTCACCTGTACTGACCTTCACGATGCTTTTCCAGCACACCTGGAACATTCCCACCTGGACGTCTTTACACATTTAGTCCTGCTGCCTGAAACACTCTTCTCCCAGATAACCGCGTGGCTTGCTCCTTCTCCTCCTTCGAGTCTTTGCACAAACATCACCTTTTCAGTGGGATCTACCCTGACCACTCTCTAAAATTGCAACTCCAAGCTCCTGGCACTCCTGGCACACCTTCTTTGCTTCTTTATCTCTACAACACTATCACCTTATGACAAACTATTCACTGATTTATTATCCTTCTCCCTCCACTAAATGTGAGCTCTATGAGGGCAGGGATTATTGTTTGTTTTGGTCACTGCTGTATTTGCAGCACATAGCAAAGGCACTGGCAAAGAGCAATATTTGAGCAACAAATGGATGAACTGATGAATATTTGGACTATGTCCTACCTACTTTAGATCTCTAGGCTTTGCTATATTGACCTCCAGACATTTTTCAACATACATACTCCACAACAACTTCTTCAGAGTCTGTAGCGGGTTGTATTAAAGGAGGAAACAGAGGACCTTGCAGGATTTCTGGAATCCTTTTTGATCATATTTGACACTTTAGCAAGCAAGGTTCTGACAAGGTTCCAATACACAGACTGGCCGTCCATGTTGGCAGAGGAGGGAGCAGATACTGGTGCTTTTCTGTGCATAGACCTGGATCTATTTTCCAGGGTGTGGGGACATGCAGCCATTCTGGGCAAGGCAGATCATACTGGCCTCCATCTCCATATCTGCATGTAAGACCAGCCACACACTCATGTCCAACACTGAGATTCTCTCCTATGAAAACAGACACTTCCTCAAACAGGAGTATCACTAGAAAATAAACTTCCCAATGGAAACTTGGGAAGTAAGAGGAATGTACTATATGTCCAAGGATTCATTTTTTTAAAATTGGAGATTGGTTTTGGGTCAGGGTAAGGTAGAAAAGGAAAGCTGATAGTAATAGCCTTTTTGAGGTTTATTTTTTGCAAAGAAAATAAAGATGGAAAAAAACTATCTGATCATCAGCATTTTGATCAGTAGTTAACATGAGCATTTTTAAATTGGAGTTTGTGTGTGTTTGAGTGTGCGTGAGAGAGAAAAAGTGAACAGGGAAAAAGGAAAATAACACATTTTCAAAATGAAGTTCCTTATCCACTAACAATATAGATCTGCTCTGTTTCCTCCTTTGTAGGGTAACACCAGATTATCATTTCACAGATTAGTTAATTTTGTGACGAAAACAAACAGCATCATTGAAACCAGTGTTTATCACCGAAGCACATCAGAATTATCTAACTCTGTTCCAAATACTGGAAGCTATAACATTTTTCAAAGAATTGAGAAAACAAAAATATAAATTGTAAGTGAAAGTTGCTGCAAGTTTTCATTTGCCTAGACATTAGATAGTTTTTTAAAAGATAGAAGAAAATTACATGGTCTGTTCTAGACTAGGAGATTTAGAAAGACACCAATTCCTCAGTCATATGTCTATGGTTTATATTATCATTTCTCACTCCAGCGACAGCCTAGGAGATGGCCATCCCAACTGACTGGAGGGGTGTCAGCCCAGATAGATGGTATTGTTTTCTTATTGCTCCATTCTTGCTGATAGGGTGGACTCAACAAGACTGTGCATTCCTGCAGAGCAGAAGGTGTATCTCATGCTGTTCTTGTCACTCCCTAAGGTGCCAAGCTTAGAAGCAGACACATAGCAGGTGCTCAGTAAATACCAGCTCATCTAACTTTGCTGTTAGCAAGTACTTAAAACTATGGCAAAGGAAAAACCCTAATGCTAATGGAGGTGAGGCATGAAATTGTGAACAGGCAAAGAAGGACTGGCCTGTGCAGGTTAAAATGCCCTGTGAAAGAAGCAAAAGACATCCAGGGAAGGAAAACGGTAAAACAGACTTGTGCACGTTTGAGTTATGTACCACAGAGAACCACATTTCAGGAGCTTCAAGAAACACCCTTTAAAAGTTAGCTTTCAGATAGGTATTTTGAGAGGTGAATTCAGAGCTAAAATAAATTCTTACAGTTTTCATCCTGGGCAATGCATTGTAAAGGGATCCCAAAGAAAGACGTATAGCTGTCATTGTACCACACCAGAAGCTCGGTACCCCTGGGAATATCTATACAGGCTCGGTAGAATATATTCGACCTATTCAAAACAAAAGAAAACCCAGCTTAGTAACAGGTAGGACTCATGTACCCCCATTCGACATTTTAATTGCCCTCTCCCAAAATTCTGCTAAGCTCCACCTAAACAGTTTCTATTTATAATAAATCTATATCCACACTTCTGTCCCCAGCAACAAATTAGAGCCTGTAACCCAGTAAGATAAACAACTTAAAATTTATTTCTAGTGTCCCTCTACAGAGCATCTTGGCTGAGAGATGGATATTTGGCTCAGTAGAGAGCAGAAACCAAGAATTCATTTAAAAAAAAAAAAAATTCCATCTCCCACTAATGAGAAAATTCTCTCTCTTGGCAAATGACAAAGACACTGGCACCCTAGCCCCATTAATAAATTAATACCATTGATTTCTTACTTGAAGGAAATGCATTAAATGTATTCTTACAACTTGGCCCTGGGAGTTCCCAAATTTGTAATAAAATTAAGCAGCTTTGTGATATAAAGATGGAGAGAAATAAAATTCCTTTCCATTGCCTTTCTTCTAAAGTTTGATACAGGAGAAAAGAAAAACCCTCTTATGTGAAATCGATGGAAATTCAATAAATACAAGAAGAGCACTTTACTATGGCTGAAAGATTACATTCTGAAATGATACAGTGAAAGTACCAAGAAATAAACATTCTTTATAACAGCTTTGGTACTGTAAAGAAAAATCTACAGACTTAAAAAAATGAGGAGACTGCGACTAGTTTTCTCAATGAAGAATTGCTACAAATATTAGCCTCAGGTTCAAGATAAAAGTGTTTAGGTTGGTGGGCTTTAAATTTAGCTTTTCTGAAAGGAATTGGCTATAGCAGGGCAATTTGTTCCTTGTATAACACTGTAGATATAAGGTGAATCCTTCACCACATTTTTCATGGCAGTGAGATATGCACTTGTCAACATATTTTGTCACCACAAAGTGGCTCTTGGCAATAGGATCATAAAGATCAATAAAAAAGTGCAGATTCTCAATATTTTACTTGCAGCTGCAAAAATTTCATTTATCTTGTTATTTTTCTTACTTGCTGCCATTCTGTCTCATGAGGGCACTGCTAGCTAAGCAAAATGTTTTTCCCAACATTCTATGAATATCTGACAAAAACTCCAGCCAGTTGTCCAGCCCTCACTCCCCTTCCTCCCTCCTCATCTCCAAGAGCTGTGCATTTTATTAATTCTTTCCACTGCTACATAAAAAAATCAAAATTGGAGCTGAGTTATAAATCACTGGCATCCCCTAACTTGAGAAAAATTGAGTCTACTTTGTACTTCACCCTTGTAACATTTCATCTCTCGGTTTGGCTTCCCTTAATATAAACACTGCGCCGGGCAAACGAATGTGCTAAAACCAAATGACACACTTTGCCGCTGAAAGAACAGAACTGTTTTCAAGCAATGGGTGGTCTCCTGAGGCACGAAGTAGGCCGAGAGGGGGAAAAATGTGTAAGCGTACACCATTCCTTACAAGCGGGCAGAGCTTCCAAAACTCGCAGAAATCTCTGCATGTTGAAGCACATCAAAGGGATTTTTCCCTTTTCAGATAATATTTCCTTTGCTGACATGTATTTAGTATTGTGGTTGGATGACTCATAAAGATAGCTTCATGGCGTCCCAACACAGTTGAAGCAGAACACATGCCAACAAACATTATTGTCAGCCTCAAAATAAAAACAAAACGTTCAGCTAAGGGTCAATCAATCAAGGGAGCTTTGAAGAAAATTCCATTTAGATATTACAAATCATAACAGAATGAATTTAAACCAGCTGACTTTTTGTGAAGAGGACATTCATGTACAATAAAAATTAGGCTGGCTCTTCAGGGTCCAACTTTTCTATTTTCTTACTCTTGGACATGGTCACTGGTGATGGATGCCAGTTTTTTAAATTGTGTTTTTGTAGTTCATTTTGTAAAGATCTGAAGTAATCTAAAACAGATCGGCAGAGAGAACTCAAAGCTTAAGCACCATCATGAAAGGGAGTTGTAAAACCCACTTAATATTGACAGATAGGTAATGACTTACTCATGCCCACCTTCCTCTCAGGGTTTTCTTGTTTCCCCATATTCAGAATTTGCTGGGAGGGCTCCCTGGGTACTCATTACAGAGCCAGCCAAACTATCTCTTGCTGAATGGACAAGCACAATCTTTACTGATTTTTCTAGCTGAGTTTTATAAAAACTTTACGACAGAAATGCAGCTGCAGCAAAGGTGAGGAAAGCCCATACATGGCAATGTAATCAAATACTGTCTTGCACGATTTCATTTTAGCCATTATTTTAATGAAATAAAACTGTATAGGAAACCAAGGCGGTGAGTCACATGCTGCCCAAATATGTTCCTTTTGAATCAGAGCCCTTTGGATAGCAAGCCAGATTTGTGCAGCTTTTAGCCTATAAGGGGAAGAAAGTTTGTTTTTTGTTTTTTGGTTTTTGTTTTTTTTTAAAGACTTCGTTTTTAAAAACCAAAAAAAGGAAAAGAAAATAAATAGCCATGGGCAGGATTCCAAATTGCCAAACTCAGGGCCTTTTGCTTTGATGTGTCTATGGAGCCTAATAAAGCTAAACAGTTGCTTCTGATTCTAAAGGGAACGCGACTGTTTATAACTGAGGTCATATATTTATATGGCACATGTTTTCTAGGGATTTTGAAAAAAGAAAGCTTAGTGGTAGGGCTTTCTTCCTAGTTGATTTGTTTTTGCCCTCTAGTCTCCTCTCGACCCTTCTTAGGCACCAAGTGGAAATGCTTGACCAACAGGTGCATTAAGCAGATGGGGCTAAGCACCCTGAGAATCCGTCTTGCTTCTTAGCTCCCAAAAGGCTTCTATACGTGACTCTGGGAAACGGAGATGGCTCCGCCTTGTCTTTACCACCTTTTGGTCTTTGCCCAAACATCTTGGGAAACTGGGGACTCCTCTATGGTCTGAAACCACCTCTTCTCCTCAAACATATCCTGAATCGTCAAAGGGCTGAACTCAAATGCTCTGGCACCTTCCAAGGGACAGGAGAGGTTACCTTGGCTCAGCCATTGCCGCTGCGAGCTTAACAGTTTTGGAAGGGCACCCTTAAGGTTTGAGCGTTCTTGGTTTCCCATGCCTCTAGGCAAATAAAAGTGCTGCCCCTGGGAGGCATCCTGTCAGCAAGGGGGTCTGGCCTGAATCTCTGACCGACTTGATCTGTGTGCACACATCTGCTGAGAAGAATTGCCCCAAATCAGTGGGTTTGCTGGGCTCATTCAGGCCTTTGTGTCCCCATGATGCAGAAGTAACTTTACCATGTGTACTGAATGAAAGAGGCCTTTGCTAGCAGCTTTATCCCTGAATTCTCATTAAATTACTGTTGCAAGAACTAAAGGGGTATCAGAAACCTAGCAAAAAAAACTTTCTGCCAGTCCTTGCAGAGTTCTGCAGGATTTTTTTCAAAACTAACAGCAAGCCTGAATTTGTATATGCAAGCCAAAGGGCTTCAGCTCTGTAAGTGGTAAATCAAGATATACTTTACCTGTACTGAACTACTGTTAGATTCTGTTCTCCGCAGTGCCTTGCACATCGGATATACCTCATCCAGCTCGACTTACTAGGTTCCCCACCATCAATAAAGTGCTGTAGTGTCCCATCTTGGTCATATATCTAGAGAAGAGGTCAGAAGGTCAAGTAGTTAGAACGAATCATCAGCAATCATTTTCCCTACTTCCCTTGGTGTCTTTATGTGTTGGCTGCAGAAATTTATAGCCCGTAGGTTTTCCAGTGCTTACTGATGTTTGTGGAAACTCAATTGGAGTAACAGGAAAATATTTTTTTGGTGATGCGAGTCGATCACGTTTTTCTTATCGAGCCAATCTTTCCCGTATTAAACATATTTGTGGTATCTCAAGGATGTGACCATGTTTCCCAAAGAATATTTAACCTCTTTTGACAGGCTGGTCTTAAGTAATGAGCTGCCAGATAAACAAAGCAAGCTGAAAGGAGAGGCTGCCCTGACATGGTTGGAATATCTACATAAGCATCCCCCAGCCTCAAACATATAACCATACGAAGACATTCTGGAGGCAGTAAACATCTGTTCGACAAGCTGGGTGACAAGCAGAAGGCAGTTGGACAGTACGAAGCTGTAAAGAGCTAGAGAAACAGACTCTGATTCAGGTAAAATAAATGAACTCTCACTTCACAAAAGATGTAGGACTTCAGCCGTCTGGACCTGAAACTATTAGGAGAGGAGTCATCAAAAAAGAGAGACCATCAAAAAAGGAAAGAAAACATTAGCTGTTTCCTGTGGACTTCAAATTTCTTAACTTACTTTCAATTTCTTAACTCAAAAGCGGATTTTCTTTCAAGATGGCATTCAAGCAAATGAATCAGCTTCAAGCCTGGCAATAAACTTGGGACAAAGGGTCTTATGCAAAACAACTAGCTCGTCAACCAAACGCAGATTCTGTTGGCGCGGAGGAAATAGCTCTCCCTTCTAGAAACCAGTTCAGATCCAGGAGCGGGAGATGAGGAGGACACAAATGCATAGCAATTCTAGAAGGTCATCCCTGGCACTGGAAGCAAGGGCCAGTTAAAAGAGTTTCTTAGGAGTATGATTTTCAGGAGGACCGTGGTATACCTGGAGCTTTGCAAATAAAATCAGCGGTGGGATATTTCTTCCATAGCTGCCGAGGCATTCCCCAGAGCATCCTAAGAAATAATGTCCCTCACTCTTGCTAGCCAGCCTTTCCACTTTTCCTTTCCAAAAAGACACACAGAATAAGCCTTACAGAGAGCCTCACTGGTTACTTTTAGGCCCTGAAATTAATAGGGTCATTTATATTAATTTCTTTTCTGGGGGCGCAAAGGCTTAGTGATGACAGTTTCTTTTTACTACCACCAGTTATTTCAAAACACCTGGAAGTTTGGTGATTTTGTTGTTGTTGTTGCTGTTGTTTTTTACTTTTCATGAATTCATTCCTCTCCACCCCTCAACCTTTCCACCAATCCCCACAAATAAAAGACAACTGTTTGAGAAATAAAGATAATTGTTTGAGAAATTATGACTGGATAAATAAGCCAAAGTGAGCACAATTGATAATAAATTTAACCTGAGAAAAATGAAGAGATTTCTGAATATTTTGATTCCTGGATTGTATTATATTGAAGGCTAATGATGTCTTTAAATTCCTAATTTTTGGATGACAGCAGAAAATAAAACATTTAATATGGTAGATACATCTGCTACACGAGCAATCTAATAACAGACATCACATTTAGGCTCGATTACACGATCTTTTTGTTTTGTTTTTAGGAAGCTGGTTAAGATGCAAAGTCTCAACCCCGAGTCTGCTGCTGACAGGCCATGAGATGTGAAGCAAAGCTGTTAGGTTCCGTTTAACACCAGTGTTTATCTATAATGGAGCCAAAAACGCTGATGACCCAGACCCTGTCTCTCTGTCTCCCCCTCCCCACTCCTGTACAAACTTTCCATGAGGACTGCTGGTGAAATAATTATGAAACATTTTGAGAAGTACACATAGCAATTCTCTTTTGTGCTTTTAATCAATGTCCTCAATAGCACACAAAAACTCTAATATTTATAAGCAGTGGGTGCTTCCTTAAGTATTGGCGCATTTGAACAATGACCACTAGCCAGCTAAGCATTTCCTTTTACACTCTTGCTTCAGCAATAATGTCCTTAATTAAGAATATTGTGACTACAAGACAATTTTTGTCTGTCTGACATAAACTGTTATTTGCCTTGTAGAAATAGATGGCTATTTGTAAGGCTTTTGCCAAATATCACACAATGTAGCACATGGTGTGAGACTACCGGGCTTCAACTAGCACCGATATTAAAACATTTCAGAGGAAATTGTGAAGTGACTCCCACGCAGGTACTCAGACCCAGTAACTGCATACCCAAGCAGAGTTGAGGAGACTCATTCATTCAACCTTGACTGCTCTCTCCCTCAGTCCACAGAACCCAGCCATCACTGAGCTTCAGTTGAATTTGCATCCTAAATACCTTTCAAGTGTGGCCGTCCATCTATCCCTCTCCCTTTACCATCCCAGACCAAATCAGCTTCCTTTCTCACCAGAAGTTCAGCAATCGCCTCTTCACTCATCTCCCTGCAGCCTCCCCGGACCCTTCCAACCTATTCTTTAAACTGTAGCCAGAGGGATCTTTCAAAATACAAATCTGATTATATCTGTTTCCCCCAACTTCCCTCAAAAAAAAAAAATAAATAAAAGCTTCATAAATGTCTAGTCATAACAACATACATTCACAGCATGTGCAATTTCCTGAAGGAGCTCGTTGCATTAATATGGCCTGAAGCACCTCCTACCACAGTAATTTAGGAAGGCAGAAACCCTGTGTCTTAGCAATTGGCTCAAGACAATCCACAGCTCTCTGACCTGTGTTCTTAAGAGTTAACATTTAACTCAGTGTTTCTTGAAAGAGAAACAATGAGCCAGAAAGTGCTGCTGCCTATATTTGTTCATTCCTCTAGAATAAGGAGAATTAAAGTTGGAAAAATAGAATAACCAAGTGCAAGTGCTAAACAGAAAATAAAGATGACTTCTCAGAAAAGCTCTAGGTACTATCTTGGGGTTTATCATTACTCTCCAGCATTTGCTCAACTTTGTTTTCATTTTAGAACTCAGTTTTAAAAAGGCTGGGGAGCGGGTGTTAAACTCGTGCATGGAATTGAACTATTCAAAGACAGCAGTAGTTCATCTACCACTCAAGGGGTTTCAGTCTAAAGTAGTAGCAACAATTTCAAGTATGGGAGTTTGCTCTTGGAGGCTGCGTTAGCATCTACATTTGTATGACACTAAAATGAAATTTTAAGTTGGATATCTGATAGCTCAAAAATATTTAAGAAAAGAGAGAAATTTGTAAAATATTTAAGGAATTTGACAAATGCCAAGACCAAGGGTTATTTTGTTTTTATCTTTCAAGAGACTTATAAGCAGAAAAATGTCCAAAATTATCCATAAAGTATATATACAATCCCCATCAGGACCTATGAAAATGCCAAAAATTTCAGAAATTTTATTCATTCAAATAATTAGAATGAAGCAAAGAGAGTTAAATTAGAATAAGGAAAAGATTCATTTTGAAAGAACACTTGAATACAAAATATTGCTGAAAACTGTACTATTTATTCTGAATACCCATGAACAACAAAGTTTTAATATTTGCTCTTTTCCTCCAAAGAAAACCAAACAATGACAATTTGGGAGTAGGGGAAATACATGTGAAGAAACATGGAACCCTTGGTGGGAAAAAGACTTAAATTCTGCTGTGGAAAACCCTCAAAACCCTAGAAAATATATTATGCATATTTGTTTTAGAAAACCAGGCCTAGCATTGGTGAAAAAGAGTATAAAATAGCCCAGGTAAATCAGAGAATGTAATATCTAAATAAAGTTGATAGTGCATATACCCTATGACTTAGCAACTTCAGTTCTAGGAAATTACCCCAAAGAAACTTTGATACATGTGTCTAAGGAGATGAATTCAAGGGCGTTCAAAGCAGCATTGTCTGTAATAGCAAATAATTAGAAAAAACTGAAATATCCACCATCAGAATAGTCATTTACTTGTTTAACAAAATAATCTTGAACACTTAAAATGACTATACTAGAACTACTACTATCAAGAGCCAATTGATAGAAACACCAACCACGTAATGTTGACTGAGAAAAGCTGCAGTTTCATGCATACACTATTTGTTAAAATTTCAAAGTTACAAAATAACACTCTATACAGTATTTTTAAATAGTGTATATAATACTCTGTATTCATATATTTATGCATATTTATGTAGAGAGAGAGAAATTATGAAAAGATACACTAGCAGGATTCCTGCCGACTTTATCAGAGTAGTGGCCTTGGGAGAGAAGGGAATGGGAGGAAAACAACGGGAACATAAATTTTATCTGAATTGTTTCGTTTCTTTAAAAAAAAATTCTGGGAGGCGGGGCAAGATGGCAGACCGGTGAGCTGTATGTTTTAGTTGCTCCTCCAGGAAAGTAGGTAGAAAGCCGGGAACTGAGTGGACTGGACACCACAGAGCAATCTGTCTTTGGGCATACTTCATACAACACTCATGAAAACGTGGAACTGCTGAGATCACCGAAATCTGTAAGTTTTTGCGGCCAGGGGACCCGCGCCCCTCCCTGCCAGGCTCAGTCCCGGGGGAGGAGGGGCTGTCAGCTCCAGGAAGGAGAAGGGAGAATTGCAGTGGCTGCTCTCATCGGAAACTCATTCTACTGATTCAAACTCCAACCATACATAGACTGAGGCCAGACACCAGAGACTCTGAGAGCAGCCAGCCCAGCAGAGAGGAGACGGGCATAGAAGGAAAACAACACGAGAAGCTCCAAAGTAAAAGCAGAGGATTTTTGGAGTTCTGGTGAACACAGAAGGGGGAAGGGCGGAGATCAGGCCTTGAGGCGCATATGCAAATCCCGAAGCAAGGCTGATCTCTCCGCCCAGGGCACCTTTCCTTAATGGCCCTGGTTGCTTTGTCTATTAGCATTTCAATAACCCATTAGATCTCTGAGGAGGGCCGTTTTTTTTTTTTTTTTTTTTTTTTAAATCCTTTTTGCTTTTTCTAAAACAATTACTCTAAGAAGCTCAATACAGAAAGCTTCAAAGAATTGAAATTTGGGCACGTCAAGTCAAGAGCAGAAATAAGAGAGCTCTGAGACAAAAGGCAATAATCCAGTGGCTGAGAAAATTCACTAAACAACACAACTTCCCAAGAAAAGGGGGGTGTCCGCTCACAGCCACCATCCTGGTGGACAGGAAACACTCCTGCCCATCGCCAGCCCCATAGCCCAGAGCTGCCCCAGACAACCCAGTGTGACGGAGGTGCTTTGAGTGACAGGCACACACCACAAAACTGGGCGTGGACATTGGCCTTCCCTGCAACCTCGGCTGAATGTCCCAGAGCTGGGAAGGGGGAGCAGTGTGAATTAACAGAGCCCCATTCAGCCATCATTTGAGCAGACTGGGAGCCTCCCAACACAGCCCGGCGGCCCAGAACTGCCCTGGGGGGACGGCACTCACCTGTGACATAGCGCAGTCATCCCTCAACAGAGGACCCGGGGTGCGCAGCCTGGAGGAGGGGCCCACTTGCAAGTCTCAGGAGCCATACGCCAATACCAAAGACTTGTGGGTCAGTGGCAGAGACAAACTGTGGCAGGACTGAACTGAAGGATTAGACTATTGCAGTAGCTTTAAAACTCTAGGATCATCAGGGAGATTTGATTGTTAGGCCCACCCCCCCTCCCCGACTGCCCAGAAACACGCCCCACATACAGGGCAGGCTACACCAACTACACACGCAAGCTTGGGACACCAATTGGGCCCCACAAGACTCACTCCCCCACTCACCAAAAAGGCTAAGCAGGGGAGATCTGGCTTGTGGAGAACAGGTGGCTCGTGGACGCCACCTGCTGGTTAGTTAGAGAAAGTGTACTCCACGAAGCTGTAGATCTGATAAATTAGAGATAAGGACTTCAACTGGTCTACAAACCCTAAAAGAACCCTATCAAGGACAGCAAATGCCACGAGGCCAAAAACAACAGAAAATTATAAAGCATATGAAAAAACCAGACGATATGGATAACCCAAGCCCAAGCACCCAAATCAAAAGACCAGAAGAGACACACCTAGAGCAGCTACTCAAAGAACTAAAGATGAACAATGAGACCCTAGTACGGGATATGAAGGAAATCAAGAAGACCCTAGAAGAGCATAAAGAAGACATTGCAAGACTAAATAAAAAAATGGATGATCTTATGGAAATTAAAGAAACTGTTGACCAAATTAAAAAGATTCTGGACACTCATAGTACAAGACTAGAGGAAGTTGAACAACGAATCAGTGACCTGGAAGATGACAGAATGGAAAATGAAAGCATAAAAGAAAGAATGGGGAAAAAAATTGAAAAACTCGAAATGGACCTCAGGGATATGATAGATAATATGAAGCGTCCGAATATAAGACTCATTGGTGTCCCAGAAGGGGAAGAAAAGGGTAAAGGTCTAGGAAGAGTATTCAAAGAAATTGTTGGGGAAAACTTCCCAAATCTTCTAAACAACATAAATACACAAATCATAAATGCTCAGCGAACTCCAAATAGAATAAATCCAAAAAAACCCACTCCGAGACATATACTGATCACACTGTCAAACATAGAAGAGAAGGAGCAAGTTCTGAAAGCAGCAAGAGAAAAGCAATTCACCACATACAAAGGAAACAGCATAAGACTAAGTAGTGACTACTCAGCAGCCACCATGGAGGCGAGAAGGCAATGGCACGATATATTTAAAATTCTGAGAGAGAGGAATTTCCAGCCAAGAATACTTTATCCAGCAAAGCTCTCCTTCAAATTTGAGGGAGAGCTTAAATTTTTCACAGACAAAGAAATGCTGAGAGAATTTGCTAACAAGAGACCTGCCCTACTGGAGATACTAAAGGGAGCCCTACAGACAGAGAAACAAAGACAGGACAGAGAGACTTGGAGAAAGGTTCAGTACTAAAGAGATTCGGTATGGGTACAATAAAGGATATTAATAGAGAGAGGGAAAAATATGGCAAACATAATCCAAAGGATAAGATGGCCGATTCAAGAAATGCCTTCACGGTTTTAACGTTGAATGTAAATGGATTAAACTCCCCAATTAAAAGATATAGATTCGCAGAATGGATCAAAAAAAATGAACCATCAATATGTTGCATACAAGAGACTCATCTTAGACACAGGGACACAAAGAAATTGAAAGTGAAAGGATGGAAAAAAATATTTCATGCAAGCTACAGCCAAAAGAAAGCAGGTGTAGCAATATTAATCTCAGATAAAATAGACTTCAAATGCAGGGATGTTTTGAGAGACAAAGAAGGCCACTACATACTAATAAAAGGGGCAATTCAGCAAGAAGAAATAACAATCGTAAATGTCTATGCACCCAATCAAGGTGCCACAAAATACATGAGAGAAACATTGGCAAAACTAAAGGAAGCAATTGATGTTTCCACAATAATTGTGGGAGACTTCAACACATCACTCTCTCCTATAGATAGATCAACCAGACAGAAGACCAATAAGGAAATTGAAAACCTAAACAATCTGATAAATGAATTAGATTTAACAGACATCTACAGGACATTACATCCCAAATCACCAGGATACACATACTTTTCTAGTGCTCACGGAACTTTCTCCAGAATAGATCATATGCTGGGACATAAAACAAGCCTCAATAAATTTAAAAAGATTGAAATCATTCAAAGCACATTCTCTGACCACAATGGAATACAATTAGAAGTCAATAACCATCAGAGACTTAGAAAATTCACAAATACCTGGAGGTTAAACAACACACTCCTAAACAATCAGTGGGTTAAAGAAGAAATAGCAAGAGAAATTGCTAAATATATAGAGACGAATGAAAATGAGAACACAACATACCAAAACCTATGGGATGCAGCAAAAGCAGTGCTAAGGGGGAAATTTATAGCACTAAACGCATATATTAAAAAGGAAGAAAGAGCCAAAATCAAAGAACTAATGGATCAACTGAAGAAGCTAGAAAATGAACAGCAAACCAATCCTAAACCAAGTAGAAGAAAAGAAATAACAAGGATTAAAGCAGAAATAAATGACATAGAGAACAAAAAAACAATAGAAAGGATAAATATCACCAAAAGTTGGTTCTTTGAGAAGATCAACAAGATTGACAAGCCCCTAGCTAGACTGACAAAATCAAAAAGAGAGAAGACCCATATAAACAAAATAATGAATGAAAAAGGTGACATAACTGCAGATCCTGAAGAAATTAAAAAAATTATAAGAGGATATTATGAACAACTGTATGGCAACAAACTGGATAATGTAGAAGAAATGGACAATTTCCTGGAAACATATGAACAACCTAGACTGACCAGAGAAGAAATAGAAGACCTCAACCAACCCATCACAAGCAAAGAGATCCAATCAGTCATCAAAAATCTTCCCACAAATAAATGCCCAGGGCCAGATGGCTTCACAGGGGAATTCTACCAAACTTTCCAGAAAGAACTGACACCAATCTTACTCAAACTCTTTCAAAACATTGAAAAAAATGGAACACTACCTAACTCATTTTATGAAGCTAACATCAATCTAATACCAAAACCAGGCAAAGATGCTACAAAAAAGGAAAACTACCGGCCAATCTCCCTAATGAATATAGATGCAAAAATCCTCAACAAAATACTTGCAAATCGAATCCAAAGACACATTAAAAAAATCATACACCATGACCAAGTGGGGTTCATTCCAGGCATGCAAGGATGGTTCAACATCAGAAAAACAATCAATGTATTACAACACATTAAAAACTCGAAAGGGAAAAATCAATTGATCATCTCAATAGATGCTGAAAAAGCATTTGACAAAATCCAACATCCCTTTTTGATAAAAACACTTCAAAAGGTAGGAATTGAAGGAAACTTCCTCAACATGATAAAGAGCATATATGAAAAACCCACAGCCAGCATAGTACTCAATGGTGAGAGACTGAAAGCCTTCCCTCTAAGATCAGGAACAAGACAAGGATGCCCGCTGTCACCACTGTTATTCAACATTGTGCTGGAAGTGCTAGCCAGGGCAATCCGGCAAGACAAAGAAATAAAAGGCATCCAAATTGGAAAAGAAGAAGTAAAACTGTCATTGTTTGCAGATGATATGATCTTATATCTAGAAAACCCTGAGAAATCAACGATACACCTACTAGAGCTAATAAACAAATTTAGCAAAGTAGCGGGATACAAGATTAATGCACATAAGTCAGTAATGTTTCTATATGCTAGAAATGAACAAACTGAAGAGACACTCAAGAAAAAGATACCATTTTCAATAGCAACTAAAAAAATCAAGTACCTAGGAATCAACTTAACCAAAGATGTAAAAGACCTATACAAAGAAAACTACATAACTCTACTAAAAGAAATAGAAGGGGACCTTAAAAGATGGAAAAATATTCCATGTTCATGGATAGGAAGGCTAAATGTCATTAAGATGTCAATTCTACCCAAACTCATCTACAGATTCAATGCAATCCCAATCAAAATTCCAACAACCTACTTTGCAGACTTGGAAAAGCTAGTTATCAAATTTATTTGGAAAGGGAAGATGCCTCGAATTGCTAAAGACACTCTAAAAAAGAAAAACGAAGTGGGAGGACTTACACTCCCTGACTTTGAAGCTTATTATAAAGCCACAGTTGCCAAGACAGCATGGTACTGGCACAAAGATAGACATATAGATCAATGGAATCGAATTGAGAATTCAGAGATAGACCCTCAGATCTATGGCCGACTGATCTTTGATAAGGCCCCCAAAGTCACCGAACTGAGCCATAATGGTCTTTTCAACAAATGGGGCTGGGAGAGTTGGATATCCATATCCAAAAGAATGAAAGAGGACCCCTACCTCACCCCCTACACAAAAATTAACTCAAAATGGACCAAAGATCTCAATATAAAAGAAAGTACCATAAAACTCCTAGAAGATAATGTAGGAAAACATCTTCAAGACCTTGTATTAGGAGGCCACTTCCTAGACTTTACACCCAAAGCACAAGCAACAAAAGAGAAAATAGATAAATGGGAACTCCTCAAGCTTAGAAGTTTCTGCACCTCAAAGGAATTTCTCAAAAAGGTAAAGAGGCAGCCAACTCAATGGGAAAAAATTTTTGGAAACCATGTATCTGACAAAAGACTGATATCTTGCATATACAAAGAAATCCTACAACTCAATGACAATAGTACAGACAGCCCAATTATAAAATGGGCAAAAGATATGAAAAGACAGTTCTCTGAAGAGGAAATACAAATGACCAAGAAACACATGAAAAAATGTTCAGCTTCACTAGCTATTAGAGAGATGCAAATTAAGACCACAATGAGATACCATCTAACACCGGTTAGAATGGCTGCCATTAAACAAACAGGAAACTACAAATGCTGGAGGGGATGTGGAGAAATTGGAACTCTTATTCATTGTTGGTGGGACTGTATAATGGTTCAGCCACTCTGGAAGTCAGTCTGGCAGTTCCTTAGAAAACTAGATATAGAGCTACCATTCGATCCAGCGATTGCACTCCTCGGTATATACCCGGAAGATCGGAAAGCAGTGACACGAACAGATATCTGCACGCCAATGTTCATAGCAGCATTATTCACAATTGCCAAGAGATGGAAACAACCCAAATGTCCTTCAACAGATGAGTGGATAAATAAAATGTGGTATATACACACGATGGAATACTACGCGGCAGTAAGAAGGAACGATCTGGTGAAACATATGACAACATGGATGAACCTTGAAGACATAATGCTGAGCGAAATAAGCCAGGCACAAAAAGAGAAATATTATATGCTACCACTAATGTGAACTTTGAAAAATGTAAAACAAATGGTTTATAATGTAGAATGTAGGGGAACTAGCAGTAGAGAGCAATTAAGGAAGGGGGAACAATAATCCAGGAAGAACAGATAAGCTATTTAACGTTCTGGGGATGCCCAGAAATGACTATGGTCTGTTAATTTCTGATGGTTGTAGTAGGAACAAGTTCACTGAAATGTTGCTATATTATGTAACTTTCTTGGGGTAAAGTAGGAACATGTTGGAAGTTAAGCAGTTATCTTAGGTTAGTTGTCTTTTTCTTACTCCCTTGCTATGGTCTCTTTGAAATGCTCTTTTATTGTATGTTTGTTTTCTTTTTAACTTTTTTTTCATACAGGTGATTTGAAAAAAGAAGGGAAAGTTAAAAAAAAAAAAAAAAAAAGAAAAAAGACAAACAAGGGGAAAAAAAAAAAAAAAAAAGATGTAGTGCCCCCTTGAGGAGCCTGTGGAGAATGCAGGGATATTCGCCTACCCCACCTCCATGGTTGCTAACATGACCACAGACATAGGGGACTGGTGGTTTGATGGGTTGAGCCCTCTACCATAAGTTTTACCCTTGGGAAGACGGTTGCTGCAAAGGAGAGGCTAGGCCTCCCTGTATTTGTGCCTAAGAGTCTCCTCCTGAATGCCTCTTTGTTGCTCAGATGTGGCCCTCTCTCTCTGGCTAAGCCAACTTGAAAGGTGAAATCACTGCCCTCCCCCCTACGTGGGATCAGACACCCAGGGAAGTGAATCTCCCTGGCAACGTGGAATATGACTCCCAGGGAGGAATGTAGACCTGGCACCGTGGGACGGAGAACATCTTCTTGACCAAAAGGGGGATGTGAAAGGAAATGAAATAAGCTTCAGTGGCAGAGAGATTCCAAAAGGAGCCGAGAGGTCACTCTGGTGGGCACTCTTATGCACACTTTAGACAACCCTTTTTAGGTTCTAAAGAATTGGGGTAGCTGGTGGTGGATGCCTGAGGCTATCGAACTGCAACCCAGAACCCATGAATCTCGAAGACAGTTGTATAAAAGTGTGGCTTGTGAGGGGTGACAGTGGGATTGGGAAAGCCATGAGGACCAAACACCACTTTGTCTAGTTTGTGGATGGATGTGTAGAGGGGTAGGGGAGGGAGGCGGACAGACGGGGGTACCCAGTGTTCTTTTTTGCTTCGGTTGCTCTTTTTCACTCTAATTATTATTCTTGTTATTTTTGTGTGTGTGCTGGTGAAGGTGTCAGGGATTGATTTGGGTGATGAATGTACAGCTATGTGATGGTACTGTAAACAATCGAAAGTACAATTTGTTTTGTATGACTGCGTGGTGTGTGAATATATCTCAATAAAATGATGATTTAAAAAAAAAAAAAAAAAAAAAAAAAAAAAAAAAAAAAAAAAAAAAATTCTGAAGCAAATATGGCAAAAAGTTAACACACTTATTTTTTGGTGGTCTGTATATGCACAGTTGTGTATTATACTTGGTGCTTTTCTGATTCCCACCTCCCCACCAAAACAAACAAACAAAAACCCCAAAACCAAACACATACACACATGGAGAAAAAAAAAATGAAAAAAGATTCTAGCCTTTTATTTCTTTGTAGTTTACTTTTACATGCATTTTTAAAACAGAGAAGTTGACTATCTTACCCAAAGTTAAGAACTACATTTGTGTTATCCTGCTGGGAAAACACTTGCAATGTATATCACTACATTATCAGCCTCTGATTTCTTTTGTGATTGTTGTTGCTATTTTAAAACCACTGTTTTTGGTCTGTACTTTTTTTATCTTGTACCAATGGGAGGAGAAAGATAAGTAATGGGAGAGCGAATTCTTACCTTTCTAAGGGAATTTTTACAGTTCTCAACCCAATAATATTTACTGCGATGCTAACACACATGGTTGACATAATGATCACACAAATTCTTGCTCATTACAAACCATGCATGACACTAACTGAAAACCACTATGCAAAAGGTGTCTTAAAGCCATCCTGGCTTCAGGAAGCACTACTCTTTCCCAGGACCTTATTTTCCTAGAACAGGAATCTACTTTAAATGAGAACAGCAGGAGTAAAATACTCACCAGTGCTGTGTGTTATAAACTCTGGTTGTGAGTGACTTGTCTGCAGCTTTGCTATTAATCAATGCTGCCAACTTACATCACACAACAGTAATAATCAGAGAAATAGTGCGAGCTAGTAGACTAACTAGAACCCATTTTAACAGAATAGCGAGAAAACTGTTCTCTGAATGATAGGAATTTGTGTGCATCAGTGGCTCTGAGCAAACTGTTTCTCTAGAGCAAGATTTGTTAACTAGTGGCCTGCAGGTGGAATTCAGGCAATTAATCTGCTATGTTTTTCCTGTACAGTGTTTTTAAAATTTGGAAAATTTACCAAATTAAATCTTTAATTTCTTTATTAAAATCAAAAGACCTGACCCGTTCCCCAATCCCTGGCAATAATCATCCAAAGCTGAGAAGATCAGGCATGTGTTTGTCCAGCTCTACACAGACCTTACCACTCCCGATTGCCTCTCACACTGCTTAATTCATTAATTTACTTATCACTTAGCCTTATTAGGCATTTAAGTTTGTAACCACACCACTAAAGTAATTATTGCTACTACCGAAAATCAGTCTTCTATATCTGGGGGTACCCTCAATGACAACTGTTTTAAATGACAGCCTGAAAACACAGCAAATATGCATCACCCCTCTGCTGTCAAGAAGCCATCGTCTGATCTAAGATCCAAACTCTCTATGCTGCAGCCTCCCACGGAGAGGGAAAGCAGAGAAGACAGTTCATTTATTTCATTTGTGCTAGCAGAGGCTTTCAAAGATATCGCTGAGCCAAAGAAATCTCAAATATAATTCAAATCTTTTTAAAAAAGCAGATAAAAAGAAAGTTACTAAAGAGATAATAACAAGTGTTGAAAAGAACGTGAGAAATGGTAACCCTTGTACACTGCTTGTAGGAAAATAAAATGGTGTAGCTGCTGCAGAAAACAGTTTGGTGGTTCCTCGAAAAGTTAAACATAGATCTACCATACGACCCAGAAATTCCACTCCTAGGCATGTACCCAAAAGAACTGAAAACAGGGACTGAAATATATACTTGTACACCAATGTTCATAGCAGTGTTCACAATAGCCAAAAGGCAGAAGCAACCCCAAGGTCCATCAACTGATGAATGGATAAACAAAGCATGATATGTCCATGCAATGGAATATTATTCAGCTGTAAAAAGGAATGAATTTCTAATGTATGCTACAACATGTGTGAACCTTGAAAACATTATACTAATGAAATAAGGCAGGCACAAAAAAACAAATGCTATATGATTCTACCATAGGAAATATCTAGAATAGGCAAATTAATAGAGACAGAAAATAGATTAGAGGTTAGCAAGGCTAGGCAGGGGGGCAGTGGGGAGTTATTGCTTAATAGGTACAGAGTTTCTGTTTGGGGTGATGAAAAAATTGGAAATAGTAGTGATGGCTGCACAACATTGTGAATGTAATAATGCCAATGAATTGTAAACTTAAAAATGGGTAAAATGGCAAATTTTAAAGTATCTATTTTACCACAATTGACAAAAAGAGAAACCTGAAAAATATATATTATTAGCCCCACAACCCCCCCTCCCTCGCACACAAAGAGATAAGGTTTGACGAAAGAATAAGGGATTGGTGGACGCACACCACCAGCTCAGCTGACCCCGCCCTTACTCACTGGAGTAGTTCCTGGGACATTTCCACGGGCCCTTAACAAACTGTGGGACCTGGTTTGAAAAACCACAGAGACCATTTCCTCCGTGGAGAAGGTCTCCTTGAAGATTTGAATTACTAATTCTGCTAGAACGCCGAGTAAATTTAGAGCCCAGGAAAATCAGATTTGGAAGGGACCTCAGAGACTGCTCCGACGTGATCATTTTATACATAAGGAAACCGCGTTCTCCAGAAGTTAGTGATTTAAGCAAAGTGACAGGACTAGTTAGTGACAGAATCAGGCCTGTCTCCAGCCCCCTCAGGCCCTCGGCCACCTCTCTGCCTCCCCAGAGGGCTGTGCTCAGGCCTCCCTATAACTACCCTGAAGGAGCCAAGGGTCTCAGACAAAGGTAACTTGAATCACAATTTAAGGATTACTCTGTTCCTCCCATAACCCCGGTTCCTGAATTCTGCATGAAAAAAGGAAGGAAGGAAGGAGGGAGGGAGGGAGGGAGGGAAGGAAAAGGAGAAAGGAGAAAGGAAGAAAGAAAAGGATTCACAGACTTTCGGGGAGTGGAGGGACATTCCAGGCTCCCTCTCCTACGTTCACACACCGTGGCACACCCCTCTGCCAAGGCCATGGATGCTGGCACGTGGTTGAGTGTTGAAATGTCTCTTTCAGTTTTCGCTGAGCAGCTGAGGTTAGCAGCATATTTTATACCCAAACATCAGGCACAGGGCCCAGCACTGAGCATGAGCCCACTATGTGCTGAAGTGAATTGAAGTGAATTCTCACAAACAATTCTATAGCTTCTTAAATATCTAGGATTTTATTCAAAGCCTGAGATGAAATTACCACTAAATGCAATTAAAACTTGCTTCTAAGCACTAACAATTAGGGTTTTAAAAAAACAAAAAACATCACCCCTGAGCCTAACTTCTGTCAATTTCATGAAAACAAAGGTGAATTTTACATAATGATTAAAAATTTAATAAATGATTACCACAGAAAAGCATCACTGGGAGTTTTGCCACTCAGACCTGTGCACTCAGCACTGTTTTGAATCCTTTCACAACACATGAGGAATCCAGGGAAGAACAGATAAAAAGATGGTATCTCCAATCCCCTCTGCCTATTCTCCACACAGTGCCTTTATTAAATGACTCATTTTTCTGTAAAATTCAGAAAATCATAGTTTCAATGATCAACCCTATTAGCAATTTAGGATACTTAGCTGAAAACATACTATTACCAAAACGGGTAAAAATGTTTTACTTTGAGTTCATTCTGTGAGTGTTTAGTCAGGAGGTGGAGCTCAGTGTCTTGCATCCATGAATAGTGCCACAACTAGATCATTGATACGAAAGAATAATTCTTGACTGTTTTGACTGTGGAAAATTAAGAGCCAGAATACTTTTATTATGAAATTAAAAGTAGGAATGATTTCATTTTTAATAGTACAGTCATCAAAGGAGACTTTCCTTTAAGTGTTATCAATGAAAACATGCAATAAGTCCCTCTGGTCATTGACCAGTGGGTGGTAGAGTACAAAGGTGACGAGAAGGTGCAGGGGTGTCAGGCGGCATGAGTTCCAGTCATGGCTCCGCCTATGTGAATTTTGGCAGTTACTTCTGTTGAGAAAGCTGAGACCTTCTTTGAAAGTTGGTCCTATTGACAGTCCCTACATAAAAGGGCTGATAGGAAGACCAAATGAGTTAGTATATGAGTTAAATGATTTAGTATATGTAAAGGACGAAAAATGGTGCTGGGCACCTGGAAAGAGCTCAAAGAATGTTGCCTATCCTTTGGCTACCACTATTATTAGATGAGAAATGTCAGACCAGACATAATCTACTAACCTGCTCACAGACAATGGCCACAACAATCCATGCAGCGTATGTCGATACAGTATTGCAAAGCTTACCAGACCATAAGCTCTGAGGACAAGAATGCCTCCTCACCCCCTTGCAATTTTATTGAGATATAGTCACATACCGTACAATCATCCACAGTGTACAATCAATTGTTCACAGTATCATCATATAGTTGTGTATTCATCACCACAATCAGCCCATGAACACATCAAGAATGCCTTTAAATCTTTTTTTTTTTTTAATTTAACCATGGGATCCTAATGTGGCTTGTACATTTTAGGAAATTAACTTTTGTTGAAAAAGAGAGAGAAGAAAAAGATTTGGAATGACATCAAGGGGGTGTAGAAGTAAAACAGTCTTTCTAGTTTCATGCTTTTATCTCCAGATGAGTTTATTTAAAAAACAAAACAAAATATAGCAAAACGAAAAATTCTGGATGAATGTGGATGCTCTCTAGAAAACAGTAAAGAAGCATTTTTTTCAGTCCTAAATTTTCCATTTCCTAAATTTAATCAGTCTTCAGATTAATGCAGATGACAGCTTCCCTTGTCATCCCAAAGACCTGGGCACCCACCAATTCTTGAAGAACATTCCTGGAGCAGAGTTCTAACAGGTATTTATTACAAGTGTTTTCATTAATTGTGTCTCCAGAAATGCAATAGCCCTCTCACTGGGACATTACCTCTCATTTACGTTTGCTTGTCTTCTGAAGTCACTGATATTTCTGGCCCAAGGAAGCCCCCACTCACAACACATTGTTCAGGTAAGTAGGCTGTCTTTGCAGTCGAATGTACCTCAGTGAGGAGCAGGGATCATTTGTGGACAGCAGCCTGGCTCCTCAGATCAACAGGGAGCACTGTGTGCAGAGGCCCTGGGGCACTGCTCCCCAGTCTGACGGGGAGGACAGCAGGAACCACCCCACTGTGATCTCCTAACCTCTGTGTTTTTAAACTTTAAAGTCAAGCTAAATCAAGGCACGAGAAGAGAGCACAGTGTAATACTTTCAAAACAAGTGAAAGCATCTGTCTCCACCTTAACACAAAGCAAAAACAGCAAGTTAATGACCAATTCATATGCATTTCCATGACATTTTAATTTATAAAATGCTTTCACAAGCTATTTGATTATTATAACTGACCAAAGAGGTAGGCTGGGAATATTAATACATTTTATGGATAAGAAACCTTGGGCTGAGAAAGGTTAAATGACTTGCCTGTAGCCATATAGTTGGGAGGTGCTTGGGACAAGGATGAAAACCTCCTGAATCACAGGACACCATGTAACTGCTTTTTCCGTCACACCCCATTTGTCCTATTAGGGCAAAATAGTAGAGCTTTTTCTTTAAAAGCATCTGAAATTCTCTAAATGAGGTTCATAAAATTTTTCATGATTAATAATGTCATTTATGAAGCAAATTCCTATTTTCAGAGCAAACGTCTGTTTAGTGAGAATTACTTAATCTGTTAGTAAAATCTACACAAAGAAACCATGCAATGGATAAAGACAAAAATTCTCAATTCTATGTAATACCACTCTTCTCCATTGGCAATGTGCCATAAAGACCAGGAACATCAAAAAATGGGGAAGGCATAAGTCTGTGGATAAAGATGCATATTTTAAAATAAAGGCTTCTTTTGTACATATTACTTGTGCTCAGTTTTTCCATTTTTTTCCTCCAATGTATACTATAAGCTTTTCATCTCAATAATTTCTCCCTCTTCCCTCCATTACAATGAACTCATTTTGTTGTTTCTAATAAGAAAATCTTTTCCTCTTACTTTGGTTTGGAATATTTTGGAGTGTTTGAAATGCCAAGATTCTAAGACAATGTTTCAAAGGTCAAGTGATAAATGCCCCATAAAATAAATGAGTAATGGTTATATACACCATTGCTGTATTTTCAGTAATGCTGATATAAAGCTATATACTGTACTTTGTCAATTCACATTCATCAAGTTCCAGAAATATTAGAAAATCATTAGAGGTTTATGTTGAGCTTGCAGATAATACTAACATATAAGTCAAGACTGAAATACGGTAATCAGAAAAACAGTTGAAATATGTCAATAAACCGTAAAACACCCGTGGTGGTATTTGTGCAACCTTCATCAGAGAGCCGGCCATGTGAAGAAATGGAAATGGGTATTTTGGTCACACTGTGGATCAGCTCTGCTCAGTGTCAGGTTAGCAGAGGATACTAAGTGACTCTGAGGATTAGAACACAGAGACTAGGGAGCTCCTGAGAACTGTTCAGCATTAGGTGAATCCCAGTTATCTCTCAGGACGTTGCTGGCAGTCAAAACGTAGCCTGCCATCCATCAATCTGGAGTCTTCTTGAGACATCTTGGGTCTGCTGATCAGAGGAAGACTTTGGGGAATCAGCCTTCCATTATCAGGATTTTGTCTGTGATCTGAACAAGTCACTGAACCTTTAACTCTTCACTTGGCAAAAGCATATATGCTGGAAAAGTCCTGACAGTTCATTCATTTTGCTCCATCCTGGAGCCAGATGATGTCTGACTGGTGAGACCCGCCCCCTTTGATGTTGTACTCTTTAGAGAGTGCCCTGCTGTGAAAAAAATTTTTATCCGTCCAAATTAAAGAGAAATATTTCTGCATCCAGCTGTTAACTGTGACATGTTTGCCATTTTTCAGGGCACTGGCTTGGTGCCATCCGCAGGCTCTGCTGAAAACCTATCTTTTTCCCTCTCTGTCGCAGCAATAATATCCACAGTGTAACTGTCTCCAGTGTCCACACAGCATCAGCATTTAAAAGGAAACTACTGGTAATCCTACATTGCTAAGAACAACCTTAGAAATATTTGCATGCAGCAACTTCTTTTTTTTACTTTTCTTCCCCATTTCTCTCCCCCCGTTTTTTTTTTAAATATCAGCACTAATATCTTTCACAAACTGTAAAATTCTTTGACACAATCGACCCATTTAAAAATTACTTAAACCTAGTTTTAGTTAAAGCAACCAGCAAGAAGTCCTGACCTCTACTAAATATATTTACAAATGAAACGAACTTGGATCCTGTGAAAACTTGTTTCATACGTACTGAGCTCACAACAAAAAACGAGCATTCGTTCATTGGAGAGAGCTCTGTTTAAACGAAGACAAACTCTCACAAAAGCTTGAATAAACATTTAAGTCTAAGTAATCAAGAAAACCTGTATCTTCTCATGTTTATTAAGTGCAATTTTGGAGGTTGTAAAGATTGCTGTTAAGAATTCTGTGTATTATAAACAAAGGGCAGCTCACACTGTCTCTGCATTTTTTCTCCATACATTCAGATGAATGAAGGAAATGCCTTAGTTTCTACCTTCCCTCCCATTCTGGCCTTTCTGTCTCTTCTCTCTTATTTTCACTTTTGCTGAGGTAGAAAGGATCAGATGAACTAGATCTCAGCACTTAGCATCAGAGAATCCTGTCTGGTGATGGATCTCAGACGATGACTAACAAACATGAAAAACTACTCATCATCTTTTCTCGCATCAGTGAAGGATGGATTTTTTTAAAAAAATAAACAATGACAACAAAAACATTCTATATGTGTAAAAGCATCAATTTTAGAAAATAAATCACAGATTAATTTGAATTAACATGCTCCTCCACTTGGATAAACAAAGTCTTAGTTTTCCACCAAACAGGAACAAGGATCATTATTTTATTAAAATAACTCTAGAAATAGCAAGTGTGAACTGATGGGATTTGCATGTTATCTATAATAGTATACCAAATAGTTCTGCAGTTGAGAACTATAAAATATCACATTAAAGTGAATGCACAACATAATATTACACACGGCGATACACAACTGAATTCTCTATGCAATACATATTATGGAGTACTCGTTAACTCTTCACTGCAGGGGAAATTTTTTATTTATAAATTCTAGTGTGTATGATACCTTATAGACCTTGGTGGAAAACTGTTACTGATTTTACACCCCAACATAGTAGCTACTGAGGAATATGACTTGGATGAAAGCTTAGGTGCAAAGTGCTATGCTAGACAGAAATCATATTAAATACTTCCAAAATACTAAGTAGACAGTGTTTGCAAAGGTAATGTCCCTAAAAAATCAGACACTACTTCCATGTATGTGCAGAAACACACACCATGCCCTACAGCTCACCTGCCTTTTTAGTAAGAACTTTCTGAAGACACAGAATGTTTGTTCCAATGAAGTGATGGTTTCCTATGGTTTTACTTCTTTTCAGAGAAGTCTACAGCTTTATTTCTTTGCTGAAATGTGTCACTCTTTAAATTATTATGTTTTCCAAAGTCCACGACATTCTTTTCTTAACCACACCAATAAAGTGTGATTGTCAGATGCACTTTATTAAGGGGGGAAATGACCATCTGTTGAGGGTAGAAAACATATTTTCAGATCTTAAGTGATTTAGGAGACATTCCTAAGTCAAATCAGGACAGTTTTAAGCAGGCACTCCATTCCCCAGTTTACACCATCCTGCCCCTGGATCACAGGACAAGGGCAGAAGATGAAGCCAACTCCCAGATTCAGGGAGTTCAGTGAAGTGAGAGTGCAAGGGCCACAACCAGCCTAGATTAAGCTTGAGTTTGCTGTCATACCAAGATAACTGCTTAGAGGAAATCTTAATGAAATTCTGAGTTCATCTTGGAGCAGGATAAAAAGAGACATGGGAGAGGAGTGGATTTGGGTTTTTCATGAAAGAACAACTGCACAGTTTTAACAGATCCATTTGCTAGCCATAGGTCTTCTCCCCATCAAAATCCAGGAAATGAGACCCCAAGCAGAAGGTAATAGTAGTATGCTGAGCCTCCAAATTAGATCTTGAACCTCCTAGAGCTTTCATTCAACAAACAGTAAGCAGCTGCTACATGCCAGCCAACAAGCTTGGTGCAGGACATTGAACACTTAAGATCCTGTTCCTGCTCCCAAGTACAGAGGGACATATAAAAGGTGCTCATTCTGGCATCACAATGTGTAAATTTTTCCAACTAAATTTTGAACATTTGGTATCTAGGATGGGTAATCCATTAAAATCTTGCAAAAAGGATACAAGGATTTAAAGAGAGAGTAAAAGCTAGTTATTTAAACAAACTCTGGATTGTGACGACAACAAACAAATCTTTGACTAAAATCTGCCAGACTATAACCTCAATGAGGTCTTTGCTATAGTATCTTTAGTGATTTACACAGTGCTTGGTACATGATACTGCCTGGTATTCAATAAATAGTTGTAGGATGGATTGATGGAAGGAAGGAAGGAAGGAAGGAAGGATGGATGGATGGATGGATAGAAGGAAGGAAGGAAGGGAGGAAGGAAGGATGGATCAATGGGTGCATTGATGGATGGATGGGTGATGGATGTGATGGATAGGTGGGTCAGTGAGTGAGTTGATGGCTGGATGGATGTAGATGAAAGATGGCATGCCTTCCATGTGTCCAAGAACTGGGGCTTGGACTGTCTCTCTGCTCTATGGGTACGTCGACAGAGCAACGGCAGAGTTGGATATAAAATTAGGAGAATTTTAAGGGATATAATATTGCTGGAAAAAAAGTGCCTTGCCACACTCTGGCTAACATTAAGACTTCTAAAAGTGCTAAACACCAAGCAGCTGGATGGAGACCTTATTCAATGCTAAGACCAGAGGCTACTCAGAGTCTGCACATACCTGCCTTTCTTCAACTGTTGGCCCCTGTACCCTTCCTACCTCCCCAATCTGTCCCAGGCTGAGGATGATCTTTACTCTCCCTAGCTTTCCCTTTTGGTGGCTCTTTTTCTACCTTCCTTCATGCTTCAATCCCTCCCTTTTTGGGCCTAGTGCTACCTCTTTTCAGGTTCTGGTAGCTGCCATTTACACCTTAGTGTGAATTTAGGTCTAGGTGCTATTCCTTAGGTCAAAGTGCTGTTTGCACTTTAAGCTTTGTCTCCAAGTGAGGTTTGAAAAGGTGTATGCCCTTTTAAAAGGAATCTGAAGTGCCGCAGAAAGAGCTGCTGTGATCCCGGGGAGGACTGATGACCATCCCAGGACAGTTCCTCGCGCACAGACATCCCATGTTGGTCCTGGTCAAGATCCAAGGTGAGACCACTGATTGTGCTGCTGCAGTTCCCTGGGTGTGTCTTGCTCCCTAAGAAGGGAGGGACCTCAGGGGAGAAGGGAAGGGATTCAGTTACAGGGGCCAGTCCAGCTCCCCCTGCAGAGGCGCCTTCTGCAGGGTCTCTCCAGGTAGTGCCAGCAGGGCCAATTGGCCCTGCTTTTATAAAGATGCTCAAATCAAATCTTTAAAGTCATTTCCCAATGAGGTATACTCACAGGATTGAAAGAAAGAGGACTTCTTGGCACAACTCTAAACTTAGGTCCTACAACCAGACCACACTGCCTGAAGTGCGTCATAAATTAACATTTTTATAAATCCTGTAGTTAACTTATGAACAGCACAATTATATGTTTCTGGTATTAAAAGCATTGAGTTGTTAAAGATAAACACTTGAAGTACACCACAGTTTTTATAACCGTTTTGTCATTTTTTCATTTTTTAATATAACAAGAGTCTCAAAAAATGGAAGTGGCCCAGGCCTCTAAAACAGTCCTGGTTTGGGTTTATTAATAAAGCTCCTTTCACACAGTTGGGCCGGCAGACTGGCTGTTGTGCAGCTGGTGTTAGTACACCACACTTTACCTTAGACAGACAGCCCTGTTTCAGGACAGGCATTCTAGTCCAAAAGGTGTGATTCCCCTGAAATTTAACCAAGAGATTTAATAAGCCTGAATGTCACAAGATTTGCAAATCCTTTGGTTAGCAGAGGTTATGACCAATGTCAACCACCAATGAAAGAACCACCACTTAATTACCACTTTGTTATATAGCCTGTGTGCGTCCTAATTTTTCAGACAAGGCAGGATTCTCTTCTTTTCACAGAAGGCACATGTGCACCGAAAGGAAAGAATGGAAAGTGGTCTCTTAAACCACAGAGGGCTTAAACCATAAAGTGTCCACAGAGAACTGTTGTAAGCAAGGCTACCAACCCCCTGATATCACATACAAGACGGTAAATGTGCATATGAGTAATCTTCTGGGAAGACTTCACAAAGAGGGTGTTTATAACACACACACACACACACACACACACACACACACACACACACACACACACGTTAAAAACTAATGCCAAGACCCATACATTAAGATAGAAAGTCAGTATTGAATGGAGAAATGGAGGTGAAAGCAACTGTGGATGAGCTAGAATTCTTGGGGTGTTTTGTGTACTTTTGACAAGAGGTTCTCTTGAAAGGCTGATAGGGTTCTTTGGTCTCTGAAGTCCCTGGTATCATTCTCATTTCTTTCTCTCCAGAGCAGAAGACTGGGACCTCTTAAATTCCCTTGACTGTACTTTCATTTTGTATTTGATTGCAATTGAGTTTTGATATGTTTGTTTTGCCTAAAACTCTACCCACATTTCTTGGACCATTAGAAAAGCAAACCAGAGTAGAGTTCTTTAGCTGGTTCATTTTAAAAGATAGATATTTTTAGGTTTTAGAAGTCACATACGCCAGGTTACATTGGGCCAACTCAGCTTTGTGAACATTTAGCAGTGCCTACTGCTGGATTTACTGAGTCAATGGCTATTAATACACCCTAAGCATTCCCTTTCAGTTTTGAGCAAACCCTCTGATGCCACCACTTTTTCCTACCGAAAAGAAAATACATAATCACATTAAAGCAGTTCACCCATTAGAACCACTTGCTATGAAAGCTGTAAAATTTTTATAAATATAAGGTATCCTTTATTTTCTTCAGCTTATTCCCTTATGTTTCCTAGTTAATTAATTGATAGGTAGGTAACAAAATAGGAATCCTGGCTTCAAATTTTGAGTCTTGCTGTATTAAATTTGTCACCTAGACAAGTCACTCAACCTGACTCTCCGTGTACTCAGACATAAAACATGGACATTCAATTAGATGATCTCAGGGATCCCCCAGGTCATCTTCTGTGACTCTATGAATCGATGGCCTTATAAATGTGTGTTAAATGTAAGTACTTGGCAGCTGGAACCCAGAAGGCTAAAAGCCATAACACAACAGTTTTGAGTAGTATAAAAATATTTCGATGTCTAAAAAGGTGGGGACCCAGGGAGGATAACAAAACTCCAAGCGAAATAATTTTTTTATTAGACCTGTGCAAATTTAATTTTAGTTTATACCTTCTAAACTGTAGAGTACACCTCTTTGGAGAAGAAACTCTTAAAAAGTTGTATTTTTAAAAATTCCATGCAATTGAAAGTGAATTCAATTGCATAGATGTGTGATCTATACACTTAGATTTAAGTGTAAAGGAGACGTGGCAGAGAAGTAGAATCCAACAGCCTGATCTGAATCCTGGATTCAGCAATTATGAGCTATGTGATCTCAAGCAAAATACTTAGCTCAGTTGTAAAAAGGGCTTCTATGAAGATGAAATGAGATAATCTGTGTAAGTGCATGACATATTATATAAGGGCTCATAGATAGCACCATTTCATTGTCCTCTACTGGTAGGTTTTGATTTTCCTTTCCAAAATAAATTTCCTTGTACTTCAACATTTCTGAAAAACTAAGCAAAACTAGGTACAGAAGAAAGTGAAAGAATTTCAGAACCATCTCCTCAGGTGTTGTGTATTTAGTGAAAGTGGGTAGGCAGAAGTCAAGGCTCTGCTGTGTGACATTAGACAATTTATTTAATTTATAAACTCATTTTTCCTGTGTAAAAAGAGAATAATAACCCCATAGGGTGTGCAAGGGTTAAGAGAAATAAGGCATATAAAGGGCTGAGAACAGTGCCTGATATACAGCTACAAAAGGAAATTCCTAGAAAAGTAAAAATTATTTCTGTAGTTCATTGACCCCATTAACTTCATACTGCAAGTGCCCTTCACAAATCATAACAATTTCTGAAACCTCTATACAATTGTTTTGAATTAAAAATACAAATGCCATAGTACGTGATAATGTTTAAATATTAATTGAGGCCATTTAAGCTTGAAAATAGATTTCCAATTCAACTCGAAAATTTGTCTTCCTAGATCACAGTATTTCTGTTCATGTTAAAATAATATTTTAGAAAAGGAAAAGTATATTATTCCCATATCTCAATAAAAGAATTTGATATATTTCTTTCATAGAATGAATATGAGCTTGGGATATAATTACTCAAAGTTGGGTTTATAAACCCAAAGAATGTAGCATGAAAACTTTCACAGAATTTATACTTTTTTCCTATCTATTTAGTTTCTATAATCACCCTTGTAACAACTAACAGAATTAACTCTAAAAAATAGGTGACTTCATCTTTATTTATTATTATATTTTACTTAGAATCCAAGGTTCAATTTAAAGTGTGTGGGGGTGGGGTGGGGGGTGATAAAGAAATAGGCCATAAGCAACTTTAGAAACAATTATAATTATAATTTATTTAAGAATTAACAATTTGCTTCCCTTGTCAGTAAGTCATTTACTTGCAATAGTAAATACACACAATTCCACATACCAGACTTACAAAGATTCTTATTCATGTAACCCATCTCTCAGATCTTTTCTTTGTGACCCTGTCATTAGAAAGCAAAAATATATAACTTTACCAAGATACATGCCATTTTTATTAGGGTAAGTATTTTTTTCTGTAAACCATCTGTGTATTTTTTGCAATAAATTAAATACATGTCAAATTCTAAATGGCATAATTAAAACCCAACAAATATCTATTTTTCTTTAAATTGAATAATTTTATCCTGCTGAGAGACTGCATGAATCTTGGCTAGTTTGTACATTTTTGCTTTCAAGGATGTAATGTAACCATCAGAGCTGTTACCTCATGTAAATAAATTTCAAAGATGGTCTTAATAATAAAAACTATATCACATAACCCTAAAAATTTAATATAGCTGCCATGGCAATAACCAGATCATTCTTCCAAACAAATATGTATTCCATCATGTCATTTTGAACTTTTTATGACCTTTTTTTTTTTTTTAAAGAAAGAAAACTACAATTGAGACCAAATGTTCTGTGAAAGAAAATACAGGCTAGCCTATTTGGCCAAGTATAGATAATTTCAGATTTAAAATGTTATTATATTTTAGAATTTAACCCATTTTTTCACAAACCAAGGTAATTATGATTAAATTATGATCTGAAATTAGGAAGTCACTTAGGAAATCTAACAGCTTGCAGTAGTGCTTAGAAATGCTTTTGGAATGATTTGACATAAACTATGACTACCAATTACACAGTTCCTCAAAAAAAAAAAAAAATCAAATGCACAATTGTAGTTTGAAATAAAGACTACAATTGTGCCAGCATCATTTCATGAACAAATTATTAAAACATTTATATCAAACAGAGGCCTCTCCTGCAGCAGCTTTTTTGCCACCAATCCTTCCTGCTCCCCTTTCCAGTTCGCCCTGCTCCATCATCAAGCCCATCCATCGTGCTCCTGTCTCTTCCTTAGTTCAACTTCATCTCTGTTCCAGAATCTCTCACCTCTTTCAATTTAATTCTGCACCTGTAATAAACCTAAGGCCCCCAAATCCCCACCTTTTTAGCACTGGTTGGATCAGTCAATGGAATCAAAACAGTAAGTGCAGCGGCTCTAGAGAAGTAGTCCCCAGGGTCCCCGGTGCACGCTGTGAAGCTTGCGACCCTATGGACTGGTTCAGCACATGCCAGTAAGGAGATAACTCTCCAAAGACCCTTTCAAGAAAGTGTTATGGACCACATCCTCTACATCTTCCTCTCTCTTGAGCTCACCATGCCAAACTACACCAAAAATATTACCAAAAAAAAAAAAAAAAAATGCTAGTTTTTTAAGACAATGGCCTAACTTTCACTAAATATCACCTGTAAATTATGACCAGCACCATTTTTGAATTACCCACATGACATCAGTCTATAGACGACCTAAAAAAGGACAGGCTTTCAGAATCCACCAGAAGTTTCCATATTATACTCTAAAGCTCATTGCAGGCTGGCTAGAACTCTAGATGGAGGGATAAAAACTCCTCCTCCTTTTTCTTATTTGTCAAAGAACTGCAAATTTAAGGTTGGAATTCATTTAAAAAATAACAGTGCACTTTAAAAGGAGGGTAAGAGAAACATGGGCTTAACAAGTGTTAGGGCCAAACACTCCCGTCCCCTAGACCAGCTGACCAGTGGCTTCTTTCCATGCCTTCAAAAACAAACAATAACTAACACAGACCACTGAAACCAAACCAAATATTTATTATCTCATATGCCAAAACCTTGAACAATTTCTGATTATATCTGCTTTAAGAAAATTTGATACATAAAAATCCATTTTTACAGAAGAGATAAAGAGGTGAGTCTATTTACAAAAAGCTTTACTAGTTTCCTTAAAACACTCAACTTCCCCAAAGCCCTAAAATATGATTTTAACAACAAAAATTAAATTTATTTATAACATTACAAACAGACAGTTACTAAATATCCATGAATGGAGTAGATAAACAAAGTGTGAAATATACACAAAATGGAGTATGATTCAGCCATGAAAAGGAATGAAGTACTGATACATACTGCAATGTGCATGAACCTCAAAAGCATCATGCTGAGTGAAAAAAAGTCAAACACAGAAGGCCACATATTGTATGATTCCATTTATATGAAATATCCAGAACAGGTAAATCAGTAAAGGCAGAGAGCGAATTGGTGGTGGCCAGGAGCTGGGGGAAGGAGCTAATGAGGAGTAGCTGCTTAATGGCTGAGGGTTTTCATTTGGATGGGATACAAATGTTTTGGAACTAGATACAGGTGGTAGCTGCACAATGTTGTGAATGTACTAAATGCTACTAAATTGTTCACTTTTTAAAGGTTACTTTTATGTTTTGGGAATTTCACCTCAATAAAAAAAGAAATTCTTAAAAAAAATGATAGATTACATAGATTAGATAGATAGATAGACAGATAGATAGATAGATAGATAGATGAATGGAGAGAGAGCTGTTTTGTGAAGTAGGGTCTACCTGTGTGTACACACAGATAAAGAGAAAAGATGATACAGGCATTTAATCTTTGCTGAAAGTGAATGGGCAAATGTTCATAGGCATGTGATTTAAGATAACCTGCTATCAGAATCATTCCTGACATTTTGCTTTTCCCATCTGTCTCTTTCTTCTAAAATACATTTCACACTTCCCTCAGTACAACTGACAATAATTACAGCTTCTCTCAAAAGACCAAACTTTGCACTTAGGATTCTAGATCAGGATGTTATATGTTAACCAATATTCACTCATGCTCTTACGTTTTTTAAAAAATTTTAACGTTATTAGAGTAGGAAAAACTCCTCAGGCCTAAGAAGTTTCTTGTCTTTGACAACATAATCATGAATGAAAAAATACACATATGTATAAAGCCATAGAACAACGTGGGCCTCCATCAGGATCTGAAAGGAAGGGGCTGGACCTGGAGAAGGCAGGATTCCCGATACCTGAGCATGAGCATTCATAGGGTCTTCTGTATCTCTGGACTACCTGCACTGTTATATACATACTATTCTTAAGATGACTTTAAATCAATTTGTTCATGTTAATTAGCCTCACGTTAAGCAATAATATTTACAATACTATGGGTTGATGTACCAGAAACATTTTTTTTATTTCTGTTTACTGTCTAAAATTATTTTGAATGCAATAATATGCCACACGTTTGAACATTGCATTTGCTTCCAAGGACACCTCTGCCCTAGATAGCTAAGTATCACCTGGGGAAAATAATGTTAAGCTCTGCGATTGCCTGGCTTGCTCATCTATAAGTAAAATGACACGAAATCTCAAAAGTCCTTTCTAAATTCTGAAATTCTATGATTCCAGGACTCTTAGAGTGATTTGCACAGTCACCTTGCACAGTGAATCAAAGCAGAACCACACCCAGATCTTGGGTTTCTCGACCTTTAAGTCAGCACTCCTTCTTGCCAACCTACCCTGCACACAACCGTGCAAATGATCTGGAAATGAACATGTTGGTAAATGACAGCAACCACGCACCTAGTACTTACCTTGTGTCAAGGATGCACCACATTATTTTTCCACTTAATCCTCACAATCATCCCTTAACCTGTTTTACAGGTGAGGAAACTGAGGCATGGAGCGGAGAAGTAACAGGTACAAGATTACAGAGTTAGGAAGAGCTGGGGCAGGGAATTGAGGCCCCAGCAGCCTGGCTACAGAATGTGGGCTTTTTGCCACCAAACTGCACAGCGAATTTAGGGTGTCTCTCAGTTGCTAAGGTTCCCATGCACACATTGCTGGCAGAACTCGGAGGACGTTTTGGAGAGCAGTGGAGAGACTGTGAGGCAACACCGAAGAATAAGATGCAAGGTGAATGGCAGTTGGAAAATAAGGAGACTGAGAAGAAACACAAAGCAACATGTATTCTTTTGCCTAAATTTAGCATAAATAAGATCAGCCACATTAAACCTTTTGTGGCAATAAGAGCAAATGAAAGAAAACAACCAAAATAACATTAATCCTTAAACTTGTCCCCCAAAAAAATGATTTAAAAAAAGAAAAATTGAGCAAGAAATCTCCAAAATAGAGTCAAATGTACTGAAATACAATTGTAATTAATCTCTTAAATTTACTGGCTACTTACATAGTCTCTAATAATTAGGTTAATTTTTTCTTTTTACATTTTGATTCTTTCTACAAAAGAAAAGAAAACAATAACAACAACTAGAAATGCTTTCATTAGCCTCCTGGATATCTACTTCTTAAAAGGTTCTACTGCAGGGGGCTGGTGGTGGATAATGTCATACATCTACCGCTGTTCTCAGCCAACAAGAACCCTATAAATACATTAAAACGCTCTGGGCAGAAATAAAATAAAAGTGGTATAATCACTCGAGGCCTACGTAGCTCACGTTACACTCGGAAACATGCCAAAGAACACGTTTAATGTTGTAGTCATATGATCTTAGTCTTAAAACTCAAAATGGAGCAATTTCCAAAAGAAGATAAAGGTCTGACTTCAGAGTGGGATGAGGCTGAAAAAATAACCTTATAATTTAAATCTTCCTCCCCAAATCTCACAAGAAACCTGGTCACTCTCATTTTTCAGAGGCCTTTACAAAATACACGCATGTCTGGCAGAACGGTTAGAGCTAGCTTAAAAAGAAAGCTTCATTTCTACTGCAAGATCTTAGACCATCTGCAAATTTTAATACTTTAATTTCCTTTACTTAGTGGGAGTGAGAAAGTAATAAAATTTTTTTTTTAATATCCCAAGGCAGTTTGACAGTTAACAAAACAAACTCTAAAATAATGATGTTGAGCTCTGCTGTCCACATGGATTGGTCTGGTTATTTTAATATTTGAAATATGGGGGGAGAGTGAGTGTGTATGAATAAATTCTTAGGAATTTAGAAATTCATCCAAAATTTAGCAGTTTAAGATGACTTAATGAGTTTGATAATGGGATACAGAAACTTTAATTCTTAAATCATTTGTTTTATTTCAAAGCAGTCAGGGGTGATTAATCAGCTTTGGTAATAGTTTATGGCTTAGATATAGTTGCTGGGGCTCTGGGGTAAGGAGCTGGGAGGCAGTTTGGTGTAATGGTGCATTACCAACATCCTATCTATAGCGACTATTAATGGGCACACTCTCAAGTTTTATTAAATCCACAGGTTTTTCGTAAGAAGCTTAATTGCTGCACTTGGACTTGTGGACGGAGTGGAGCCACCTCAGTGGAGAAATTCCGGCATTCTTGCAGCCAGGGATGCCTTTCTGTTTTGTTTTGTTTTTATGTCTGAGAAATCCTTAGTTTTTTTTTAATGTGGTATGTTTTCCAAGTCCTATGTTTCCTTAAAGATTTTCCACCAATACTTTAACAACTGAATTGCTTATTTTTAAGTCTAATTTGATAGGACTAGTAACATATTTTAATTAAACACAAAGGCAGTTTCATTCATGTTCGTATAATGATGCTTTGCACTTGTGTAGAACTTCATTATTTTCAAATATTTCATATATTTTTCCTCACTATGTTTTTCATACTGTGCAAACCATTTAATGACTGCTATTTCTGGGATGATCCTGATGTTGAAAATCAAGATGATCCATAGAGATCATTTGTTTTCAGTAAAACATTTAAATTACTTAAGGAGTAAAGGTATCAGTGAGTTTTTAAAAATAATACTTTTGGTTTTTTTACACTTTATTTTTATAAGATCTGTTTGTCCTTATTGCCTGTGGAGGGTGAATGCTGTCCACCACTGCAGGTTAAATATCCCTGCACTTGATGTGATTAGCTTCTTAAAACGCTGATGTCTTACATAATTTTCTACTGCACATCTCCACATGCTGCGTAGTAACTTGAGATGATCTAATTTATTTAAATGTACTCAAAGAACTAATTCCTGGGAGTTAAAACCACATAGGATTTAGCAGAAATCCCATACTGAAGATGATAGGTGGCTATATAAGGTTAATAATGTCTGTTTACTTTTATTCTGGCTTAATTCATTTAATTAATCCATTTTATGACAATGAAAAAGTCCAGTTTCTTTTAAAAAGGAATTCAAACATGCCTATAAATGAGTTTTCTGTGCATGCTACCACAATTTAAAATACATAAAAATTAAAATGCTTTCTAAACAAATGGAGGGAATTTATCATTTAAGTCTATGTACTTAATTGATTCTTATTTTGTTAACAGACTACCAACCTTTTTCATTAAAGTCAGTTTAATTTATTACCTTGAAATTAGCATGTATATTTTTTACTCCATTTCTTCTAGATACTAGTTTAAAGTAATAAAATAAAGATCTCTACATGGAAAACAACTGATTTTGAATGCATCCACATTCTTTTCTGGCATTACATATTTGAACTAAAGTCTCCAATAATTATTAACGCCATTACAACTGCTAAATAAAAAGCGGGAGGTGGAGGATCCCAAATACCGTGGTAAAATCCTGCTAGGAAAAATAATGCGCAAAACCCACATTTATTTTTTAGATAAATTTGGGGTTTTACAAGAGGAAAAAAGTACTTGGCTGATAATTAGAGAAAGATATCTGGTAAAAGAGCAAAGTGACTTTGAGTTGCTGTAACTATTTATACAGAAATAACTCAAAAGTTTGTAAACTGATCCTTAACTGGTTTGATTAAAAGAACATAATTAATAAATGACAAGACAGAATGAAAAGTTCATTGTGGCATTTGATAAACCACCCAAGTAGTTAAATCATTGCTTTTCTGTTTAATTTCACTATTTGTTTTTCCATTTGAGCTGCCAATTTTCTAACACGCTACAGAAGGAAGAGGAAACCTCCTTTTTTTTTTTTGATTGATAAACATCACAGATTTTTGTTTCAAATCAATTGAACTTTTTCTTTCCCTAAAGATGATCCTTGTATTTGCTGTCACACTTGTGGTGAAGCCATTATTCCATCAAAACTATATAAATAGCCCCCCCTTTTCAGCGACTTTGACAAGAACACCATAACAGTTCATATCACCCCTGACCTTCAGAGTGTATATCATCTTGTCAACATATAAACAAACGCAGTATTGGCTGTATTTTAATAGATTCTGTAAATATCAAGATCCAATTTATCAAAAGGTTCACCCAAAGTGACAGCTCTGAAGTTCTGGATTGTATTTGCAATGCTAATTCTGACTTTCAATGAAAAAGGATTTTTTGGCTTTGTTTTGGTCTTTTTTTTTTTTCTTCTTCAGGAAAGTGTAAGAAGCTACCAGAATTTTTCTTTTTTTTTTCTTTTTGTGATGGATGCTTGACTCTGATTTAGTCACAAAAGGTGAAGACTGAAAGTACTGTCAGAGGTGGCTATTTTTCTCAATTGTGAGAGAAACACGCCTGTTTGCACAGGAAGAATTTATGAGATTCCTACTACTGTGTCTGAGCTTGGCAAATGCATAACCTATGATAATTGGCTTTAAACGGGAAAGGAGGCAATAACAAAGATGACTATCACTATTTCTGCAATCAAGGCGTATTTTCTTTTTATTTCCACATTCACAGCCGCCTCACACTGGGTGTCACTGACTTTGTACCTTCTTTACAAAACATAAAACATGCTATCGTTATTAACGTATCCTCTCCTTGTGAAGCCTTTATTAGGGAGATAATTATAGGAATATTTGTCCTGTTCGTCAAAGAAAGTCTTGTAGATAATATTTGCTAAGGATAACAAATCTTCAACAACTGTAAATCTAAAATCTCTACCGGTGGGAGAAATAGAAAAAAATTAACAAAAAGCTAATGTATCTAGGAGAGAAAAATTCTTAATAAAGCATTAAAACCTACAAAATAAGGATGCTAAGAAAATGGCAAGGTCCTCTAAGAGATCTAGACCTCTACAAACTTACTTTTTTGTACAACTATCATTCTGTCGGTCGGAAATCATACTTGGAAATTATCTTGTTTAGGCCCATTTCTTTGAGTCTGGGCCAACCACTTAGCCCAAAGCACTGATACATTTTGAAACATTCAGGGCTTCCTGAAATGTCAACACACTTAGAAAATGATCCACCAGAGATATGGGGATGATGTACCTGCTCTTGTGAAAAACTAAACAAGGAAACCCATTAGAAGGTAATGACAGAACATCCAGGATTTGAAAACCTGACCTTGATAAGTTAAGAAGAGGAGAAAGACACACACACACAACTTGTTGTTACTTGGACAGAGGAATTTGTTTATCCTGCTTATGTGAGGTTTGAGTCAGCAATAATTCTAATTTTGGAAGGCCTGAGGTGTTTTGCTACATTTATGCACCACATGTGCAAACAGCGGGGATTCTTAGCAATGAAAAGACCACAATGTATTATTTTAGCTCAAGTAATAGACAAAGGAGGTTGGCTCTCTCTACATGAATCTTCTTCAGTATGACATCATGAAGGATTGTGTCATAAAAAGGGCACCTGCTTTGGGATCAGACACAACTTTACTGGAAATAAAAATAGTTCTATTAACTATTTAAATATTTAACAGTGCCAGGCACCATCCTAAGTGCTTTATATGTGTTAACTCATTTAATCCTCAAACTTCAATATGGAAAAGATACTATTATACTATTATGATCCCTATTTTGCCATTGAGGAACCTACAGTATAGAAAGGCTGAGGAATATCCCCAAGAACATGTTTCTAGTAGGGGACAGAGCCAAGATTCAAACCCAGGTCATGCTGGATGCAAAACACCTGGCACTGTACCAGGAGCATCATATGCACTCAGATTATCAGTAAGTAACTCTTATCGTTATGGTTCGTTCAGCAAAGCTTTACAAAACTGGAGGATATGCATTCAAGTCAGATATGACCTTTTACTCATTGTTGCTTTCACTCAGTCTACTGAGAAAGACACGTTAAAATTTATGACCACTACTCATCATGGTGTTATGATAGCTTCTCAGAGCCTCAGTTTTTGATGTATAAAATGGGAATAATTAAAGCGGGCAATATGGGCAGACACTGCCTGGTGCATGGTAATTGTTGTTAATATAGTAGTGATATTTTTAATAATGAAAACAGTATAGTAGCTGGAAATACTGTATGCTATTAAGAAAAAAAAATACAGGCAGAATTTCAGCTGTACTAAATTCCCAGACCATCTCAAGAGAATTAGTAACTGTTTATTGACTATTGTTTGGCTCAAATTCAACCTTTAATCTCTTAATGCCATATACACTTTAATGGACCACATGGACTTCATCGTTTTTTAAAAATCCCTAAATAAATGACAATTCAAATAAAGTCTCCACAAAAAGAGATCCTCTGTACCTGATTCTAATTCAAAAGCACGCACGCCCTCCTGTATGTATTAAGAAAGTAGTCATTCCCCATGCTCGAAGATTTTCTGATTCTCAAGGTGTGCTTCAGGGCTAATCGCTATCAAGAAAGAGAGTGAGACAGAGAAGACAGGAGGAAGGAAGGAAAAAAGGAAGGAAGGAAGGAAGGAAAGAAGGAGGGAGGGAGGGAAGGGAGGAGGGAAGGGGAAGAAAGGAGGGAAGGAAGGAAGAGAGTTCCAGTGCTATTTTTATAAACAGGGCCTGCTTAGGTTTGATATAGTCGATTTTCTGATTCTCTCTGGCTCAGATCTTAAATGGAGCAGAACTTCATAATCTAGATTTTTTAACGCAATAAATGGAAGGAAACACAAAGAACCTAATGTGGCTGCAATGCGCTATGAAATTTATATAACTTAATTTTACTTAATTCTTATAACAAAGTTAGATGATATTAGTATTCCCTATTTTGCAAATGAAAAAAAGTTAAACAAAAAAAGTTAAAAGTGACTTGCCCAAAGTCACATGCAGTGGAGTCAGAATTTGATCCAGGCTGCATGACTGCTAAGGCCTTATTAATTATATACACAGCTACTTTCACATAAATGTTCATTTTTGTGTAGCACTGGAAGGAAGAAGGATGCTTGGAAAGAATGCAAAAAATCTTTATTCAATGTCCTCAAATTTTGCTGTGCTTGTTTAAAGTGCAGATCCAGGCTTCATTCCCAGACACTTTGATTCAGTGGGTTTAGGCAGACCTGAGCACCGCAAGAGATTCTGACTACACTCAGAATTTGAAAATGCTATTTGTTAATCATAATCTATATGGCAAGTCCTGGATTTGGTGTGTTTCCAAATTGCTTCATGTTAACATATTATCCCTTCTCTCCCTTCTTGCTCTTTGCAATGAGAAGATTCATAGAAAAGCATTTCTTTAAAAGCTGTTTTAGGATCAAAATGCTTTGCTTTATATTCATCCATAGATCTTGCCTGGCAAATATTTAAAAGTTAACAGCAGCCTTGAAAAGGATGAAAATCTCAAAACTAACAATGCGTTAATTTTTTCAATCCCAAATAAGTAGTCATTTCTCCCTTCATTCCTCTCGATGATATTGAATATAGAGATCTGATCTCTTACTCTGGAACTTATTGGTCGAAGGATCAGAAATGAGAAACTCTTCCCAAACTTCCTGACTTTTTCTTCCACCACAACTGTCAGATTTTCCCAATGTAGGAATATGTGCCATCTGTTGTCCAGGAGATATATCTTGCTTAAATAGACAGAACTCAGTCACAACACAATCCAAAACACTGGTGGCATTTTAAAAAGAACTAGAATAGTTCTGAGAGTAGTATTAGAACACAGGTATGGTGGTGTCTGGCATAAGAAAATTTCCATAACTAATTATCTGGGTTCAGAAAAAATGCTTATCCCAAATATTACTGGTCCACCAGTCCCTTGACCCCTGTCAGGTGTCCCACCCTCCATTACTATGCAGGTGCCACAATCAAAACATTGCCAGAGAAACCATGATCAGGGTCAAGAGCTGCCTGCTTTCCAATTTCAAGCAACCACCCAGCTCCTCTGACATTGCATACCAAGCAAAAGAGACAAAGGCATTGCCACAAGTTTGATATAACTCATAAAATCCTGGAGGCCAAATCTGGTACCTCTTCCTGCCTTCACTGATACCACCATGCATCTTCCCAAATAAATGAGGAAGACTGGGCCTAGTTATGCGTGATCAAGAGTGAGAAGCCAAACTGTATCTGTCAAAATTCCCTGCATGTCCAAGTTCCTCATTCCAGAACTTGTCTGCTGTGTTGACTTAGTTCCTATTTCCTAGCTGTTAAAATTTAAGTAATTAAGGCCTCACAGTAAGATCTATCCAGCCATAATGAATTTCTGGGTCTCCTCTTCCTCCCCACACAAACATAAGCACAACAGAGTAAACATACAGTGACAGGGACAAGTTACTATGTAGTCCTCCAAAGTCCTGAAAATGAGCATATATATGCTGATCTCCTGGATCTCAAGAACTGACATTCCACAGTTTCTCTCCAGAACCTGCACATTGAGGCCCAGTGTAGCCTCAGAACATGAAACTCCCTTTCCCTCCACTGAGACCATTTTGGGAAACTGCCTCTTCTTCTGATGTTCGAAACCAAAAATGTTTTTTTTTAACTTTCAAGTCTCTCCTGCTGAAGTTACAAAAAAAAAAAAAAAAAAAAAAAAAGCCAAAGAAATAGATGGGGGAATATTCCATTGTGATACCAGGTAACTTCTGCCTAAAGCCAATTTCCCCCAACCAAGAATATTCATCTAGCTTTCATTTTACCTTGAACCTATCAAGTACACAGGAAGAATAAAATTGGAGGGGCTGTGTCAAGTAGACTTTGAATTTTTGGCAAATGGCTCACTGTATATGTCATTTCAAAGGCCTAATTATGTCTGCATAAATAAACTGTGCTACGCAGCTTGCTGCATGGCCATTTGTCATATTAAAACAATGGCATCCAAAGTAAATCCCCATTAACATTGTTTAACTTGAATGCTTTGGGGTGTTTGCTACTCAAATGATTAAAAAATGGAGTGATTTATGATACCACAATTTAAATGAGGCAACAAAACAAATAAGATCATGAGTTGCCAAGACTTAAAATGTACTACAAGCCCAGCTGGGTTAGCAGTGTGAAGGGCACCCACGGCTGAAGAGACCCTGGGTTCTGTGCTCTGTTATTTTACCACTCAGGCCATGTGTGTGAACAGGGCACTCAGAGGGCTTTCAGGAAAATGCAGCACACTAAATTCCAAAACAAAATTGTTCTATAAGTTGCCCATACTGTCTCTGTAGAAATATTTATAATGATGAAGATTTGGTCATCAAAATTTTGGATGCACAAAATTTTGGGGGAAAATGAAAACTTTTTCACAAATTTGGATGCAGCAACATTGGCTCTTTCCCTCTTATTTTATTTTTTTCTTTTAGAAAACTGTAAGTGGAATATCTTTATTGTATATGGAGAAAAAAAACTACAGAGCTTGAAGACATATCCTTTCAAGGGGTCACAGATTAGTCTTCTATAGTAAAATCTGTTGCACAGGCCAATAAATTAAGAAATGACAGAATTGTCTAACTTTCCAGACTTCACTGGTCTTAACCATAAATTTTCAAGATGCAGCAGTATCTTGGTTTTCACTGCTTTCAAACTTGTCTACTTTCTTCTCAGATAGAGCTGTTTTATTATCTGATCCTTTCCCACTTAAATCAAGGCAGTTTGATTGCCAAAAACAGCAAAGTTTCCGAATTAAAGACCAGAACTATTCTACTTAATCCCAGCCCTAAATTGAGCTATTGTTTTAAAGAGCAGATTTGGATAGATACATTTATCAACAGTGTAGTATTTTTGCCTTAGTCTTTGAGAACCAAACTTCCTGTGTCTGTGCCATAAAAATAAGTTGAGGTCTTTTAAAACAAAGTACCATATGAAGTGTGTCTAAACAGCACAAAAGTAAACTGAAATTTGGCAACATTAATTCTACCAATATGAGTGGCTAAAGTGGACAATTGAAGATAAATACTTTCCCCTGGAGTCTGAATTACCCTTCTGGCCATCTACACCAAAATAATTATTTAGAAAACCACCAGGTTGGCTCTTCCTGTTGTGCTGCATTAACAGTCACAAATGAAAAGAATGTTGGCGTGGCTGCTCTGTTGCTCGCCAATTGCTGTGCAAAACAGAGACACACAACTCAACTTGTCTTCAATACAGAAGGAGCAGCCTCCTAGCCTGGCAGGTCAGCTTCCACGGGTAGCCTGGCCTGCACCATGTTGAAATTTTCCCTTGCTTGTGAAACTCTTGTGAGCTTTGTTTACAGGCTGCAATCCACTCCAAACCACGTATTTCTCTAGTGGTTCAAAATACTCCAATATGCCAGCTCTCTTTCCCCACCCAAACCTCTGAATCGCCATCAGCCTTTCTTTTCCTCATTTTTCCCTTTTCAGATACACTGTAATTATAGCCCATAGAGATCCCATCTGAGACAGGAGAATGGACTAAAAGCAGCCAGAAGAGCCAGATAAGAAATCGGGGGCCTATCTAAAGGTCTGCATCAAACAAGCCTAAAGGTTCAAGTATAATTGGAGCAGTGTGAGAGTCTGCACGGAAGGAGCGATCACACACCTACTGACAGCCTCAGTATAAATGGTGAAGGGAAGGAGGGCAACACAAATGAAAATAATTGAGTGAACTGTGAAACATTATTTCTGCAAAGCAAGGACCCCCAAGTATTAAAGATAATTTATAAAGCTTACTTATTTTGGAATCATTTTGTCTACCCATGAAACTGAGCCACCTTTATAACCAGGACATTTCATATTTCTGCCACAATGCAGTGCCTAAAAGTGATAAAAATGAATGAAAAAATCAGGCGGCTAGCCACTTGGTTAGAAGAATCCTTACTCCCATAACGAAAGCCAAGGGCTTTGAGCTGACCACAGACGGCTTCCTAGACCTCCAAAGGGTGTTTTCCTAATACTCAAAGAGCCAAAAGGATCAAAAGCTGAATTACCAGGTGCAATGTGCCTCAGAAAGTCTAATTAAGGTCCTATATTAAAAACCACTAATATGAAAGAGGAAAGGCACAGAAACAGCTTAGAATAAAGACCACGGTGGGGGGCAAGGGTCAGGCAGACACTCTCTCACCCTATCACAGTAGTGTAAACTTATGCAACCTTTCTGAGGGGAAAGTAGGCAAAATTAAAAGCTTTTAAAATGTACAAATATTTTAACTCAGAAATACAAAAATGAATATGAAGACAATAGTCATGGATGTGCCAAAAAAAAAACAAACAAAAGCTATAAGGATTCCAGTAAGGTATTATCCACACCAGGGAAAAAAATTAAACAAGTCAAATATCCAAAATTTGACAATGCTAGAACACTAGGCAGCCATTAAACTTAAGATTAAAGAATACTTAGTCATTAAAAAATGTTTATGAAATATGCTTAGAATGTTATAAAAATGTAATAGGACTTTAGATATTGTTCCTTAAAAAGTCTATCATAGGATGTGACTAAATGAAATACAGTGAAAATACTGACATCGATCACCTCTAAGTAAGGAGATCATAGGTAACGTTTATTTTCGTCTCACTTCCTTACATCTTTTTAGATTTCCAGAACAATTATACTCTATAATCAGAAAAAATATCATTTCCACAAAGAAAAGGTAGTTAACTATGGATATGATGCAAATAGGTTGAGGAATTTAAATACAGAGAACTCAACAGAGAAAGCAGTAAAAACACCCACAAAGAATAGTCACCAGGAAAAAAAGAAATGATGGTAGAAAGAAGCCATAAATCATCATCTTTATCCATATAAGAAGTGAGTCCCGCTTTGAGAAAATCCAATAAATAAAGGGTCCACATTTACAAAGTAAATAAACTAGGAGGTGATTATTTATATTTCAAAAAGTTTTTACAAAAAAATGCATCCCAAAGGTGTCGTAATATAAGTAAGCTCCTTTGTACAGAGGCTCTCAAAACTGTTGGTCCATTAGAATGACCATTAGAGCTTTTATAAAATTCAAACCACCAGAACACATCTCTGATGAATCTGATTGAGAAGGTTAGAGGTGAGATCCAAGAATTTATACTTTTAAAAAGCTCCCCAACTAAGCTGTAATAGATTAAAAGAGACTTCAGAGATATTACAACAAAATGCTATGTGAAGGTCATGTTTTGACTGTTAATCAAGCAACCTAACTCTAAAAAAATATTTGGAGTGAAATTGGGGGAAATGGAAATTAGATGATAGTTAGAAATTGTTAATATTGTTGAGTGTGATGATGGTATTGTGGTTATGTGTATGTGTTTTTTTTCTTAATCCTAACATTTTAGAGATAGATAAATCATTTATTAGTAAAATGTTATGGTGTCTGGGATTTATTTGAATTTATTTTACAATGATTCAACCAAAACAATACAAAAAAAAAAAAAAGAAAGAAAGAAAAACAAAGCAAATAAATTGAGAACAGAGGAAACAAGAAGGGAACAAATAATAATTATTCAAAATGGATGCTAGTTACAAGGGGATTTATTATCATAGTTCTGTCTTCTTTTAGATATGCTTGAAAATTTTTATTAAAAGTTTAAAAAATAAAAGCACTCTAGGTACTAGTTTGCAGAACTACTGCTATAGTAGTGTAAAGATGATTCAGTTTGCAAAATTGGATCTAAAGCAACTTTTCGGCACTCTATTGTGTAAAAAGTAAGATTTTTTTACTATTTTAAAAACATTAGTGGGTTAAATTATAAACATCAACTCATAAATCCTTAAAACAGACCTATTAAGTCCTAACATAAGGAAAAAGGGGTCCACGTTTAAGCACCTACTAGTTACTATATATTACTTCATTCATTACTCCCTTAATAATCCTGTAGGAATAAAAATAATTCCCAATATAAAGACGTCAAAACTATGGCTCCAAAATATTAAATAACATGTCCAAATATGCTCACTAAAATAATGAAGAACTACAAACAACACACATGCTAAATGTCTAATAAAAAGGAAACAGGCAAATTTCTGATTCATCCATTTGGTGGGCAATATAGTAAATACAGGGGTTACGAAGAGTATTAATTATACTAGGACATGTTTAGGCAATTTTTAAGTGAAAAAAAGGATATAAAATTTTTTCAGTGTGACACAAACATATATATAACTTTTTAGAAAAATACATTAAAAATTTTCATAAATTTGTTCTAGATGGTGGGCTTATAGGAATTAAAATTTTTTCTGTAATTTTTGAAACTTTGGTAATGAGCATCAATTACTTTTCTAATAAGAAATAACTTAATTTAATAAAGAAGCCCAGCATCTCACAGATGCTCTTGGCTGCACTGCAAACTGGGATGCATGTCTGCCTGGTTCTGTGCATCTCTGTCTGCGGTGTGACGTTGCCTCCAGATGATGGGGCGAGACATCACAGCACAGCAACATTCAACAAGCAAGCAAACAGACCTGAAGTGTGGATACATCAAGTAAGCATGTCAAGGCACTATGTGGATAAAACTAGAATTATCAATTAATTCATTGGACCAATCTATAGATCACATTCCAGTACAACAGTATCTAGAGTATTTTAAAGTTATGCACATTTGCTTCTATTTAAAATTTTCCATTTTCATCTTCTCAAAACATTTACCCATATCTAAATTAGACTTTCTAAGACTCACTTTGAATCTTTTTGGGAAAAGGGGAAGTAAGGATAAATACATACTCACAATAAAATAAAAACCATTCAAAATTGACCAAAACAACTTTTAAAATATTTAATGTATACTGGGCATTGAGGGACATGACAGAAAAATCTTTTTTAAAAATTTAACTCAACTTAAAAATTTCAAATGAAAAAAATGTTGAAATTTAAATTAAAATACACACACACACACCCACACACACACACCATACACACATAGAGACCATTTTTTAAGTTCTGGAATAAAAGTAACCTGGCCTAACTTGGTAATATAACCATAGATATATTTTAATTTAAAATGTTTCCACTTAGCTTGCCCCCTCAAATTCCGTTCTGTTGCTTAATTTCCAAACAAGAGATATTACTGCTAGTCTTAAATCATCTGAGAAGGGTCTCTCTGACATTGCTGACAATGTAGTTCTAAAAACAGAAAATTATAGATTATCAGAGAAGGAAGTTTAGAAGTATCAGCTTGGAGTCTGAAGCATGTCTTGTGAGGCCACCCAAAAAGACAGCTTCCCTGGGAGTCCCCCAGCCACAGCTCTAATCTCCAGCCCACAAACAGATGCATTCCTCTAATTCCAAGAGGGGGCAGGGGCAGGCATGGTCAGCAGAATAAAGCTTCTGGTCACTGTGGAGGGAGTGGAGCCTTGCCGACCCAGATGCAACACGGCCCTGAAGGTGGCAGGACTGCAAACCCGCTTGCAAAGGGTACCTGTGGGACAGCGGCTCTCCCTGCCTCTGCCCTCGCAGTTCTTTCTTCACCTCCTGATAGGCCGCCATTCTTTGCCAAGCTCCTCCTTTTCTCCAGTCTCTACCTTTATTACATATTTTGCTCTTGTTCCTTCGATTTTGTTTTAAAATTTCTCTTGTTTTTCCCTAGTCTAATCTCTACTCACTTAAAAATGTGCATTCCTTAATGTACTTGTTAGTTTGGAGGTTGGCTTAGGTTCATTTTTCTTTTGCTTTCCCCCCTCTTGGTGTATAGGAAATAAAAGACAATGCTACAAATTAGCCTCTCCAGTATGTTATCCAACTTTTCCTGTAAATGTAATGTGGGCAGCCTCCATCTTCCAACTCGGAGGTCCTAGCAGTTGGGTCTTGTTTGTCTTTTGTTTGTTTCTTCCATCTTTGTGCACAGCTCAGTGCTGTTGACTGAAAGATTACATAAGGGCAGAGACAACCAGATACTGAATCTAGCAAGATGCATTCATTTGTCACAAAACACAATATACTCCCCTCTATTCCAGCAGAAGATGATATACCTGTGGGTGTCCTTACCTCCAGCACCAATCAGGAATAAAAGGGAAAAAAATGCTCCCAACACAGGGAATTGATATCTACTTTCAGAGCCTCTCCCTTACCCATACTTATTTCCAATCTATCCCTTTTTCCTTCTAATTATATTGTTACCTTGAATGACATATCAAATCTAAGGCATTACAACATCCAAGTGCCCTAAAGTGCTGTGCACCCTGACAGCTCCTTTGTAAGATGAGCCTTTGCAATTCGCAAGGTTCAGGGATGTCCATAACTTTTTCAGTCTGACTGAAGGGAAGAGCTCACATGTCACCAAAACTTTCAATATCTATAGTTTAACCAGCTAAAAAGTTACCTATTGAGTCAGATGCATTTTCTTCATCTGCAACCCTCCCTCCTCAAATCACCCTCCCAGCAATTATCTTGTGGTTTCCTCCTCACACTTCAAATCTCAACTCTCTAGCCAGCTTTCAAGAAGTTTGTTAATGTGCCTTCCTGGTTCATCAGCTTCATTCTTAATATCATCCCATTGAGAGAAAACCACTGACCAAGTCCACCTTTTAAACAGAAACAACTTACTTACTCCTCCTCTAGTTGTTTGCACTTGCTATTCTTTCCATTTTGAATTCCTTCTCTCCTGTCCTTCTCTTCTGGTTATTGTATCACATATGTTTATCCCTGAAAAGCTTGACTGCAAACTCACCATCAGAAGCTTAGATGACTCACATCCACAATTGGCCTTTTGGTCACCTCCTTAGTTATCCTACTGGATTTTCATGAGCAGATAGGGTTCTATTATACTCACTTTGACTAGTTTGCTTCACTTAAATATCCTCCTCAGGTATTTGATGTCTTCCTCATAGACTATAGGCTCCACTAGGTACGAACTGTATCTTTCTAATACAAAACAATCCCCAAACAACCCTGAAGAGTGCCTGGCACATAGGAGAGACTTGCCAAAAACGTGTTGAATAGCTGACTGTACGACTCTCCCCAGTCACCCTTAAGCTCCCCCAGAATTGGGAGTGCCCCCATTAACACTTTACACACCTCCACAGTTCCTGGTCCAGTTCTTTGGTATAGCAGTTACCACACAAGCAAAGCAAATGCTGGCTTGGATTTCACATTCATTCCTGTGTGACACACTCCACAATTTTCTTTTTCAATGAAATTCCCTGCTCTGGAATCTTCAGCAAGATTTAAATGGCCTCCCATCAGAGGTACGTGACCTTATCTTAGGAGGCTGAATCCAAGAAAAATCCATCAGTGATTCTAACCAAGCAGGAAAGGATGAGAGGACACCAAGATGAAACCTACTTTACTTCCTGGGGATTATCTAGTCCTTTCTAATTTGTCAATAAAATACCCATTTTAAACTTTCCAGACACAAACTAGCTGTGATCCAAAGTCAAGAGCATGAAAATTTTCAGTATGCCAAGTCATAAACAGAGTTTTCAGAAGCAGAAGTCACTGATACTCCTCTCCCTTGGCCAGGAAAGCAATGCCAAAACCCAAAGGTACTTCAAACAACTCAGTGCCCTCTAGGGCAGTCCAATCTTGGCTGTGACTACTTTAGCTATAAAATCCTCTCACAGAGACAGCCTGGGTAAGGGTATGCTAATTGCCCTCTCCCCACCTCCTCACCTCTCCACCTCTGCTTACCAGGAACCTAAAACTGTTAAGAGTCGCATAATGATAGAGTTACTCTGGACCTGGCTCAAAATTAGCATGAACTGAACTGTTGGGTTGTTGTGCACCCCTGAGGCCTCATGGGGAAATCCCCAGAAAGTCCAAAGCCCTTTCACGTCTCCAGAGCATTCTGGCAAGGGCCCGAGGACCAGTTATGTACATAAAAGCAGGAGGCAAGACAAGAGCTGCACAACATAACTTGGTAGCTGGCAAGCCAGCTTATTGGAGGTACACAACACAGGAATTCACCAGCTACAGAGACGTGAAGTAAATTGGGGAGAGCAAGGAAATTACTGGCTGGGAAAGAGTTATTATGGAAAGCTGATTTCACTGTCCAAAAATGTTAGCCTACATTTATTCTCAAAATTATCCAAATATTTCAGCAATTATCTATTTATATAGATAATTTTCTATGTCTATTTTCTAGACAATTCCTTACTGCTTCCCTCCAGTCTTTTATACAGTGTGAAAATATCTGCTTTGAAGCCATTTCCTCATTTTTGTCACAACCAGCAAGGCCTAATCTATCTGCCCTTCTGGATCCCAAAAGATCTGGACTTTGAAGAGATGTCAAGCTGGTTTAAAGCAAAATATTCTGGAATAGAAAAAAAAATTTTTTCACCTGTGCTGCATAATAGAATTTGATTTGCATTTTTATCCCCTCCAATAGCTCACTGTTGACTTCTAAAAGATACCTCAGTTTTCTCTGATAACACCAGATCTAAAACACAAGATGTGTTATGATACAAAAAACTTCTCTAGTTTGGAGTGAGCTCAATACTTCCTTGGCTGTGCACAATTTGTAAACCAACTTCTTGCCATTTTGTACATTTTAGAAAACAAAGCTCATGATAATGAGTGCATGAGTCATTCACGTGGAGGTGACTTAGAACTCAAATTGAATTAACTGTAAATGCAAGCAATTGGGAAAAAATTAAGGCCTTATGTTCAGTGCTGTCACTACATTTGTTAGGGATTTCATCACTGTGTGGAGGCGTTTAGTTCCAGGCTAACATTTGGACAGATGGAAAACTCCCCTGGAGCACACAGGTCAAAAAAGCCAGCTCCGCCTGGCCTTCTGCAGAAATGCTCAGCCCACCTCCCAGACCCACAGCTTCCCCATCTCACTCTCACTAGGCAAGACAGGACACTCCCTGCATTTGCAAGGGGGCAGCAACAAAATCCGCGTGCTGGTTGTGAAATCTCTTGTAAATTATAAAGTGATGCACAAATGTTTGATGGTGTCTCTAGTAGTATTGTGTGTGTTTTTTCCTGCAGGTATTTTGGCAAGCGTGATCCAATACACTCAGCATATCAAATGATTTGCAATATTTTCAAAGTGAGGAGAGGGAGAGCACAGAAGGAGAAGGAGAAGGAGAGGGAGAGACCCAAATGTTCAATAATTTGATTCAACCATATTAAAAGTATATAGACAGTAAAAATTATGTGACAAAGAATTTTCAATATGCAAAAATATTTATGATTTCATGAAAAGAGGTAAACAATGTGTTTTCATTTATATATTTAAAGCATTCTAAGCAAAAAAGGAGAAAGAATAAACACCAAATGAATTTGGGTCATTTTTCTTTTCTTTTTAAAATATTTTTCTGCATTTACCCAATTTTCTTTCATAACTATGTTAAGACTTTGTAATCAGAAAAAAATTATTAAAATAAAGACAGAATCAGAAGTACTGTGCAAAAAAATGAGAGAAATAAGTATGTATTCACACATGTGGACAGCATGCCTGGTTATGAGTAGATGAGGAAAATGAGATTTTCGGTAGAATGTTTGAGTCAGATTAAGCATCCCTCCCTTTGGGGAAGGATTCCAGTGTAGACCTCATTTGGAACCTATAATGGCCTCATGGTCCTCAAACTCCAACACAGTTAGAAATTCTGAAGTCGCTGTACTATTTCCTCACTGCCATGTCACCCGCAGAGCCAAAAGGAAGACGTGCCCATCATCAGCAGAGGAGGGCAGTGGGATGAGGCACATGCACTTACGCCAAACCTGGTCATGAGCCCAAATTTGACCTCCAGATCCAATTCACCAAGGCTTAGAACTAGAGACATTGTAAACTCTGAGCTCCCCCAACCACACCCACCCTTGCCCTACTGCAGACTGTCCACGCAGCACCCTGAGTGATCCTTTTAAAACAGAAGTCAGCTCATGCTGTTCCTTGCTCAAGATCTATTTGATTCAGAATAAAATGTGATGCCTTTCCCGCAGTTTAACTTATCTGGGACCCCTGACCTTATCTCCTGCCATACTCCTCCAGACTCGCTCGGCCGCTGGCGCACGGGGCTCCTGGCTGTACCATGAACGTGTGAAGGACGCTCCTTTTCTGTGGCCCCTGCCTGGAACGATATGCTCCCAGACCATAAGGTTCATTCCTTTATCCAGCAGCTCTCTCCTCAAACATTGCCTTAAGAGGATTGCTGGATTTAGCAAATCAAAACACAGGATATCTGGTTAAAGTTGAATTTCTGACAAACAATAAAAAATTGTTAGGATAAGTATATACTGTTTTATATTTTGTACATATACTAAAAAAAAATCATTCATTGTTTATTTGAAATTCAAACATTACTGGGCATTCTATGTTTTATCTGGCAACCCTACCTTTCCAGGTGCCTTCCCTGACCACCTCCTCACACACACACACCTGTCACTCTCTGTCCCCTTACTCTGGCTTGCTCTCTTAATAGCCCTATCACCAGGCACATGTTATTAGTTTGTATATTTATTGCCTTTCTCCCTCAACTTGAGCGTGAGGGTTAAGGGAGCAAGGACTTGGTTTTATTAACAGCTTGCAGCATAGTTCAGCACACAGCTCAGCACCTGACAGGTAGCAGCATTCAGCCTACTAATCTGTTGAATAAATGGATTTTAATAAGGGAAATCTCTGCTTAGAGATTTTTAATGAGTGAGATAATTATTGGTTAGTAACTATTTTCCAAAGAAGAATGTGCAATATCTCTCATAACTGGTTAAAATCCTCCTCCTCTCCCTCCTAACTGAAAGAAAAGATGAGCCCTCAGTCACATAGCAATTATTCTTGTTCAACCTTCAGATGAGGCTCCAGAGGAGAATGCAATCATTTAAAACCCCTGTGTCCTATGAATATTTCCCACCCCCAAGCCAAGTTAGTTGTTGCCAGGTTTACTGGACAGTTACCACTGTTCTTTCAGTAAGCGTGTCACGTGTCAGACACTTACCCTGGAATACAAAAGAAACAGAACCAAACTGAGCCTACAACTGTCAAGGGGATGGGTGAAGGGAAGAGAATATGGAAAGGGTAATGGAGACCCAGGATTAGCCCAAAAGGAATTCTTGGGGGATGTGACTCTGAGAAAGTAAAAAGATTTGGATTGACCAGAAGACAGAGCATTCTGGGTGAAGAAACAGCTTAGGCAAAAGCACAGCATTGTAATGAACAGGAGGCAGTGTGCTTAGACACAGTGAAGGGGCAGGCAGAGGGAGTAGAGCTGGCCCTGAAAAGACAGTAGTGCCCCACTGAAGAGGGACTGAATCTCCCCCAGAAATATCTTTCTCCCAACCCCCGACTGTGTGTATTAACTATCTATGGTCTCCAGGTCAAGTTCCTTCTCCAACACTCATCTTCCTGCAGGAAGTCCCGTCTCCCTCCTCAGTGCAACCAGAATGCACTTTTCACACTCTGTCCCCAATTGGAATTACTCACAACTGAAACTACTACTACCTTACAGCTCTTGAAGGCAGTGGTTTTCTTTCCCATCTTTGTGACCTGCACAAAAACTAATGCACAGAAGGTTCTCAATAAATGTGTGCCCAACTGGTTTTGTGAATGCTGGGGGAGTTTAGACTTTCTGAAATGTTAAGTACAGTTGCCCATGATCCCAGAACACAAGGTGGACGAATCACGTCAAGGGCCTGGACCACGAGGCTGTCTGTGAAGCTGCATCTGAGGGACCAATTCAGTGTCCAACAAAGAGGGAAAGCTCACGTGCAGGTCTGGAGGCCAGGGTCAGCCTGGAGGGAGGGGTCTGTGGCAGAGACTGGGGCCCCATAATTAATGAGAGTTCAGGTCAGACAGTGGGAGGGGGCAGGCAGCACAGCAACAGAGTAGTTAAGAGCAAGCTCTCTGCAGCCCTCACCACCTCAGTTGAAATTCTGCCTACTACATGCAATCCTGGGCAAGTAGATTAACCTCTCTGTGCCTCAGCTTCTTCATCTGGAAACGGGTACCTTACCTCATTGGGTTATTCTGAGGATAAATTAAGATAGCCCCTCTAAAGGTCTTAACAGAGTGCATAGCACAGAGTTTCAGCTTAATACTGCTATTATTATTGCTATCAGATTAGCAGTATTTTTAAATGCCTGCTTGAACTAGATACTATATTCACTGCTGGGGACACAAATATTAAAAAAAAAAAAAAAACACACCAATAACACAAAAATGTTGGGTTCATAGGCCAAAAAGAAATATAAAAATGCTCTAAGTTAGCCATAAAAGGATGCCTATTTGGGGGGGAGCAGGAGGATACAGTTGGTGGACTCAATTTCAAATAATGTTAGGACACCCAAACGGAGATGTCCCACAGAGTACTGAGGAAACAGATTTTAAGAGGGAACAGTGTGGGAAAGGATGTCTGAGATCCATCCCTCATAGGTAGCAATTGAAAAGATAAGAGCAGGCAAACTCTCTGAGTGTAAAAAGGTAAAAGCAGAAAATACGCTGCATGCCCACAGACTACCTCCATTGAAGGGCAGAAATGGGAAGCTGTGGAGGAAGAAGAAAAAGATTGCAAATTTGCAGATTAAGTTGGCATATGGAAAATTTACAGTCCGCAAATCCCAAATGTCATGTAATGAGCATATGGCCTCTCCATACGATACAGGACTGTACAGAAGGAGCTGCCAAGAGAAATGGTGAGGACAGTACAGTTGGCCGTAGCCCTAGTAAGAGTCGAGGGAGTTAAGGTGTCCTGGTCACAGCCCCACAGCTCACACCCCGTAAGAGCTAGGACTCAGACACTATGAATACCAGGTCAGCGTTTCGTCCATCACACGGCTACCAGAGTGCCACCTCCTCCTGAAGCATATCTTGATTACTAAGGGGCTAATTATACACGATGGTTTACATGTAGTATAAGGCTTTCCGCCTTTTTAGCTACTTCCTTAAACTTAGCCAGGAGGAGTTCTGAGGTAAAGAAAAGATAAAAGTCATAGAAGTCCCTTTTGCTCTCTGTTAGTAGTTCTTTAATATTTATATCTATATCATTATATCTGTATCTGTCTATCCCTTTCTATGTCTCTGTCTGGCTGTCTAATCTTAGGAAGGGGGAATGATAAAGGAAGAGATTGAAAATGTCCAAAGGAAGTTAGCAAGGTATATCTACCAGGGATGAAAGTAAGGCTGAGACTAGAATTAACACAGGGACAGGACTAGACCAGGTGTGGATCTGAAGCAAAGAGGTGAGGTGGGCTCAAGAGTAGCAAGGGCAAGGGAAGAGACAGGAAGGGACACTGACAACCACAAGGGGGTAAAGTTTAGAAAGGCCGAATCTAGTGTTTTGTTTCTTAAAGCGTAGTTCCATGACCACCTGGGCCATTTGTTAAGAAAATAGATTCCTGGGCTCCAGCCCAGGTCTACTAAATCAGAAACTTTTACAGGCAGGACCCCAGACTGCCTTTTGTCAGAGTTCCTGCTCCTGGAGATTCTTATGCATGCTCAAGTCAGAGAACTACTGAGCTAGAGGGGAATCATTGAAAATACAGTTTATTCACCTTACTATTTATTTATATAAGAACTTTGCTAAAGCTTTGCCAGCTATCCTAGATTGAGATCACAAACACATGCTTATGGGTCAGTGTGAGCTGGACTCGTTGTCAAATATTTTAAATATCACCTGTCTTAGTTTCCCATCTGCTAAAACAAATACCATACAATGGGTTGGCTTAAACAACAGGAATTTATTGGCTCACAGTTTTGAGACAAGAAGTCCAAAATCAAGGAATCAGCAAGGCAATGCTTTCTCCTTGAAGTCTGTGGCATTCTGGGGCTGGCTACCTGCGATCCTCAGGTCCTCGGCTTTTCTGTCACGTGGCAGTGCACATGGTGGTGTCTTCTGCTTTCTCTTCCTGGTTCAGTTGAATTTCAGCTTCTGGTTGCTCCCCTGGCTTCTCCTTTTGTATCCAGTTTCCTTTGCTTGTAAGGATTTCATCCACATCGGATTCCCACCTTCATTCAGCGTGGGCACACCTTAACTAATAACACCTTCAAAGGTCCTAATTGCAAACAGTCCACACCCACAGGACCAGGGGCTGGGACCTGAACATGCCTTTTGTGGGGGACATGATTCGATACCAAACATTACCCCTGCTCAGACTGCCACCAGAGTAAAAACTCCAGGTACCATCACAGAAATGATTAATACAAAATAAATATTAGGGAAAATATTAATTTTAGTCTAAATGCTTGTTCTTTATGATTTTTGGGCATTTACATTCTTTTAATCTAAAATTTCTAATTCAGACCATCACTAGGAATTCCTGCTTTTCAGAGTCAGCATTGGCACATATTAAGAATTTGTATGATGTACCGTACTGTTAAGTCTGTTTTCTCTGGTATACATACAGCTGTACACACATTATTATGGACAGTGGCAAGTGTACCACTATGTTGATTTATTGTCATTTAATGTTTATTGACAATTCACAATATGCTAGGCATTGAGATGTTTTTCTATTCAGAATTCGATATCTAGTGTCAAAACTACCTAATGAATTGCTTCTGATTTGAGGTCCATGGTCAAAAGACCTTCAGATTTTAGGGCTGTCTTGTGATTTTCCAGATGTTACTAAATCATTTCCCTTACATTTTCCTATTGCAAATCAGTTTTCTGTTATGAGGATTATGAGTGCACATTTCACTTCCTGAAACCCTGTACATCTAGGAAATTTTCTTTATGTGCCCAACATTTGCACTTAAGCTTGCTGTCCTCCCATGAGAAACATAATTGTAAAAATGAAAGCCATCCATGATTTTATTTTTGCATTTATTTTTTATGGTATCCCTTTCTAACTTACAATGAGTGCTAAATAAATTTCCATTTAAATAATATTTAAGCTTGATTTTGTAGTAAGTAATTAAATCCAAACTGTGCATTACTGTCTACTATGTACAAGCTGTTAACAGATAGTGAAATTCTTTATATTTATGTGCAGAGTCCACTAGAAACTTGAAAGTTGTTATTAAAATCCCAATTGAAAAAGGGGAAAATCTCAGTTGTTACACCTAAATCATATATATTCTCCTTCTAATTTTCATAATTGTCCAATATGACTTTCCTTTACACATAGAGAAATAGAGGTACAAAGAAATTAAATAAAATAATGAGGGTTCCACTCAGGCAAGCATGTCAAAGAGATTTGCTTGGGTTTTTGTCAACATTTTTATTTACAAAAAGTAAAATGGAAATTTTCTCCTTTCTTCTCTGAGAATCATTAAAACTCCCTATACACACCAGAAAGCTCTGGCTGTGTTAAATACATGTGTTATAAAACATATGAAAATATCCACAGAAGTGTTTCCACAATATCAGTAGGGTGTGCAAATTGTTATGAAAGTTCCTGCCAGAAAGACACATATATGGAAGGATGGGACTTGATAAAAAATCAAAATCTATTCAGGGGTGAGGAGATTCTATGAAAATAGGGCCACTGACTACTGTGTTACAAATGCATTTTGCAGTATCAAGGAGACAGTACAAATATTTTTTTGCCAAAACTTGATTCAATGAAATAAACCTGTATCATAGTACAGAACCATCTCTCAAAAGGCCATCATAAAAACCATCAAAAATAGTTATCACTGTTTTATAATTCTATATAGTTTGAATTTCTTATGGCAAGCATTAATTATGTTTAATACAAAAATTTGTTTCCAGTATTTTAAAGCATAATGAGATTCTCCATTTTGTGGATTATCTGGATCAATTTTTAAATTTTCCTCAGTAGCCCAATATTTTTCAGGATTCTAACCCATAAACAATGTGTATATCTTTTACAGATCACAAATGAATTTAACATTAGTTTAGGGAAAACACAGTGGGTTCTGAAAGCATTGTATTCTAAACTAGCATTTATTTGGGGGCTCTCTACCACTTTAGAGTATGCATGGGCATCTGAGAATTTAGCACTGATAATCTTGTGATAAACATTAATATTCTCTAGTGTGTTAAAAACACTTAGCTCTTGGTGCTTTACAAGACTCTGAAAACATGACTTGATTACATTTAATTTGATTCCAATTAAAAAGCACTTAAGAAGTTTCTACTGAATTAGATTATCCTGAATGTTTCTATAGAAGACACTTCATTATCCGAGGCAGCTTTAATTTAAAATGATTACAGACAGTGAAAAACATGGTTCATTTTAATAAAATGGGCTTATTCCTTTATCATTATTTCAGAATTGCATGCTGTAGATTTTCATTTATTAAATAAATGCACAGAGGCCCTGGGAAAAATTTGTAATACTGAGCGTCTCGTTCACAGTTTACCCAAGACAGAACTAGCCACACGGCATTTAAGACTTAACAGAAACCAGAAAGACTAGGAAAAAAAAGTTATTTAAATAAAAGAAGGGAGATAATATCAAGATACTGAAGTGAAAATATTGCCTTTTTACTGAAGTTTTACACGGTGAATTTTACAACTAATTAAAAATGAAAATGAACTTCTGACTTAATTAGGTAAAAGCCAAATGAATACAAGATGCCACCAAACCACACCACGTCCTGAAACACATTTCTCCTTTCAAACAAAGAACTACCTTGAGTTCAAATTATTATGTATTCACTATCGGGACAATCTAAAAATTTTTTAGCCTTCCCAACACTGTGTCGAACAATTTTTTAAACTTCTTATTTGCAAGCCTGGTTTGCATTAAAAAATCTCAAAAGGGGAAAATGATGATTAAAAACAAATGTCCTATAGTCAGTATTTTTGTACTACGCTTAAACCGCATGGCTGGTTTTCATTGGTCAGAGACCTGCAGACACATTTGACTTGTCCATCTCTGAAATTTCAGGAATAAAAGCAACTTTGTGGTTTGTGGTTAGTGATTAAGCACCAAGTGGGCTTGTTGCATGTGTTCTTGTATAGGAAAATCTGCTGTATTTTGAGCATTTCACTCTTGTAACAATGTCTTTATTATGCCTTCCAGAATTAATTGACCAAAAATCCAGTGACTCTACAATATATCTATTGGTTAATTAGAACTCTAAGGACCAACAAATAAAACACATTATTGACTTTTAGATCTTCAATCAAATAAATATTTACAGCTGCAATTTGCAAAACTTATTTCTTTTCAAGTTGGCATAATATCAACATCTGTGCTACTGATCCAAAGCATATCTGAATCATCGATACCCTCCCCAAAATTATGACTAAAATATAAAAAATAATGCTACAATCGTTAGAATAACCTAAACCAAATCTTACGCCCTACCTGGGTCTCCTCTGAAGACAAATGAAACTTTATAATTGTAAGCTTCTTTGGAAGCCTGCCTGACCTTGAGAATAAGAACAGCAGGGTGGGGGAACAGTGACCTGGTTTAGTGACCAGTAGCTATAGATATCAGAGAATGTGCTTGTTGTCAATGATCATTGCTGAAATCTGTCGATACCACACTGGAACAATCAATTCTGTAAATGACTGCAATAATCAAGGAAATTGCCTAATTTATAAATCCTTGCATACAGCATTTTAATGGATTCCTCCATTTTAATGCTGATGTCTTCAGAGCTAAATGAATTGTTGTCCGGACTGTCATTACACAAAATGATAAAAACATTCCGTCTGGTAAGGAAACCACAACTCATGGATATTCAGACCCTCAACCCATAATCACTCATTAGTGAGTTCCTTGAAAGTTTCACACCGTCGAGCTTCAAGCACAGCAAAAGAACGGGTTTGTTTGTGCCTGTACTTTTGTGGAAATCCCTGTTACAGTTTTGGAATTTGAACAAATTACCTTTCACTGAACTGTAATGCACTAATGCCTCCCCCAGTTCTGATAGCTCCGTATTTTAATAGTTTTCCCTCTTCCTTCAGTCTAACTCTGCACCATTTTTTCCCACCAAGCCTCAAAGTTAACAAACTCGGCCACCATGAACCCCCAGGTCATGAATCACATCAATATGGACAATTTTGGATGCGCTGAAGCAAATGTGTGATGCCCCAACCTGTACACTCCAACAAACAGGTAAATCTACGTACGCCATGTGAAAACCCGGGCTGTACTCTTAGCTCTTTTCCTAAGCCCACCACACATAGATTGCTCTACTCAGTTAAACCTTTGCCAATTGATTCCAGCCAATAGTGTGCTGTCACTACTTTACTTACTGCTCAATCTCACTAACCTGACATTTATGGTGCACTGATTGGCCTCTGTCAGTGGTGCTGGTTGTAAATTCACTTTGAAAAGCTTTGTGTTAACAGCCTTCAACCAGGCTCCAAGAAGAGTACGAACAGGCAGCCTGACAATTGTTCGACCTCCTGCCCTTATTACAGTGAGTAAATCAGGGTTTGAGCCATTAGGCTGGAGCCTGGGGCCTACACAAAAAGGATTGACATGACGAAAGGTCAACCTCTGTCACACATGTGTAACAATTTGGATAATGGAATTCTGTAACTTATCTGAGCAAGGTGGCAAATGCTTACAAGGAAAAGTATATTCTGTCCTGGCTTCACTGGCTTTTATGCTAAGTAGTTATACCGGAGTCTGTATTTCTTGTGTAAATACACAAGGAATGTCTGAACTCATGAAATATCAGAGTATGTAGGATTCTAAAAGTAAGGAAAGAAGGAAGGGAAGGAGGGAGGGAGGAAAAGGGGGAAAGGAGGGAGGGAGGGAAGGAAAGAAGAAAGAAAGAAAGGGAGGGAGGGAGAGAGAGAGAGAGAGAAAGAGGCGGAATAGTAAAGCAGAAGGAGAGAGATAAAGGCAGGCCCTTAGTGGTCTGTGCATTGCATTGTTTAGAATGAAAAAATATTTTTCCTATACTACCAATGCAATACTCTTCATAATATTCATTATATCCATCCTCTGAGAAGAGAGGATTTAGATAATATGGACATGATTCCCCATCTAAGTAATATGCAGTTTCTCATAATCACGTAAAGTAAAAAAAATTTTTTAGTCTATAATACTGTACTACAAGTAAAAGTGATTCCTGGGTTTCACAAAAGATTTTTCTGTAATATCTAAAACTGCTCTAATTTGTACAGTAACATAAGAAGGCTCCCCGCAGCTTTCTCAGACCCCGTGCACAACCACGATTCCATCAGATCATTTGCCAACATGCAGTGAGTGAGGAGGGCAGTTTTCATCTGTCTAGCAACCTCTGAGGTGCTGATTTTAATTTGTATACCCTACTTTTAAGTCAGTGTGGAAAAAGAAAAAAATTACGTGGTGTAAGAAAATATGCAGTTAAGGACCAAGAAATAACGCTGGATTATTTTCTTCACATGGACAAAACACTATCAACCTGTAAACAATAGATAACCTGAACTGACTAATGAGAAAAACAGCCCGGCTGAATATATCAATCTTTACAAATTTGTAACTAAAGCACTCTAGAGTTACATACATGTTTGGATTAAATTTCACTAACGTGAGAATTTCCAAATGGCTTTTCTAATTTTTAAAAAGCAGATTCATTTTTGGACTTGGAAAACCAAGGGTGGCACTGCAGCAGATACATATATCAAAAGTATCAGGGCTTTAAATGGACCTTTTCAAAGCCAGCTTAGAATACTAAATTTTGATTTTTAGCACAATGGTGGAAACCATTCCAAGAGGCAGCAGATGGTTTTACAGTTTATGTAAAACTACAAAATGCTCACACTCTATCAAATGGGCACCATTATAAAAGACATCTTCAAATCAAATGAGGCAAAGCCAAAGAGATACACCAGCTGTTATTCTGCATAATTTAAAACATAATAGTAATATTACTAGGGTTTAATTTTAAAGGGAAATTATTTGAATTTCACGAAATTGATATATTCAAAACCAAGCTGAAGGGCAATCTAGGATATTAAATGATAAATGGCTGAGAACACAATTTTTACTTTAATATAGTTGTAACAGTGACATAATTCTATCCCCTGGTGTTTTGTTAGATCAGGACAAAATGAATAAGAGTCTATAAACCAAGATGTGGAATATATCATTAGAGTACTATCACTGGAACAAGTTCAAAATTTTAAAATATTTTTTTCTACATCTAAATGCAAACAAATGGGTCCAGTACCATACATACGGAATTGGTTCTTTTATAGTAATATCCAAAATGCATTCAAATTATGAAATCAATTTATTTCCCTCTAGTACAATTACCTATGATGGTTTTGCAAATATAAACATTTAGCAATGTGGAACATATTTTTAATATTGGTTTTCATTAATATCTTCTGACCTAAGCAAAATGATAATGATGAAAAATAGACCATTTGCTTAAAAGCAAAACTCTTATCAAACCTAAAATATTATGGTACAAAATCAAACCTTGAATGAACCACATTATTTTATCCCTTGGTTTTGTGAAGAAAAGTAATGAAAGTTCCCACATAGTGCAAATAAAAAAGAGAAACATATTTACTCAGGCAAAGAAAAGACAGCTTCTGTAAAGTTAAATCCCTTTCTAGTAACCTGTCTGTAATCCTAACAAGTCACCAAATTATCAATTAGCAGAATAATTTTTCTAGGGTGAAAACCAGTGCAATGTATTTTGTCATTTTTGCTAAAAATTTCTTGGCAAATCAGACTTTGAGTTGAAAGGCTTAAGTAATTCTAACCTATTTCAAATTATAACTTTATTTTAAACTTCCATATTTTATTACAGTAGAGTTTTAAGTATACACTGTGTACATTCCTCAGGTCCAGTCATATTAAATTCTGATGTTAAGCAGAAAGGGAAAACCATATGCAATTAGATTAATTTATCTCAAGGGAAAAAGGCACATTAATAATTGAGATAATGTTTTCATATACATTGGAATCAAATGTGCCTTTTCAACTCTTTATTAGAAAACACATTAGGGTAAAATTGTCGCATTCTCATCAATAAAGACTTAATTTCTGAGAAAGTCTCTGTTTTCTTTGCAAAATATTCAGAAAGATTTTTCCCATTACATCCAAATAGCTAGAAACGTATCCTGCATCCAAGTTTTGTTGGAATAAATGCATACAACCGAAGAGAGTGATTGTTTAACACACAGTTTAATGTTGTTTTAAATGATCTAAGATTATCATCTTTGTAAAATACATGAATATTCTGATTTTAAAAGGAATCAGCCAAAAAATGACGAAAATTGACTTTTAGATTGCTAATCTCCTTGAACTACAAAAAAAAAAAATTATCTTGGCTTATTTCTAAGAAAAAAAAAGAAAAGTGAAAACTCTTAGAATTTCCAATAAACAACCACAAGTGTCAAAACATATTAAAAGTAATGGAATGAAACTTAACTTTCTCGAAATTGCTGCATTTTGAAGAACTAGGATTATACACAAAGAAAATAATTAACTAAACAATGACAGCACGCTTATATACCAATCAAACAAGCTTTCCATGGCTGATGTATGTCAAGTATTAAAAACTCATTTTTCTACAAAGAAAATAAAGCTTTTAATGATTAAACAAAAGGAGCAACTAAGGTGAATCTGCTTTCTGATTGTTTCTGTCACAAACCCTCGTGTGTATAATAAAGTACAACTATACTGAAAACAATGAACTGTAAATTGAAACAAGAATCCATCATCTACTTGGAAACAGTGACGGGAAAAGATTAGCAATCCATTTATTGCACTGAAATAAAGATAAGTAACCCCAGGAAGATCCATTGAGACCTAAGTATTGAACTCTAAATATAAAGACATTTCTTCATCAGCGAGTGACTTTAAAAACATGTGAGGAAGAGAAACAATTACAGTTACGACTTTGAAATTGAACTAGTCATGATTCAATTACTTTTAATTTTTAAAAACTCTGCTTTATGTTCACCTGGTATTCTATGAGATATCTAAAAGAATATGTTAAAAATGGATAATTATTACATGAGTCATTAAATGATTACTGACAAAAGTTTCCTGTAGACCTACAATACATTCCAGTCACTGTTTCTTTCTAATATAAATAATATGATGATAAAAAGTAATTCTCTCAATAGAATTTAGGTCTGAAAGGAAAGACTAAAATTTAAAGGAACAAATCTAACATTTAGAATCTTCTGTTACAATGTAACTTTATTCAGTCACATTTAGAAAAATAATACATCGTGATGCTTGAAAAATTTTAAATCAATTCACACTTCATCTCAAGAATAACTATACTAATAAACATCTGAAACCTATTATAGGATGCATTTTATCTTACAAAGGGGTATGGAGCATGAGCATTGAGTTACCTGGCCACAGTTAGTCATATTTTACATGACCTTTCTGGGGACTGACAAATTTTGCACAGCTGAAGCTTTAATATCCCCTCAACCCACCAAATGTAGGTTATTCTAGCTGTTGTTACAGATGAGAAAAAATAAGTAGATCAAGTATGTTCTGAATTTGGAAGTAGAGGCCCGTAGATCATTCAAGCACACACCCAGAAAGTCTTTTTTATAACACAGAACCAATTCTGTGCACCCCCAATACACTCAACCCACATGCCCCAAACAATAGGTTAAACTCATTTCATATCTACTGAAGTAAGTATCAACATAAAGGGGTAAAAACTGATTAAATTCTCCAGTTTCTTTATTACAACAGAATTTTAACTTCATCCAGTACAAGTCATGGTACAAAAGAAAGGTTCCATCGATTTCAGTGTTAATATATATTATATTCTATTGACATAGTGACCTCCTGACAACATCCCAATCATTCAAAGTCTTGTAAAAAAAAAAATCCGTGAACTATGGGATCTTTTCATGATTATGACTCTGTCCCCTGGCACTCTAAAAATAGATAGGCACTAAACCCAGCTCTTCAGAGGGCACTGAAAAAGTGTTCAGTTTTAACATTTTCAAGTAAGAGCAAAAGTGTATTGCTGAACAATTGTTTTACGATTTCCTCAGAAATGCATTGACAAACCTTTAACTAGATGGTATCAGTGTTCATATTAACACCACTGGAACGTGAAAAGTGCCTGGAAGTGTTTTATAAACTTTAAACTTTGTTGGAGGTACAAATAATTAGAAACAAAAACTAGGAAATGCTTCAAAACCAGAGCTTTGACAATTTACTTGTCAGTTTCTCCTACCCCAAAAGTCTAACTTTTAAACTACCTCTGTCCCAATCCATTTTCTCCTGCCCTGTTTTCCTACAAAAATCTCTGTTTAATAAAACAGAATCATTTGGTAACAGAAATATGCCCAACTTTTTTTTTCCTCTATCAGGAACCCTATTCTGAAAGACTAAAAATGTATAGCTGTTTTCCGACAATACTTTAGTAGCAAAATGGAGCTTGGGAGACTGGGCATTGTGTGCCAGCAGATAACTGTGGGCCAGGTGGTTCACTGGCTGCCACGTTGTCATCTTGGGCTGTAGAGCTGTGGGGTCATATACTCAGCTCCTCTCCCATCACAGGAGGCTTTGCAAACATAGACCTCAGCATCTCATTCTCAACAGCCATGTGAGGAAAGCTCTGGGGACCAGGTCTGTTTTTCCCAACACTGTATATCTAGGGCCTACCATGTGCTGACCAGAGTGGATGTACAAAAATTTGAGTGGAAACTGGATCCCATGTATTTCATTTGAAGATAAAGCAGCTCACAGTGAAAACAAAATGATCACTTGACAAGCTACTCAGTCAAGTTCAAGGGGAAAGCTGCTAAAGAAATGGCCCATTAATGAGCCCTGAAGTACATGCCAACTTGGCCCCCCACATTTGCGAACATTTCTTGTCTGGTTACTTCCACTCGATTATACTACCTGGTCAAATTTATATATTAACTAAAGGTAAGTCTTTTAGCATCTCATATTTCATAAATACCTCTCCATGGATAGAGAATGCCAAAAACTAGTGGGAGGATTACTCAATGATAAAGATCCGTCTCTTCAGGAGTAGATCTCAGTAATCAACCATAAAACTTTATGAGAAATCTCAGGTTAACATTTTTCAAATAGAATATTTCTTTTTAAATAATAGAATCAGGTAAGATTGTGCCATTTAAGGATTACTATCAATAGGGGTATATCAAAGGGCTCAGAGTTTTTCTTTGTTTTATTTGCTAGTTTGTTGCTTAATTTTGTCAGGAAAGAAACTAAATTTATGATTTCTGATTCACAATAGAATTTGCTTACTTGGGGTACTGTGAAATTTGTGAAACATGCTGCGGTCTCCCACATGTCAGCGTTTACAAGAATATTTTACCTGAGGAAATAAGATGGACTCTTCTTTCTCCTGGCTATGCTTGTGTCCCTCCCTGCCCAGTGTACAGAATCACATTAGATGAGCTTAGAATGGGACATAAAGGTCACCCAGCTCACATCCCAATGTCTAACTTTCTTTGCTCCATCTCCTTGGCTGATTTCTTTTTCCTCAAGATCTAGGGAGTCTGAGGGCCAAACCCATCCCGACTAAGTTAAAGTGACTCCATCTTCAGAAACTGCTGGCCCTATCTTCATGGCTGGGCTGCTGTTGTGCCAGAGTCCAGCTCTGTAGCTATCCTACAGCAGGTAATACAAATACTAGGTATTTCCAGAACCACAGAAATCTATGGTAGTGGGGGGTGGGGGCAAGGGAAGTTCTCCCCGAAGTTGCGACCCACCAAGGACCAGGCTCTGTGCTGGCCAAGGCTCTGGCCCAGGCGTGAGGTGCTGGGCGGCGGCTGACTTACCTCCCACAGATGCTGCGTGTTCCTCACGGCGCCCGCTTGCACCTTCTCCGGGGGCAGGAGCACGCCCTGGAAGGGCCCGATCCAGGTGCCCTGCTGGATCCTCTGTGCTGCGCAGATGCCGTAGGCCAGGCCGGGCACGGTGCTGGTGCACAGGCACACCTCCCGCGGCAGGTCCCGCAGCCACTCCGGCAGCTCCGGCGGGGGCGCGGCGGCCGCAGCGCTACTGGTGCCCACCAGCCGGCGCAGCGAGTGCAGCGGCCCGTGCATGGGGCACTCGCCGTTGCGGTTGTCCGCGCACATGTCGCAGCCTGCGGGAGACAAACGGGGGGGAGGGGAAAGAGGATTAACCAGGGCGCTCCCGACCGCCCACCCTCGGAAAACGGCCACCCTCACCCACCCTCCGAGATAACGGCATCCCCGCGGGGGTAAGCCACCTGCTGGGGAGGGGACAACTTGGGGGCGCCGAGACCACTGGAAGGGAGGGCCCGAACCCGCCCGCTCGGTCTGAAACAGGGCGAGGACGCCGGGTGCCCCCCAAAGCCTTCCGAGCTAAGTGCGTTGGCGTGGTTGCCCTTGCGGCGGAACCAACAACGACTGGCTTCTCGCTCCCAGTCTTTGTCTCCCGGCATCTCTCCATGTCTCCGTATCCCTTTCTCTCCCTCTTTCCCGTTATCTCTATTCTCTCTTGACCCTCTGGCCCTCTTCCCGTGGTTTCTCTCTATCCTGCGTTTATCCTCGTGCCACAAAAACAAAACAACAAAACTTCTCATTTGCGCAATCTGGTATCTCGTAGAGATTTTTATATAGGTTGCCTGAGGATTTGGTTTTCGACTTTTTTACAGTTACAGAGGAGACGTTTAAAAACCACTAGGGCCGGTGAGCGACCCATCTTGCGCGGGGTGCTATTCCCACTCTCCTCGGTCGCGGGGCACGACGGGTTCCGCAACAGCCTCCGGAGCGCCCGCGCGAGAAGGTGGAGCAGGCCTGGGCAGGGTGGAAGGCGCGCCCTGCCGAGCTCCCGCCTCCGGTCATGGGGGGCGCGCCCGGGCGGGGACCCTCTTGCGCTGGGTTAGCGCCTGCTCCGGGCATTCTCGCCAGGCGGGGACCGCGAGCTAGGTGAGGAGAGTGGGGGGTGGCACTTTACTGAGCGGAGAAACTTGCTTTTCTGAAGGGTTTAATGTGGCCTATGCGTGCGTGCACGCTTTTCTCGGATGCCGACGAGAAACGAATAGTGAATTTAACGATCAGAGTAATGGGTCTTTAATGATCATAGTATTGGTTCAATGGAGAGGACCCCAACTCCTGCCCTGGACGGTTGATTCTGAGGCTAAGGGCGATTTTCTTGTGCTGTAAATTGAATGCTAGCTCTTGCTGAAGCCGTTTGTCTCCGACGCTCTCAGAGCCCTCGGCGCCCACTTCTCTGGGCCGGGCAGGCGATGAGGGCCCAGTGTCCCGGGACTCGAGCAGGGCGGTAGGCGGCCGGGCTGCTGGGGAAGCAGGGCCTCCGCCGACCGCGCTGTCCGACCGCAGCGCCCTACGGGTTATTAATGGGCCTGGCGGAGCCGCTGTGTCTGCTCCCCGGCCCGGCGGGCCTGACCCGGGGAGGCTGCCTCGGCGCCCGCCAGCGCGACCTGGCCTCCCTGGCCCAGTCTCCCTGGGGAGCCGTGGCGCCCCCGGGCACCCAGGCCCTGTGGCGCGCGGCCTGACATCGGACGAGCTGGGATTGGCGAAGATGGTGAATGCCGGGCACCAGCATGCAAGCCAGCACAGGATGGCGGGTCGCTCTCCGGGCCCCCGAGCACCTGCGCCCGGCCTTGGTCGTAACCAAGTTACGACCAGGTGGGTCACTGGGATGTGCCCTATCAGTGCTGAAATGGACGAAACGCCCAAGGAAATTCTAACAAGGAGTCAGTGAGTCACCTTTGAGGGAGAAACACCGAATCTCAACCCAGCTTGGCTAGCAAACCCGTATTTCACCATTCGTTTTACACTGAGTGTGAAGTGACTTTGCAAGCACCCTATTTCAGTCGACGCGGGCTCCATGACTCCCCGGCTGTGCGATCCCCCCTCTTCAGAAGCTCCTCCACTCATCCCAAGTGAACCGCAGGGGATGATGGGACCTTCCTTTGACTACTTCTTGGAGGTGTCCCCCAAGCCTCTCTGGTGAAAAGCAACAACCTGTTTGTGCAGATAGTGAAATGTCCCCACCTCTGGGCCTCCACACACAAAGGCCCACTCTACCAGCAACCCAAACTATGTAAAAATGTGCAAGTCTCTGTTTCTGAACACAGCTACTAGCTAAGAGTATTCCCATACTTATCCACTCCACCCCCACCTCACACACCCTCTCAAGCTTTTGACTGTGAAAAAAAAAAAACAAAACTTAAAGACATTGGGGGAATGGAAAGAAAGACAATAAAAACGCACAACTACAGGTATCTACTACATGTCAGATACCTCTCTTGAACCACACGGTCACCATATTAGCTAAGTATCATGATTCCCATTTTGCAGATGAGTCACCTAAAGTTTCAGCAGCATTGTAACTTAATCAAGGACCAGAAGCTAGAAAGTAATGGAGAAAGGAGTCACAGTAAGGTGACTCCAAAGCCTCCAAAGCCTCCAAACCTAGAGATCTAGGAAGAAAGATGAAATTCAGGAGACTTCTATATCCAAACTCATGACAATCAATAGAACTGAAATATTTTGCTAAAGTAACTCTTTTGGGGTCACACACACACACAACACTGTGTCATGATTGAATTACAGAGATTTCTTTCTTTCCCACACTTTTGAAATGTGTTTGGAGAGGTTAAAGTAAGAAAATGAACGGGAAAGTAAATAGGTAGTGTTCACAATTTCAAATTTTAGTGCCTCTTAACATGAAAGATGGCCTTTCAGCACCTTAGCAAAAATAGCTGAAAACAAATGACAATAAGAAAGGGCAATATGCCCACGGAAATAACAATACATCACCCTGAAGAGCTGCTTAACTGGCTTTTCCTTTCTGATTCACACAATGAAGCAAAGGGTGAGAAGCAAGAGTATTTAGTATTCACTCCCTCAACAGTCTGGATCAGGGATTCTGTCGTCTTCCAACACCTGCCCAACATGTAACATCACACCAACTACATCAATGGGAAAATAAGGAGCAACGGTACCAACTTCAGCCACTACACCCACACTCAACAAGCACACCTCCGATATTTATAATGCTTGATAAAACTGGTCTGAGTCCTTTCTCTAAGAAGTCCTTTAAAGCCCTCTTCAACTTATTAACTTTCATTTGTGTACATGAGGTGTTGAAAAAACTTAGTAGCATTTTGCAGAGTGAAAAACTGGTCTCCTCCAATATCTAGAAGACTAACTGTTCATTAGGTCCACAGCAGAGTAGTATAGATGGGTCCACTTTAATTAATCCACTCAACAGTTGTTTACTTAATTCATAAACCACGTCAGAATATAGCAAAAATATTCTACCAGAAAATGTGACCAATTGCCATCAAAATGCTCATCATATTCTAATGCTATTGATTGTTATTACACAAAACTTCAGCAACCAAAAGCATTTGGCTTCTGACTTATGCCTCAGAGTCCCAGAGGAGATTGAGGATGTTTAGAAAAAGTAATGTATTGCTCCGGATTGACTAAGATGAGGAAGTGGAGAAACATTCTAACAGAGAAGTCTGTGGCAAATGAGCCATAAACACCTACATGAAAAGAGTTGAAGGAGAAGTGGGCTAGACACCCAAACTGCACATATTTTGTATTAATGTATTTGTCTATTATATTTATGTATTTATATATAAATTTTATATATATTTAAATATCCACAACATGCCAAGCCAAGCGATACATAATACATGTCTATTTGTAGTCATAAAGAGGAGGCAAATAAATGTTCCCACTTTACAGAAGTGTTTGAATGTTTCACAAGTGCATGCATTACTTTCATAATTTAAACTTGATATACTTTAACCTAAAGGGGGCAAAGCAGGCCATAGTTTTATTTGCGGGGGTTTCATTTCCGTTTAACGAAGCGAAAATATAAACATAAAAAAATGTACTATATATATATATATATATATATAAGCTCTAGATATCTGGAGAGGCCGATAGAAACGTTTGGGCGCAGACGGAGCCCGGGCCCGCGGAGAGCGCCAGCCTGGCCAAGCCTTCGCTTCCCGGTGCCTCAGCATCGCCTTCGACCGCCTTCACCCTCCCTCTCGTAAGAGCAGCTGAAAGGCTAGCCTCCAGCCTGGACGACGGTGCCCGCTCGAGCTGTAAATCCTCCGCAACCGCCGCCGAGGTCGCGGCCCGCAGCCCCTCAGGCCGAGCCCGGTGAGACCGGAGCTCATCGATCCCCCGCACGGAGACTTGGCCCCAGGAGTGCCGCCTGCTGGCAGCCCCGCCGCGCCGCGTGCGCCCTGATCGCGGTCACTGGCAGTACCAAGGGCCGGGGCGCTGGGCGGGCCGGGCCGAGGGGAGGCTGGAAGCCTCCCTCGCTGGAGTTCCCGCCCCCGGGTCTCCAGCCTGAGCGCTCTACCCCTGCCCTCCTGGCGCCAGAGGTTGGATGGGCTGGGGGAAAAGGGACTAGTGGGAATGGTTGGAGGATGGTGCTCGCCCAGGCCGGGGCGGGCAGGAGGTCTCCGCACCTAAGGCTGCGTTTTGAAGGCCTCATCCCCATTCTTGCCAAAGAAGGACTTTCTTCCAAGACCTGATCTGCCAGCCGCCACCCGCACTCCGAAGTCCCCGCCACGCCTTGCGGCCCTCACCATCCACCCGGACCCCATCCTCCATCAGGCAGAGGTCTTCCAGGCCTCCAGATTGGTCTATAAGCAGATGGAGAGGCGAGGAGTGTCAGCCCCGCCACTGGGAAGGAGAGCCGATTGTGGTCGCGCCCCCGCGGGGAGACCCAGCTCTTGGGAAATCATCTCCCGGACTCAGAGAGTTTAAAGCTCGGCGCGAAACGCCTTTCTCTCCCAGCCTGGCTGCCAGCTCGGCCCTGGGACCAAGAGAGGTAGACAAAAGGTGGCGGGAGGGAGAAAATGTGATTTTATTTTTCTCCCGATGACTGTATTAATAAATTAAATGGGAGCGCCAGTGTGTGAGAGTGAGAGTATCGCACTGAGATAAACCTCGCTGGCCCCTGCCCCTGCGAGGCCGCCATATACAATGCGAGATGATGAATAGGAGCTGCGAGAAGAGATCGAAGCGGGTCTGGGCTGGCTCCACTCTCTCCTACAAAACTACAGGGCAATTAATTGTGGCTTGTCCCCTCATCCTTCATCTCCTGGTGGCACATATCGATGGGGATTACTGCTGATGGACCATTTTATCACCTTAAATAAACAGTCGCCACCTCTTCTAACCTCAATCTAATATATGGCTCTATGTTCAGTTTCAGGGCGCTAAATAACGAATGATGTAAAATAGCTAAATCATGTGTGTTACCGGATGGGGCTGGGGCTGGGCCTGTGCACAAAACGAGAGACAAGAGAAAAAATGAAAAACAGAACAACACAAAAGCCCACACACCAACGCCTCCCTCCCACCAAGGACCAGATCTGAACTCTGAAGTCGCTAGCTGGCCACTGATGGCGGGCCGCTGGGCGGGAAGGGCACAGCCGGTGTGCCTCGGTGGCAGGAAACGCCCATCGCTGATCTGCTGGGCTCGGGGCTTCCAAACAGGATCCACTCTTTCCCACTGGGTGGAAAGAGATTGGAAGAAAAGTCTGAAAATAATCGCCTTCCTTTGTTATATCTTTCCTTGTAGCCCATAGCACGTTCCCCTCAACCGGATAAACTAGTGTTGGGCCCAGATTTCCTTCTCTCTCCCGCAACTCCTTTCCCCAAACCCTTGGAAAGGGTGGGCACCGCCAGCAGGAAGCCTCAGGCCAACCCAAGGACACGCAGACGCTGTTCCCCGAGCTGTTCCCTGCACTGCAGGGCTCGCCTGCGTTGGGAAGGGACAGAGAATTCCAGCTGGAGAAACTTCAGGGTAGCCGGCGCGAGCCTAGCTCCCATCTCCCTCCCAGGCACAAGAGACGAACATCGTCACAAAAAGGTCTCTGCCATGAGACAACCCGCGATTCAATGTTTCAAACGCCCCGGCCCGCGGTCGCCTCCCGCTACCTTCCAAGAATAGACAGTGCCTCAAACAAGGCGCGAGCTTCCAGAACCCGGAAGAGGCCACTGAGACGCAGCCTGTCTGAATCAAAGACTTCAGGCAAATAAGGAAAGTAGTAGGAAAAGGGAAAGTAAAGGCCCCTCCCCCGTTTACATTACACAATGTGCCACTTGACTTTTAAGAGAAGAAAGAAGAGGCAATCAAGTTTTCAGAGCTTCAGTGGAAAGTGTACTTCAATTATAGAGTAAATTGATATAAGGAGTTAGTGGAAATACATTGGGAAGAGCTCATTCAAGTGAGGTTGTACAGTTTCTGCTGTTTTAAAACATTTTTTGTGTGTGAAAGAAAGCTACAAGCCCCTTCACTAAGGCATTTGCCATGTGGCCAATAAAGTTTCAAAGCTGAAAAGTGTTACTGAGTTCCTTTCTTACAGAGCAATGGTATCATGGATTGCTGATCCCACGCAAAATGTTTACTCTTCTAAGGGGAAGGGAGAGGTAAGAAGGCCCCTTTCTTTGCCATATAAGAAAAGAAAATGACTCAGTATCCTTTTAAATACAAAGTGACAAAATGAAGTGATGCTAAGTGGTCACTTCACAGAATTTTAACAGAGATGGCAAACGACTAAAAAGAAAACTGGGAAAATCCATGCATGATAAGTTAATAGATGCTCCCCTTCTGCTTCCACCCCACCTATCACCCTCTTCACCCATATCCAACAAAGAAATGATGAAAAGCTTCTGCTTTTCATGTTCTTTCAAGTAACAAATAAACCAACTTTCCCTGCCAAGGGATAAAAAGTTTCCCAGACTGCAGTTCTGGTTGAGCCTCTATTTATATTAAACTCAATCACTTTTCACTTCATCTTTGTAAAACGCACCCCATGGTTTCAAACAAGTGAAAAACAGGACACCCGGTCTCCAAAGCATTACATAGAGCTACCTCAGTTTTCCATTTTCTTTCTCAATTGTGCTCACTTTAATTCATGAGCAAGGTGAGGTGTAACTCTAATAGTACAATCTGGTTTCATTTGCCTTCTCCCTTTTCTCCCTGCACTTTGCACACTGAAGCAGTCCAATGGGTTCAAAATGAGCTATCAGAGGCTTAACACAGAAGCAATAACGTAAAGAAAATAATAATTCATTTACACCAGCCAGAGAAAAAAGTTATCTAGGCAATAAATTGACTCAATAGCCATATATTAATTAAGAATTTATCCCAATTCCTTCTCTGCTTGGTCTAGATTTTCTCAGTGAAAAAATGTATTCTATCTCAAGATTGCACTGTAATGAGAATAAGGAGCTCAGTACACTGCCAGGGCTTTGGGGTGCGCTACTAGTCTCTCCCAGCACTCATTTAGTTCAGAAGAGAAACTGCAAGTTTAATGAAGCACTGCTGGTCCACAATGACTGTATTTCACTTAGCGATTAGAAATGCCTTTTCCAAGGCATTTTCATATTTTCATTTCATATGTGCAAAGAACTGCTTTGAAAAACAATACATGAAAGAAATTCAGTGGGAGAAAGTATTTGTTAAATCCAGAAAGACTATAATTTTATAAGATTTTTCTGAAGCCCTGAAGTACAAGGGTCTTACCTACAGAGCAAACTAAAGTTGAATGTCCTATTTTAACCAGTACTTTACCCCTGAACTCTAGAAAGGAAAAAGGTAAATACAACTACTTTTTTTTGTTAATAATAATTATCTCCATTACAACAATTATCTCCAGCTATTATGAAAAGATTAATGCATCTCAGTCACTAGGCTGATGCCGTTTTTTCATCAAAGTAACAACTTTAGGAATCCCAGCCATAACTTAAAGTTATTTTATTTTTTACAACGAATTAAGAAGTTCAGTGAGGAGGAGTGGTGTACATTCTGCAAGAAGCAGCTTCTTCAAAATAGAATAATAATACATGTTTACGATCAACTTTTCTCACATAGAAGCTAGATGAAGGAATGAGATGGTGCAAATAGCTGAATGAATGTTGATCTTCTGAATCCTGCATTGCTTTCAACCTTTCCTAAACTGCTTTAATGTTGTCTTCGGATGTCTCTGGAAGTATATTTAACACTTGCAATGTCCTGAAAAGTTAGACATATATGTATCATAGCTTCTGAAACTACCAACATAAAGCGAATATGGAGCAATACACATTCTTGTTCTTAAAAGTTTTGCTTCAAAACCTCAGAACATAACTGTACTTGTTAGCGTTTGGAATCATGAATACAAGAACAGACGCTAAGTGACCTAACTTTTAATTAGGCATATGGCACTTACTTGGCGGAAAAGGGGAGTAAACTTCTACGACTAACTTAATATGTCATCCTAATTTTTAAAAATTAACAAGTAAGTCAGCAAGATGGTTATGGATTATGAACGTTTGCAGGTTAAGTGTACGCGGAGCGGAGTGCGGGATCCGCAGGGAACGACCTTATTCTGCAGTCGGAAAAATTTTATCTCGCTAAGCAGAGGGCATTTTTTTCTTTTTCTTCTTTTTTCCTCCTTTTCTAGATAAACAGTAGACCTAAGAATAATGCCTACCTACGGGAGAAACTGACCCTGTGCCTTTCAAAAACGACTCCAGCAAGGCCCTGCAGTTACGAAGCTCGCGGCGGATTCCCCGAAAACCCCGCAGACCCCGGGGCGGAGGGCGGGGGTGGGGGTGGCAAGCACAAAACAAAACCAACCAACGAACAATAAAGGTCGACGCTAGTCAATTCCAGAGATCCGGGAGAGAAGTAGAAACAAGCCCAGATCATCACGCTCCCCAGGAACGCTAAGTAGCACTCCCTCGTCCGGGCTTAGGCCCTGCTGGTCGCGTCCGGGACCCTTCCCATCGTGTGCTTCCACGACCCGCCCCGGCCTCGGGTACTGTTCCGCGAGAGGGCGGCGGTCTGTCTGCCCCGGTCCGCGGGCAACTTTGTTTCCAAAGATTTAGGCTGCGAAGGAGGGGATGAGAAGGAGAAGGTAACCCCAAGGTGGCACCCGTTCACCCCATCCATTTTCTTTTCTTCTCTAACACCAAAAAACTTCCGCCACGACGGGTTGGAAGGCCCGAGTCCGCGGCCTGGACCAGCCTGCCACCGAGTGTCAACCCCATTCGACCCCCTCCCCGACGGGCGCCCGCGGTCGCCCGCGCCAGCGCCCCAAGAGAGAGCGCGCCGGCTGCGGGTACGTACGGTTGTTGGGGTCGCTGGTGTGCTGGTTGAGTGGGATGATCTCCATGCGCTGCTGGCCGTACAGGTAATAGTCCAGCTCTTCCGCGCTGCAGCGGAAGCGCGGGACGCCCCGGCCATCCCCACCGCCGCCGCCGCACTTGGCGGGGCCCGGGCCGGAGGCGGCTCCGAGGCACAGGTCCTTGGCCGGCAACGGCTCCGCAGAGACGGCGGCGGCGGCGAGGGGCGCGAACACCGGCAGCTGCGCCACCGGCAGGGCCGAGAGACCCGCCAGCGCGGCAGCGGCGGCGGCGGCGCAGGATGAGGCGGAGGAGGCCGAGGTGGAGGAGGAGGCCGAGGTGGAGGAGGCAGAGGAAAGTGAGGCGGGCCGCGGGCGCAGACTGTCCGGCGGGGGCTCGGCGCGCTCCGCAGGCAGCGGCGGGGGTGGCGGGGGCTGGAGCGGCTGTGGAGCTCCCAGGGGGCCCACGGCGCCGCCACCCTTGAGCGGGCCGCCGCTGTGCGGGAAGAGTTGTTGCCAGTGCTGCAGGTAAGCTGGGTCCACTTTGAGGAAGGCCGAGCCGCCGGGATCTCCGGGTTTCAGCATGTCCGACGCCTCGAGCTGGGGGCAGAAGGCAGGGTGGAGGGCGCGCGTGAGACGGGCCCAGGTCCTGGGGCGAGAGGGGAGGGGAAGGTGGCCGCGGGGACACTGGAGAGAGCGCCCGAGCCCCCTTGGCTCTGTCAGCGGTAGCCTGACTCGTCGGCTCCCTCCTTCCAACTCTGCTGAGGCTCAAAGTTTTCTCTGAAGCCGCGGTGCGGCACGGTGGGAGCGGCGAGCACAGCGCCCAGCCCCCGAACCCGTCGCCCCCAGCTCGCACTCTGCACGGTTGTAGCCCGGCGAGAGGGCGACTCCCCGCAAGTCTTAGGCTACAGGATGCGACCCCGCCCGCAGCCAGCGCCTGGGGCCGAAGTGGCGCAGCGCCCGAGCCGCGTCGGCCTCCCGCGTCAAGAGGCGGGACAGCCTCGCCCCTCGCCCGCTGTACGGGACCTCCAGCCTCTCCACTCTCCCCGCCCCCCGTCCTGGGCCCAAGACCCTGAGTCCAAGGCAAGTCTCGCCTTACCTGAGAACTCTTGAGTCACCAGCAGGTCTGTGCGTGTGTTTGTCTCTGTGAGCGTGAGGTAGAGTGTGCGCCTAGAGCGTGCTACATGTCCCTGGGCAGCGCGGGAGGAGAACCCTAGAGCTGCGGCCGACCAGGAGCCGCCCGTGCCGCAAGCGAGGGATGTGGAAGCCCGCAGAGGGCGCGAGGGTAGCTCGGTCCAGGGCGCGGAAGCGCTGACTGACTCCGGCGCGGGACTGAGATGCCGTGGGCTGCCGCGCTCGGCTGCCGCCGCGTCTCGGCTCCTCGGTTCCACGCTCTGGCAGCCTCCCGTCTGGACACGTGGGTTTTACGACAGCACAAAATACAACTCTGTGTGTGTGTGTGTGAGTGAGAGAGAGAGAGAGAGAGAGAGAGAGAGAGAGGGAGAGGGAGAGAGAAGGCAGGCAGAGAGGCGGGGGGTGGGGTGCGGGGGGAAGGCAGGCAAGAAGAATCCTAGGGAGGGGAGAGAGAAGGAAGTTCTAACTTAACTGGATTCATACATAAGCCGGCGTGTCCCTCCTGCACAAATACCTCCTCCACTCCCACCTCCCACCCTCTACTTTTTTGGCGTGACGTCTCCTGCTCGCCTGTTTTCTCTTTCTGCCCATGACATGTGTTTTCTAAGTGCGCGCTCAATGCTCTGATCCTGAAAGCAGTGGAAACGCGGAAACCGGCATGCATCTCCGCACGCGCCGCGGCCGGTCGAGTAGACCGAGTCCCGGGACCTGGCTTGCGCTTTAGCCCCGCTCAGTTTTTCCTGGAGTGTTGCTGGGTGACGAAGTCGACTCGCCGGCCACGCAACCTCTAACATAAATCCTCTGGGGAGAAAAGTCGGGAGCGGGGCGGGGCGGGTAGTGCGCTGGAGTGAAACCTTCAATCGGCCGCAGAGCAGGCTGGCTTTGCCGAGCTCGGAGGGGTGGGGCCGAGGGTCTCCAGAGGGCGGCTGGTCTCGGCGGGACTCAAGCCTGGCGGCGGGGCTGGGAGGCAGCTGCAATGGAGACTGCACACAGCCTAGCGCCCAAACTCTCTGGGGATTTCGCTCCCTCTCCTGGTCGGCACCCCGAGGCAAGTATCTAAAGCTACGTCTGATGACACAACTGCTCCCAAACATTGCTGTTTGCCTTCGACTCCCCGGGATTGCACTGCAGGGGTATGTGCAAGTCTCTCGCTCCAAAACCTCGCGTCCGAGGTGCAGGGTAGGAGAGCAGCCTCCCCCTACCCCCAGCCCACTTTGGGGACTTTGGGTCGTGGTCTCCCTTCGTTGCGCGGTCTCATCCTAGAACTAAGCATGCGACCCCACTCTCTCACCCTTCAGTTCCGCTTGGCATTCGCACGTACCTGGAGAGGGGAGGGTATGGAGAAGGTGTGCGAAATTGATCCTGGCTCAGGCGCTTTCCGGTCACCGGAGCTGAGTTCACACCTCAAAGAGAAGAAATGGTATTTGTCTCTCCGCAAACAAGCCAACTTATTTAGCACTCACCATTCTGAACAATTAATAGCCTTTCTTGATTTCGGCTGGTTTCTTTTTGTGTTCCCAACATTCATTTCGCCAGAGCCTGGGAAACGAGCTGTTTAGACTTTGTCCTGGCCTTACGCAGGATGCCTCGATATTGGATGGAACAGAGTTGGACCGAAAATGTTTTGCCTGGCGTCGTTGTGACAAGATCATCTGTCATCCCTAGATAGATTAATAGTACCTAAGTTTAAGGCAAACTGTGCTGTGGGACCTGAGGCTAACCAAGCAGTCTTTACCGGCTTCGAGCAACTCCACCGGGAGAAGAGAATGAGGTTCCGGGCCTGTTTCAATTAATCTGCTCTCTTGACTGCCGAAGGGTGGCTTTCCGGCCACGGGAGGAGGGACAAACTGTTTTTCTCACACTCTCGCGGTCCAGTGTTAAAAGACAGTTCGCTGGGGGAGACAGGGAACGCCCGGGGTGGAAATTCGGACACGATGGCAGCGGCTTGACTGCCCGCCTCGTTGTTTCTGCCCAAGCCCTTTTCTTCCCTGCACTAGTTTCCCAGGATTGGGGGCTCCAAAGACCCTTCTCCCCCGCTTGAAATTATCGGGAGTTTGAGACTACCGCTACAGCAACTGCTCCCGAGGTCTCACGCAGTCCGCACTCTGGGAAGTCAGGGGTGGGAATGGGCGGGAGTGGGGGAGTGGGAAGCGGTGTTCCCTTCTTAACAAGTTTAGCTAAAGGGTCAGTGAGGGCTGGCGACAGGTCAGACAGGCACGCTTCACATGCGTTTAGTCCGCCTAGCAACCTTGCGGAGAAGGCATTATCATTAACCCCATATTACAGATGGGGACACTGAGCCTCAGAAAGGTTGAGTAGGTTGCCTTAGGTCACACCATTAATGAATGAGGGCGGTAGATTCAAACCAGGATCAGTGAAACGCCAAAAGCATTCTTCCGTCCACTTCAATGAAAACTTTACCCCCGGGATCTGGATTGATCTCCAGCCGGGGTCGGTATAGGGGGTCGCTATGGGAGGGACGTAGTTTTATTTTGCTGCTGGGCAAGGGTAGAAGCAGAAACCACAGAGGAGTCTTTCCTCCCATACCTGTATGTGGTGCCCTGACCCAAGTAGATTCGAGGGCGCCCTAGCGCATCACATCCCACACAGGTCGTTAGGTGACAGATCCCTAGGTCGGAGAAGGCATAAGGCCCTCGCGTGAGGCGCGAGCAGAAGTTCCAGGAGGTGCTGGGAGGGCCGTGGAATTTGCTTCACAATCGCGAGAGGAGTGCAGTGTTAGTCTGGTCATCCCCAACCCCTTCCCAGCAGGCAGCCTACAAGCCGGCGGGGCTGGCCCGGGCAGAGGTCATCTCAGTCTCCCCACCTGGAGCGCACGACCGCGAGCGGCGCTGGCAGGGTGGGAAGGCAGACCACCTGGGACGCGACGAGCGCTGCGGGGCTCGCTTTCCCCTCACCCAGGTGACCCTGGGCCGGCTTGTTCACGGTCACCCTGGTACATCTCAGAGGGGTTTTAGCGGGAGCCCACGACCCTAAGGACGCCTCAAATCCTTCCCCCTCTTCTTCATTACTTAGAAGACCGAGAAAACAAATCACTTCGACCACTTAGAAAGCGATCAAACCTTTATAAAAATCCATCGCTCCCAAATCAATGGGCGAATATTTGCTGGGAATTTGTTACAGAGGAATAAATAAGGAGCGTGAGTGTATTAAATGCAAACGGGGGGACACAGTGGTGTTTTTCTTCATTGATTAATGACCTCTAAAATAAAACAAGTGGGAAGAGGAGCCGGGATCGATAAATTAACTAGCCAAATTCATCATTTTCTTGAGCAATTTTTTTTCCCGAAAATTATCCTCTGGAAGCCCGTTGCACCCTTGGCTCAGAGGGAAAGCAGGAAGCCAGAGGTCAGAGCGAGAGGGGGGAGTGGCAAGAGGTGGCAGGAAATCAGGAAGGGGAGTCTGTCGGCGAGACCCTCTATCTGATTTCGTTTGACATACAATTAAAAAGTTTGCCTTTCATATTAATTAATTTTTCCCGATGGGGGAGGGGAACAAATAGTCTGTTGCCTTTGACAGGACTCCAATAAAGGATTTAGCAGCTCTCCTCTCTGCCCTCCACACTCCTGCTTCTAGGTTTAAGGTCACGGGTGGCTGAGTTAATAATTCATTAATATAGACATTTATTCAGAAGGGCTTTCTGAGATCTACTCTCCCAGCCTCCTCCCAGAGATTTATTTTCCTGGGAAATGGATGGGGGTGGGTGGGGAATCTGGGCTGCAGGTGAAAGGAGGGGGAAGGAGAGAAAGAAAATGGAGGGTGGGGGGGCTGGATACATTTAGGAGAAAACATTGCTTAGCCAGATGTGTTTAGCCTGCTGTGTCAAAAACTTAGTTGAGAATGTGGCATCCAAACAGCAGAGACTGGCCTCCTGTGGTCCTTTTTCCTGCTTCTACACCTATTCATTTACATGTCTTCAGAAAGCTCCTACGCTCCAAGCTTTAGTAGCTGGACAGAGCCAACTAAGGACCTTGGAAGGCAGGCAAAAAGGGAGAAAGCTTGGGAAAGACAACACTCTATCCACACCCCCCACCTCTAAGAAGTTTCCAAAGGAGGAGCTTCACAACTTGCCCATGCATGGAATCTAAAGGAACCCCCTCTTCTAAGGGCACAGACAACTTCTGGTGGACACTCTATCCCCTCAGAAATGGGATTTATGGGGGCATGGCATTTAAAAAAATAGTCCAGATCCTCATGAAGATTACATTCCAGAGGGTAGAAACAAAGTAAACAATAAATAAATAACTGTCAGATAGTAATAAGTGCTATGGAGAGAAATTTAAAAAAAATTATAAGGAGAAAAGAAAGAGTGCATGTTAGTGGAGGGTGTTGCTATTTTACAATGGTCAGTGAAAGCTTCTCTCATAAGGTATAATTTGAATAGAGATTTAAAATGAGAGGGTTTCAGTTTTCTGCTCAGAGTAGGGCATCCCCTGCCATACTCTATGGCCCAGAGGCTAAAGCAGTAAAAGGGTCATCCTCTGCACAACTCGTCAAGTCCGTGAATGAGGATTCTGCCTTCTTGGCTTCTGGCAACACATGGCTCCCTTTGCCCCTGCCAGTTCCTACAGCTCCTACCTTGCTCTCTCAGTATGCTGTGAACTGCTTAATATCCTTTCAGTATATCCATTCAAGGTTCACATCAGTTGGAGTAGTTGCTTCTGTTCCTGGAGATTTGGAGCTTGACACAATGACTCTGATTAGGCTCCAAACTGGCTGGGCTCAGTTTCTTCAACTGCCAAATGAAAGGATGGGGCTAATGTTGCTTTCTATCCTAAACTTTCTATGAAAAAGTCACTAAATTCTGATCTTTCTCTCTACCACCCACTTTATACCCTACCTCCCGAATGCTGTGAACCTAAGGTGTGTGATACGTAAAACGTATCAAGAAACTGAAAACAAGAAAACCCACCCTGCTTATTTTCATTACTGCAGTCTTCCCATTGATCCCTTTGCATCTTCACTCACTTGTCCTTACTCAGTGATAGAAAACAGTGTGCCACAACAGGAAAGAAAGGGTGTGAGGACATGCATGAAGTAGATGGCACTGAAAAGCTTAGCAAACAAAAGATGGCAACTCTTGCCCCAGATGATGTAGCATGGACCTCACAGCTAGCTGTTGTGCCCTCCTCTTCTAAGGCCTTGGCAGTTTATATATGTCGTCTCCTTGGCTTTCTTCCTGTCACAACAGTACTCAGAAGGCAAGCTCCTCACTTTCCCAGGTCAAAGTCAGCCTCTGGGGTGGAGAGACCAAGCTCGGTCTATTTCTGACCACTCTCTCTCATCCTCCACCAGGACAGTCACAGACAGCACCTGTTCACTTGAAATGCACTGAACCCTCCAGTTCCTTTCACCCTGGTAACCCAACAGCTGTCACTCAAACAATGCCTCTCAGCCACCACGGGCCTGATTTGGATTTGACCTACTGACCTTGAGGTGAAAGGCTCTACAGTCCATTACCAATCCCTGGAGCCGTTCATTCTCCCAAGAAAGCCTCTAAATATATCCTTTCCATTTGCAGGAAAATCAGCTATTCTAATTTGCGAAGTCCTCGTGAGTTTAAAATGTATCAGGGAGCATTTCCATTCCATGAAAATTTGATGAATGGCCATTGGGTAAAAAACAGCTGCTCTTTTTTCTTTTTCTAAGTCGTGACAAGTAAAGGAAAAGGGAAATAATTAGACAAAGGGGGACGATTCCCTCAGAAACACGTATCCTCTTCCCTACCTCCACCTTTCTTCCAGGAATTTAATCCTCCATTTTTCTAAGAGTCTGTGAGAATAGATAAGCCCAACCTAAATTCTCTACAAATTAACAGCTCTGTATAATATCTAATGAGGGCCTACTATGTGCAAGAGAGTATTGATAGGGATATTTGGGCCAATCTCCTTTGATGCTTCACTAGCAAATGCTACCTGGTTATAACACAGTCTTCCTTTGGTCACCAGTTGCTCCCTAAATTAGTAGAAGCCTGTAGGTCTTAAGTTACAATCAAGATGAAGCAAGCATGTTGCAATGCATCCATTCAAAATTAGGAACATACGCTATGGTTGGTTCATTGTCTAAGGATTGGGGGTTTACCAGTGCATGGTGGTTTGCTGTCCCTGAGTGTCTCCAGGAGTCAGGACAACTTCTAGTTAACCTATAAAAGGAGCCACACTCCCACAGAGACTCCCACACCTGTGGGAACCCTGCGAAGCCTGTCTGTGTCCCTTATCATAGACTCTTCTTGTGGATGGGGACCCTCTCTCTCCTCTGAGCTTGGGGAGCAGAGGGTGACACTAAGGCTTGTCTTTATTGTATTGTTTCTGTGACTATATTCTCTGTAAGAGCCACTCACTTAAAGACAAAAGGAACCAATTCTGAGTGTCCTTTTTGGGACCAGAAAACTTTCTTTAGACCAAAATAAAGACAATGCATGGGTTGCTGTGGGGAAAACAAAACAGGTCTAACTTGCCATACACCAGCCTTCATTGCTCTTATACTGCAGATGGAATGATGAGATGCATTCACAGGAAAAGTAAAGTGAAAATGGTAATAGAATCAAATGCAGTAAATGTCAAGGGTAGGGCTTCGACAGGAAGTATTGTTCCAGGATCAAACCAAAGCTCCACTTGCACTGAAGCTCCAGGCTTGGGAAAATCTTTCAGACACCCAGCCTTTCCTTTTCAACTTGTAGGCTCTAGAGCCAGTAAGTAGTATAAGAGTTCAAAGAGGAAGCCATCATTTTAGGCTAGGGACTGATCATGCAAGGCTTTACAAACAAGATGAGTCATGAAGATTTTCTGGATTTGGGTGAGTAGGGAGGAAATGAGGAAAGACATTCTAGAAAAGGGTAACAGCCTGAGCAAAGACCCAGAGAGGACCCCTACACAAATTTACTGGGAGTCCCAAGGTGAACCCCAATGACCAGGTGGCTTTCCTTTCTCCATTCATGAGAATCACAATTAGATAGCTGTTTGCCCTCTCTAAGAGTGAGGCTACATCTCCTTGGTTACCCTGCAGTTGCATTCCATAAATTCAGAAAGACACTTTTATGAGAATGTCTTGGCCTAATAAGTTTGGGTTTAAGTCCAATTAAGACATTTGGTATGGGGGGGAGAGCACTTGAAGGTTCCAGTGTGAAGCTACGAGGGCAGCAGAAATTGCAGATGAACCATGGTTTGGTGAGCTTAGCTCTGGAGGGTACACGCTATGATTCTACGACCTGCTCTTTTTAAACTACAAAAAAATATGGAACATATGAGAGAAGTTTCAAATACTAGTGATCCAGATCCTTCTGAAGTAAAATATATGTAGGAAAATGTTCTAGAATAGGTAGATATATTTCCCAAGGATCCTTACAGACCAACTATGGTTAATCTCCCTTGGAAGGGAAGAAAAAAGAAACTACTGAAAAATGACTTCATTTTTTAGACTTAAAGAAAAAACTATTGGCATTGATAAGACTGCCAGATTCTTAAATAGAACCAAAAAAGGCTTTGTGTAATCATATTGCACACTCTTAGTTTGTTTTCATAATATAGTAATTGACAAGTAACACTGAAACATCGATTGGAAAATTAACACTTTGAAAATTCAGTGATTAACAATTTGACTTTTTACAATACCATTAAACTTGACTGTGTTTTGGATATTTCCCTCTTGTCTGTCTGCACTGGCAAGCATTTTTCAATTGAAACATGTTTGAATGAAAAAATATTTGTTTGGCAGCAACCTAATAGTTAGGTATAGATTTCAAAATCGAACATTTGCTCCATAAGCAAATATTTTTGAACAGAAGCATTTCTCACAATTACTGCCTCAAAGCAAATTTTTGTCTTGGAGCCAGCGGTGGAGGCCAAGCATCTCAGTAAACATCCAGAGCACCATCACTACTATTCTGCCACCTTCGGTATTTCCCATGAGTTTCTTTACCAGGTCTTCAAAAAATGCTTTTGAAAGATGAGTGCAAGCATTTTCAAAATGATTTTTCTTGCTTAAAATGGATTGGAAGTACTTTCGATGCTTTATTTCATTTGTGTAGGTGCCATTTTACTTGTCATATGATTATTGGCACTACTTGTCTTCTCATTTCCAAAGTTGTGAAAGTGGAAACCATGGGCCCCTCTACTCCTTTC